>NC_086454.1:95217935-95536233 GCF_028390025.1 Pseudophryne corroboree
TGTTTTACACAAAGAATGTTTCATGCTCAGTAGGGGAAGAGGAATCCGGCACATATATTCTAAAGGCTTGTCATAAAAAATAAAAATAATAATAATAATAATAATATAATAATAATAATAATAATAATAATAATAATAATAATTTGTGTCTGCTTCTCTGAGCATTGCAGATGCACCAATCCACTTGGGTTGTAATAATCTGCTCTATCCTGCCATTAGCAGTAATGAATTTCCATTGTGTACTACTATTTTTCAAGTGCACGAGATACCACGCCTCTAGTCGCAATCCAGTCTCATTTAACCCAAGGAGTGGGAGACGCAAGGGCCGGGTTTAAGGAGCAGCGTAAACAGGTACAGTAACCTGGGTCATCCGACCTGTGTCCTGTTTACAGCATGGGGATTGAGGGCAAAATGGAAGCTGTCATAGGGGAGGGAGAAACTACAGCATCCTGTTATGGTCCGGTCCGTATCCGGTTTATACCCCTTCCCTGCTTCATACGGCGAAGCAGTAATCTCTCTCTGCCAGTCTCCCCGGTGACAACTGTGACAGACACCCTCCTTGAAGGGATTTTGGTGGAAAAGGGGTATTTATAAGGATCAATAACACTGTCTGATGTGGTTATCACTCGACAAGATTCATGGTCCATCCCGATCAACAGCTGATTGAATCAGATCAGATGATAGTTGGGAGGATCTGCTGTCATAGGGTGCGATTACAAGGTGACACAGTCCTGGTCAGTGCAGCGTCTTCTGTAGCAGTGGATCTAAGTGAGTGTGCAAATGTCTCAGATCTGCTGCATGCGTTTGAAGATGCAGCATCATATCAGCATCGCATACATGGCTGTGGCCATCGGACATCTGAGCAATCCTCTGTCCACCACAGCTAGGCTGCTGAAGCCAATAAATCTGCATTGGAAGATGGAAACAATGGCTACTGCTTGCCCTCAAAAAGGGTTTTGAGTAATGGCCCCTTTCTTCTCCCCAAAACACCTGCAGCTTGTCAACCAAGCTACAGTGCACTGCTACCGCAATTGCAGCAACATCGCGGCACATGCACACTGCAGCCCTGTGCATGTTCAGTCCTGAAACCATCGGTCATTTACAACCAAATCAGGACTGCGTCTGGAACTGAATTATTATTATTATTATTATTATTAGTAGTAGTAAATTTTATTTATAAAGCGCCACAAGTGTTTTGCAGCGCCATACAAAGGACAGTACAGGGAGACAAAACTTAGCATTACAGTAAATAAATAACAAAAATAGAGTACAGGTAACAAAGAGCACCACAATTCTCAAGACATAATACAGCTAAGATGCAGGTAGCGAGGGAGTAACCATCGTACTACTTGGAGCTGGCGGCCATAGATAGAGATGAGCCTTTACCAGCAGGAGAAAAAGCGGGTAAAGATGGTCGCTAAGTAGGAGAGAGCTGCGAGTGAAATGTGTCGAGAAGAGGGCTTTGACAACAAGAGGAAAGAGGGCCATGCTCTGAAGAGCTAACAATCTAGTGGGAAGGGGCGACCGACAGATGACATGAGGTGCAAGCAAGCGGGAGGTAACCTGATGGCAGTATGTAAGCAAAGCAGAGCTGTTCAAGGCATGGGGCAGGGGGATGGAGGAGCAGCCTAAGGACTCGGTTATGCATTGGAGGGGTACGCTTTGATGAATCGTTGGGTTTTTAGTGCCCGTTTGAAGCTTTGCAAGGTCGGGAGAGTCTAATGGAGTGGGGGAAGCGCGTTCCACTGAAGGGGTGCAGCACGAGCAAAATCTTGAACTCGAGCATGGGAAGCAGTGACCAGGGCAGAGGAGAGGCAATGGTCATTGGCCGACCATAGGGGGCAAGAGGGAGTATGAAGTGAGGGGAAGTTGGAGATGTGGGGAGCATTGGAATTAGAGATGGCCTTGTATGTGAGGGTGAGGAGTTTGAAGAGGATTCTGCAGGGGAATGGGAGCCAGTGGAGATTTTGTCGAATGGGAGTGACAGATGTGGAGTGGCGGGAGAGGAAGAAAAGCCTAGCTGCACAGTTGAGGACAGATTGGAGGGGAGCAAGATGGGAGCAAGTGAGGCCAGTGGGGAGAACATTGCAGTAGTCGAGCCGTGAGATGACCAGTGAGTGGATGATAAGTTTAGTTGCACTCTGGGAGAGAAATGGCCTGATGCGAGCAATGTTGTGTAGCTGGAACCGACAGGATTGCACCAGAGCTTGGATGTGGGGTGCAAAGGAGAGGGAGGAGTCAAGAGTGACACCCAAGCAGCGAAGTTGGGGAACGGGGGAGACGATGGTGTTGTCAACAGTGATAGAGATATTGGTAGGGGGTGTTGCTCTGGCTGGGGGAAAGATAATAAGTTCAGTTTTGTCTATGTTGAGCTTCAGAGAGCACTGAGACATCCAGGGGGAGATGGCGGAGAGGCAGCTGGAAACCTGAGAGAGGAGAGGTAGAGTTGTGTCATCAGCATAGAGGTGGTATAGAAGGCCAAAGGAGTTAATGAGTGCACCTAGGGAAGAGGTGTACAGGGAGAACAGAAGGGGGCCTAGGACAGAACACTGAGGGACACCAACAGGAAGGATGGAATGGTGTGAGGTGGTGCCGGAGAGGTTAGTAAGGTAAGAGGTAAACCAGTCAAGGACAGTGCTAGAGAGGCCAATGTTTTGGAGTGTGCGAAGGAGGAGAAGATGATCCACGGTGTCAAAGGCAGCAGAGAGGTCCAGAAGGATAAGCAGAGAGAAGTGGCCCCTGGATTTGGCCGAAAGCAGGTCATTGGTGACTTTCATCAGGGCAGTCTTGGTGGAGTGAGCGAAAGCCAGATTGTAGTGGATCAAGGATGGAGTTGTCAGAGAGGTAGCTTGTGAGACGGCTGTAGACCAGTCATTCAAGTAGTTTGGAGGTGAAAGGGAGAAGAGAGATGGGGCGGTAGCTAGTGAGTGATGAAGGGTCGAGGTTGTTTTTTTTTTGAGAATAGGTGAGACCAGAGCATGTTTGAATGGTGAGGGAAAGATGCCGGTAGAGAGTGATAGGTTAAAGAGGTGAGCAAAGTGGGAGCAGACAGTGGGGGAGAGGTAGCGGAGAAGACGGGATGGGAGGGGGTCCACGGGGAAGGTTGAGGGGGGGGGGGGGATAAGATGAGGGAGTGGACTTCCTTGTCTGAAGTGGGACAGAAGGAGGACAGGGTGGGATAGATGGAGGGGAGGGATGAGGGGGGAAGGGGGCAGCAGAGGGGTGACAGGAGGCGATGTCATGTCGGATATCTACAATTTTGGAGATAAAGAAGGCAAAGTCAGTGGCAGTGATGGAGGATGGGAGGGGAGAAGGAGGGGGGCGAAGGAGAGTGTTGAAAGTTTCAAAGAGACGGCATCGACTGGAGGACTGAGAAGAGATGAGTACTTGGAAAAAGTATTGTTTGGGTAGGGAAAGAGCAGAGTTGTAGGAGAAGAGAATAAACCTGAAATGGAGAAAGTCTGCCAGAGATTGAGATTTTTTCCAGGAGCATTCTGCGGAGCGTGATCATTTTTGTAAGAATCTTTAGTTTGGTGTGCCAGGGTTGGGGTTTGGAGCGACGGAGGGGGACGGAGGAGAGGATGGCCACAGAGTCGAGAGCAGCGGTAAGGGAAGAGTTATAGAAGGAGGCTGCCTGGTTAGGACAAGTCATAGTGGAAAGAGGAGGGAGGTAAGTCTCGAGGGAGTGCAGGATAGCGGGGTCAAGAGACCCGAGATTGCGTCTGGTGATTGTGTGACTGGGCGTGGAGAGGAGAAGGGAAGATGAGAGGGTGAAAGAAAGCAGATGGTGGTCCGAGAGAGGTGGTCAGAGAATCCCGCAGCTACATACATGCTGCAATTGGCAGGCAATTTGCGGTAAAAGGGCCTAACTGATGTATATGTCACCTCAGTATATCACTAGTTTACAGTCTGTTACAGACAGCATTATTAAAGCAAACAGCAGGAATATCAGGACAAGAACATACAAGCTGATAGGAATGACAGAAGTTTGTCTGCACCTTGGCTGATGTTTCCCCAGTTAATGCGAATGTACTTGTCCCGGTCGCTGCGGCACTGCTCGTGTTGGAATCCCAGGGCATGAAGCAGCTCATGTTGTATTATACCCCAGTGCAGGCACCCTGTTTTCATGAGGGAAATGTCCTGTGCACCCCCTACACGTCCAATGTATGACCAGCACCTTCAGGAGCACAAATATGAGAGAAACGTTATATCGTCATCAAGTGCAACTATTACTAATCTGATTGTGTGTATTTCTACCAGACAGCCTTACTTAGCATAGGGGACAAAGCCGTTGGATTATATTAGGAGCTACAAGAGTTCCAGTTACTAACTATGGTGCAGATTTAACAATGAGTAATATTCAGTTATCACTTGTTATGAATGATAAATGGTGCTCCAGCCAATCACCTTCTGTCATTTCTCAAACACGACAGTTAGAAGCTGATTGGCTGAGACACCATTTAAAATTCATAATGAGTGATAACAAGAATACCACTTGTTGTTAAATCTGCCCATATAAGTACTACATTGTATTGAGCAGATGCATGCAGTATATTGACTGGAAGTGCTAACTGCAATAACGCCATACACCACACACATTTTGAAACGCCTGACTAGGCAAACGGTACCTGACCAGTTGCGGATGAATGTTGCAGAAATATAATGGTGTATATATTAAGGGTTTATACATAGAAAATTGTAAAATATAGGCAATTCTATGGAAGAGTCAAGAATGTCTACCAAACTGATCATCTGTGGTACATAAAAATAAATTTAAGATCCCTCATCAGCACCTCATATACATTACTTGTATGCATCTAATTCAAAGCATGAAATAATACCACTTATCTTTATGGGAAGATGAGATTTATTTGTCTGGACAGATCTTTGCAAATAATTGCTGATAATGTCAATTATTATCTTAAAACATAAAGCTATACACTGTTACCGTGGAGCCGCTATGGCCGCTAGACTTATTACACACACTACGGACTAAGTACGCTATTTGCGTACTGAGTAATGTATTTGATACGCACTTAGCGTATCAGACGCCGTGCCGTGGGTACAACGTACACGCGGCACGTACGCACACTGATTGAAATACTGTAAACCTTATTAATGAAACAATGTAATGATATGCTTATACTTTAAACCTTAACAGCAAAGCACTGCAACGATGTTAATACCTTTAAACCTTAAGTAGCGCTGGTGATACAAAGTATCCGCAGTGCATACACCTTAACAATGCTTATACACTTTAAACAGGTTAAACTACTTTAAAAGCCCAGGCAGGAAAGAGGAAACACAACACCGTTTGTATTTGAAACCACAGGGTTCTAAGGCCTCCGTGGATTGATTCTAATAAAAGGTAAAACAATACAAGTCATACACTACAAACTAACAAGTAAATCTAAACAGAATAATGGAGAATAATGGCTACAGAGAATATACATACGTGAGAATGTTTCGCAGGCGCAACCTGAATTCAGTCCTCAGCTATCAGGGAGAAAGCCTTCAGAGTCTTGTGTGACCAAGCCTGCTGCAAGCTCTATTTATTCACTTCATCCAAAACAATACAATGGTCACTGTAATCCCTTTGTTCATTGGACACAGGGATATGTCTCTACATTACAGCAAAGGTGATAGGTGGATTTGAAAAGGTGGGCTGTGTCTTTCCCCAACTGCTCTAGTGGGTGGTATCATCTGGATTCCCCCCCGCATACACAATACACAGTAAACACAGTCAATGTTCATATTCTACTTTTGCACATAACTATACGCAGGAACATGCAATCTTCTCCTAACTAACACCGGAATGTTACTCTCAAAATACCCTACAGTTGGATACTAGACATCACCTTTCAACCTTTATCTGACCCTTCCTATCATGCAAAGAGGAATCTCTCTGTCCAGGAACTGTTTAAACTAACATTACTCGCTGACATGGTCTAGGGGAACTATGGGTACAAAATGCATTATTTGGGTTAGATATGCACTGTTCTAATAACACGCTACACGCTCACAAACTCTAGCGTAAATACCCATACCACGTGCAGGGTCGCCGGAGCGACTCCTACGCAAACTGCGTATATGTGCACGCACGGCAGACTGAGTGCACAAGCAGCGGGCATGCGCATGGGGTTAGTACAAGGCATAAGCATTATGATATTTTTTCGACTTTGACATTGCGTATATAGGACCTCATTCAGGGTGGATCACAACACTTGCTAAAAAACAGTTGCTGCGTTTTTACAAACACACCCACAAAATGCCAGATTTCCTCCCCTAAACGCTGGCTTCCTGTCAATCAAAACGCGATTGTGTTGAAGCACAATGCATTCACAGAAATAATCGCAATACGCATGGGCACACACGCAATGCAAACGCTGCGCAGTCGTTCGATAATCGCCCGGGTTCCGTTTTCTCTAATTAGTGATCCGTGCTGAATAGAGTCCATTGTGATTAAATCTAGATTTGAGATATGTAAAAACATAAAATACCATCTAGTGCGGCACTCTCAGAAGAAGTGTCAATAGCAAGTGGAATACCTCCTTGTAATGTATTCAACAATAAACCAAAAATCCCAATTTTTTTTATTTTATTTTTTATAAATAACAATATTTAATCTAAAAGTTCCAGATGAAAAGGTCCATATTTAAACAGGATATATTGCACACAGATATTGCATCCTAAAATGATGAGAGTGGCTTCCTACCAGGTTATGCAGTAGAATAGGGCACATAAAGACTGAAGAGATCTCTTAGAGTCCCGGGATAGCTTCACCTCCAAACCCAGTCTCCTACTTGCCTTGTTTATATGTCAGTCCTCCTCCTCTTAGCCTACTAGGAGGAGGACTGGCATATCAAGGCTATAGTAGCGGCTCTTGCCATGGGCAAGCAGGACTTTTGGCCGGGGCGCCGCAGCTATGAGAGTGCTGCCGCACTGTCTGTTCCACCGCCTGGCGCCTGCTTACACGGCTCCTGGAGCCTGAGCGCCATGTTAATGAATGTGGGCTCAGCACGCTCATCGCACTCAGCGCTGACCCTCCCTCCCACTTTCCCCATGATGCCGTCAGCGTGCACACCGCCGTACACACAATACCGTGCGGTGCGCAATGCACTGCATTGTGGGAGCGACCGCATGGAGGAAGGAAGCGCACACTGAGCATGCGGGCGGCAGCACAGCATCAGAACGGATGGCATCGGCAGCGACACCGGCACAGGCCAGGCTTTGAACAAGTGGCAGCTCCCAAAGCTGTGGGGACAATTCAGACAGATAAACAGCATGCTCTGAGCCTCTGACCGGCAGTGCTGGGGATACTATGTACATGATGTACTAAAGCATGGCAGGTAAGCAGCCCACTCTGTGTGTTCTCCCTCAGCTCCCTGACCCAATGTTCACCAGGCAGGCCAGCACTAGGGGAAGGTTTTTAGAAGTGGAGATGTTCCCTATTTTCTTGTAGAAGTTGCTAGATAAGTAGAATCTGGTTGCTATGGGCAACATCTCCACTTCCTACAACGTGCACTTTAGTAAATATATCCCCTAGAATGTTATAACATAGAACCACATTTTTCACATCTTTTAGTATAACAGAAGCCTTCACAATTCCTGTTGACTTCTGCAGGCTTTTAAAACATGACAGGTTTTCAGAGTTTTTTTCAGATAGTTGCAGGTTTTGCAGCAGGATAGGGGTTTTGGAACCAACAGGTGAACTTTGAAATATCAAGGAGTACTACTGTGTGGTAATGAGACTGATGGACACTGCTGTGCAGTGTAATGTGAATTGGTACTATTCTGTGGCCACGCCCCTTCCCCATTAAGTTACGCCCCTATTTGGCATGCACTGTCCCTGTTTTGAATGAGGAGGGGGGCGCGCTGGGGGGGAAAGGAAGGGCGCCTGGGGCGCCAAAGGAAAAGTTTGCACTGGGAGCCACAAGGTCTTGAACCAGCCCTACAAGGCTAAGAGGAGGAGGACTGGCATACGAAGGCTAAGAGGAGGTAGACTGGCATACGAAGGCTAAGAGGAGGAAGACTGGCATACCAACCAGGTGCTGGGAGGGGAGTTCAATATTATTTTCCTCTACCTTATTTGGGTGAGGATAACACTCTATGAGCATTTCTTCTTTAGCTGCCTTAGGCGCACTATTTTCAGTACTTGATAATCAGTTGTGTTACTGGCTCTCAGTGCAGGGCCATTGAGAAATTCACGGGGATGAGTACTAAGGGGGGTGTGGCCAAATTCAGGAGGCATGCCCATGACTCCTATAAAAAAACAACAATGCACTCTAAAATACTATGCAGTGCGCTGCAAAGTGGGGCAATTGTAGTACCACTCAGCAGTCGTCCCTGGCCCCCACAGGGCATCAGTACCCGCTTCCCACTCTCTTTGTGCCCTGTCCCAGTGGTTAGTTTACACTCACTATTAAACACTCGGATCTGCCACTGCTAAGACTTAGTTCCAGAACTGACACTGAGTAAGTATTCAGTTACTCTCTGATTTATCTCAAAATATAACCTTATTAGAGCTAACAAAACATCCATCTGTCTTAAATGCAGCGTTATAGAAAACGAGCCTATCTGCTGAATTCATTTGTTAATAACACCAAGAAAAACATTATAAACTATTATAACAAAAATTAGTCACAAGGGCTGGTGTAGAGCTACAATAAGGTCATCCACATCTGTACTTGCACTATATGTATGGAGCTAAATGCTTCCTCTCCCCATCACTGAATGATTTCTGTGGGTACTCTAGTCGGCTTTATGACTTCTCTTCTTGCCTGCTCTCACATACAGTAAGTAATCAACGCTATTACTCAGGGGTTTTCAATTCCAACTCTCAAGTACCTCCATAAGGTCATATTTTGAGTATTCTATCTGTGAAAACAGATTGGATAATTACCTACCCAGCAACATACAGTAGACTAACTCACCTGTGCATTAATCAAGAAATCCTGAAAACATGTCTTGTTGGGGCTATTTGAATACTGGAGTTGAAAACCCTCATTATAACTGATGTATCTTTTCTATGGAACATTACAGATATCTAATAACTAGTCCAAAAAACACATTGGTGTACATTTACTAAGGGAGGTTTTTTTTTTTAACTGGTGATGTTGCCCATGGAAACCAATCAGATTCTATCTATTATCTTCTAGACACAGCTAGATAAATGTTAAGTAGAATCTGATTGGTTGCTGTGAAAAACATCATCAGTTCTAAAAAAAAAACCCTCCAATCTTAGTAAATTTACCTCATTGTGACTCCCTGCACAATACCTGTGCATTAAAATATCTTAGCACAGCTGCTATGTCCATCTCAGAATCAGGCCCATAGCTAGCAATACATATAACAATAACATAGCTAGCAATACATATAACAATAACATAGCTAACAATACATATAACAATAACATAGCTAATAATACGTATAACAATAACATATCTAACATGACTATATACAGTATAACAATAACATAGCTAACAATACGTATAACAATAACATAGTTAACAATACATATAACAAGAACAAAACTAATAATACGTATAACAATAACATAGCTAACATTATGTATAACAATAACATAGCTAAGAATACAGATAACAATAACATAGCTAACACTACAAACAGTATAACAATAACACAGCTAACAATACGTATAACAATAACATAGCTAACAATACGTATAACAATAACAAAGCTAACAATACATATAACAATAATAACATAGCTAACAATATATATATATAAAACAATAACAGACAACAATACATATAACAATAACACAGCTGCCAAAATTGCAATATAGTTTCCAGGGACATTTTGCTGTTGAGGCTTCTTCTTAGTGCGTCATAGCTAACAATACATATAACAATAACATAGCTAATAATACATACAGTATAACAATAACACAGCTAACAATGCATATAACAATATATAGCTAATAATATGTATAACAATAACATTGCTAACACTACATACAGTATAACAGCAACACAGCTAACTATACATATAACAATAACACAACTAGCAATACGTATAACAATAACATAGCTAACAATAACATAGATAACAACACATATAACAATAACATAGCTAATAATACATATAACAATAACATTGCTAACACTACATTCAGTATAAAAATAACACAGCTAACAATGTGTATAACAATAACATAGCTAACAATATGTATAACAATAACATAACTAACATTATGTATAACAATAACATAGCTAAGAATATGTATAACAATAACATAGCTAACACTACATACAGTATAACAATAACACAGCTAACAATACATATAACAATAACATAGCTAACAATACGTAAAACAATAACAAGGCTAACAATAACGTAGCTAACAATAACATAGCTAACAATACATATAACAATAACATAGCTAACACTATATATATATAACAACAACATAGATAACAAAACATGTAACAATAACACAGCTGCCAAAATTGCAATATAATTTCCAGGGACATTTTGCTGCTGAGGCTTCTTAGTGATTCATAGCTAACAATACATACAGTATAACAATAACACAGCTAACAATACATATAACAATAATATAGCTAACAATATGTATAACAATAACATTGCTAACACTACAAACAGTATAACAACAACACAGCTAACAATATGCATAACAATTACACAGCTAACAATACGTATAACAATAACATAGCTAACAATACGTATAACAATAGCATAGCTAACAATAACATAGATAACAACACATATAACAATAACATAGCTAACAATACATATAACAATAACATTGCTAACACTACATACAGTATAAAAATAACACAGCTAACAATACGTATAACAATAACATAGCTAACAATACGTATAACAATAACATAGCTAACATTGGGGGTAATTCTGAGTTGATCGCAGCAGGAACTTTGTTAGCAGTTGGGCAAAACCATGTGCACTGTAGAGGAGGCAGATATAACATGTGCAGAGAGAGTTAGATTTGGGTGTGGTGTGTTCAATCTGCAATCTAAATTGCAGTGTAAAAATAAAGCAGCCAGTATTTACCCTGCACAGAAACAAAATAATCCACCCAAATCTAACTCTCTCTGCACATGTTATATCTGCCTCCCCTGAAGTGCACATGGTTTTGCCCTACTGCTAACATAGTTCTTGCTGCGATCAACTCAGAATAACCCCCATTATGTATAACAATAACATAGCTAACAATACGTATAACAATAACATAGCTAAGAATATGTATAACAATAACATAGCTAACACTACATACAGTATAACAATAACACAGCTAACAATACGTATAACAATAACAAGGCTAACAATAACGTAGCTAACAATAACATAGCTAACAACACTATATATAAAACAACAACATAGATAACAATATATATAACAATAACACAGCTGCCAAAATTGCAATATAATTTCCAGGGACATTTTGCTGTTGAGGCTTCTTAGTGCGTCATAGCTAACAATACATATAACAATAACATAGTTAACAATAATAAGAATTTACTCACCGGTAATTCTATTTCTCGTAGTCCGTAGTGGATGCTGGGAACTCCGTAAGGACCATGGGGAATAGACGGGCTCCGCAGGAGACTGGGCACTCTAAGAAAGAATTAGGTCTACTGGTGTGCACTGGCTCCTCCCTCTATGCCCCTCCTCCAGACCTCAGTTAGGGAAACTGTGCCCGGAAGAGCTGACACAATAAGGAAAGGATTTGGAATCCCGGGTAAGACTCATACCAGCCACACCAATCACACCGTACAACTCGTGATACTATACCCAGTTAACAGTATGAATAACAACTGAGCCTCACGAACAGATGGCTCATAACAATAGCCCTTTAGTTAGGCAATAACTATATACAAGTATTGCAGACAATCCGCACTTGGGATGGGCGCCCAGCATCCACTACGGACTACGAGAAATAGAATTACCGGTGAGTAAATTCTTATTTTCTCTGACGTCCTAGTGGATGCTGGGAACTCCGTAAGGACCATGGGGATTATACCAAAGCTCCCAAACGGGCGGGAGAGTGCGGATGACTCTGCAGCACCGAATGAGCAAACTCAAGGTCCTCCCCAGCCAGGGTATCAAACTTGTAGAATTTTGCAAACGTGTTTGATCCCGACCAGGTAGCAGCTCGGCAAAGTTGTAAAGCCGAGACCCCTCGGGCAGCCGCCCAAGAAGAGCCCACCTTCCTCGTGGAATGGGCTGTGACTGATTTAGGATGCGGCAGTCCAGCCGCAGAATGTGCAAGTTGAATCGTGGAGCAGATCCAGCGAGCAATAGTCTGCTTAGAAGCAGGAGCACCCAACTTGTTGGGTGCATGCAGGATAAACAGCGAGTCAGTCTTTCTGACTCTAGCCGTCCTGGAAACATAGATTTTCAGGGCCCGGACTACGTCCAGCAACTTGGAAGCCTCCAAGTCCTGAGTAGCCGCAGGCACCACAATAGGTTGGTTCAAGTGAAACGCTGATACCACCTTAGGGAGGAATTGGAGACGCGTCCTCAATTCTGCTCTGTCCATAGGGAAGATCAGATAGGGGCTTTTACAGGACAAAGCCGCCAATTCTGACACCCGCCTAGCTGAAGCCAAGGCCAAAAGCATGACCACTTTCCACGTGAGATATTTTAATTCCACGGTCTGAAGTGGCTCAAACCAATGTGATTTTAGGAAATCCAACACCACGTTGAGATCCCAAGGTGCCACTGGGGGCACAAAAGGGGGCTGAAAATGCAGCACTCCCTTAACAAACGTCTGAACTTCAGGCAGTGAAGCCAGTTCTTTTTGAAAGAAAATAGACAGGGCCGAAATCTGGACTTTAATGGATCCCAATTTTAGGCCCATAGTCACTCCTGACTGTAGGAAGTGCAGAAATCGACCCAGCTGAAATTCTTCTGTGGGGGCCTTCATAGCCTCATACCAAGCAACATATTTTCGCCATATGCGGTGATAATGCTATGCTGTCACCTCTTTCCTAGCCTTTATCAGCGTAGGAATGACTTCAACCGGAATGCCCTTTTCCATCAGGATCCGGCGTTCAACCGCCATGCCGTCAAACGCAGCCGCGGTAAGTCTTGGAACAGACAGGGCCCCTGCTGTAGCAGATCCTGTCTGAGAGGCAGAGGCCAAGGGTCCTCTGAGATCATTTCTTGTAGTTCCGGGTACCAAGTCCTTCTTGGCCAATCCGGAACGATGAGTATAGTTCTTACTCCTCTCTTTCTTATTATCCTCAGCACCTTTGGTATGAGAGGAAGAGGAGGGAACACATAAACCGACTGGTACACCCACGGTGTCACTAGAGCGTCCACAGCTATCGCCTGAGAGTCCCTCGACCTGGCGCAATATCTTTTTAGCTTTTTGTTTAGGCGGGACGCCATCGTGTCCACCTGTGGCCGTTCCCAACGGTTTACAATCAGTTGGAAGACTTCTGGATGAAGTCCCCACTCTCCCGGGTGGAGGTCGTGCCTGCTGAGGAAGTCTGCTTCCCAGTTGTCCACTCCCGGAATGAACACTGCTGACAGTGCTATCACGTGATTTTCCGCCCATCGGAGAATCCTTGTGGCTTCTGCCATCGCCATCCTGCTTCTTGTGCCGCCCTGTCGGTTTACATGGGCGACCGCCGTGATGTTGTCTGACTGAATCAGCACCGGCTGGTTTTGAAGCAGGGGTCTTGCCTGACTTAGGGCATTGTAAATGGCCCTTAGTTCCAGAATATTTATGTGTAGGGAAGCCTCCTGACTCGACCATTGTCCTTGGAAGTTTCTTCCCTGCGTGACTGCCCCCCAACCTCGGAGGCTTGCATCCGTGGTCACCAGGACCCAGTCCTGTATGCCGAATCTGCGGCCCTCCAGAAGATGAGCACTCTGCAGCCACCACAGCAGAGACACCCTGGCCCTCGGGGACAGGGTGATCAGCCGATGCATCTGAAGATGCGATCCGGACCACTTGTCTAACAGATCCCACTGAAAGATCCTTGCATGGAACCTGCCGAATGGAATTGCCTCGTAAGAAGCTACCATCTTTCCCAGGACTCGCGTGCAGTGATGCACCGACACCGGTTTTGGTTTCAGGAGGTCTCTGACCAGAGATGACAACTCCTTGGCCTTCTCCTCCGGGAGAAACACCTTCTTCTGTTCTGTGTCCAGAATCATACCCAGGAACAGCAGACGCGTCGTAGGAACCAGCTGCGACTTTGGAATATTCAGAATATAGCCGTGCTGTAGAAGCACTTCCTGAGACAGTGCTACTCCGACCAACAACTGTTCCCTGGACCTCGCCTTTATAAGGAGATCGTCCAAGTATGGGATAATTATAACTCCCTTCTTTCGAAGGAGTATCATCATTTCGGCCATTACCTTGGTAAATACCCTCGGTGCCGTGGACAGACCAAACGGCAACGTCTGGAATTGGTAATGGCAGTCTTGTACCACAAAACGGAGGTACACCTGGTGAGGTGGGTAAATGGGGACATGCAGGTACGCATCCTTGATGTCCAGTGATACCATGTAATCCCCTTCTTCCAGGCTTGCAATAACCGCCCTGAGCGATTCCATTTTGAACTTGAACCTTCTTATATAAGTGTTCAAGGATTTTAAATTTAGAATGGGTCTCACCGAACCGTCTGGTTTCGGTACCACAAACATTGTGGAATAGTAACACCGTCCCTGTTGAAGGAGGGGAACTTTTATTATCACCTGCTGGAGGAACAGCTTGTGAATTGCCGCCAGCACTACCTCCCTGTCCTGGGGAGTAGCTGGCAAGGCTGATTTGAGGTAACGGCTAGGGGGAGACGTCTCGAATTCCAGCTTGTATCCCTGAGATACCACTTGTAGAACCCAGGGATCCACTTGTGAGCGAACCCACCGGTCGCTGAAGTTCCGGAGACGGGCACCCACCGCACCTGGCTCCACCAGTGGAGCCCCAGCGTCATGCGGTGGATTTAGTGGAAGCAGGGGAGGATTTCTGTTCTAGGGAACTGGCTGTATGGTGCAGCTTTTTCCCTCTACCCCTGCCTCTGGGCAGAAAGGACACGCCTTTAACCCGCTTGCCTTTCTGGGGCCGAAAGGACTGTACCTGATAATACGGTGCTTTCTTTGGCTGTGAGGGAACCTGGGGTAAAAATGTCGACTTCCCAGCTGTCGCTGTGGAAACGAGGTCCGAGAGACCATCCCCAAACAATTCCTCACCCTTGTAAGGCAAAACCTCCATGTGCCTTTTAGAATCCGCATCACCTGTCCACTGCCGAGTCCATAATACTCTCCTGGCAGAAATGGACATTGCATTTATTCTAGATGCCAGCCGGCAAATATCCCTCTGTGCATCTCTCATGTATAAGACTACGTCTTTAATATGCTATTATAACAAAAATTAGTCACAAGGGCTGGTGTAGAGCTACAATAAGGTCATCCACATCTGTACTTGCACTATATGTATGGAGCTAAATGCTTCCTCCCCCCATCACTGAATGATTTCTGTGGGTACTCTAGTCGGTTTTATGACTTCTCTTCTTGCCTGCTCTCACATACAGTAAGTAATCAACGCTATTACTCAGGGGTTTTCAATTCCAACTCTCAAGTACCTCCATAAGGTCATATTTTGAGTATTCTATCTGTGAAAACAGATTGGATACTTACCTACCCAGCAACATACAGTAGACTAACTCACCTGTGCATTAATCAAGAAATCCTGAAAACATGTCTTGTTGGGGCTATTTGAATACTGGAGTTGAAAACCCTCATTATAACTGATGTATCTTTTCTATGGAACATTACAGATATCTAATAATTAGTCCAAAAAACACATTGGTGTACATTTACTAAGGGAGGGTTTTTTTTTGAACTGGTGATGTTGCCCATGGAAACCAATCAGATTCTATCTATTATCTTCTAGACACAGCTAGATAAATGTTAAGTAGAATCTGATTGGTTGCTGTGAAAAACATCATCAGTTCTAAAAAAAAACCCTCCAATCTTAGTAAATTTACCCCATTGTGACTCCCTGCACAATACCTGTGCATTAAAATATCTTAGCACAGCTGCTATATCCATCTCAGAATCAGGCCCATAGCTAGCAATACATATAACAATAACATAGCTAGCAATACATATAACAATAACATAGCTAACAATACATATAACAATAACATAGCTAATAATACGTATAACAATAACATATCTAACACGACTATATACAGTATAACAATAACATAGCTAACAATACGTATAACAATAACATAGTTAACAATACATATAACAAGAACAAAACTAATAATACGTATAACAATAACATAGCTAAGAATATATATAACAATAACATAGCTAACACTACAAACAGTATAACAATAACACAGCTAACAATACGTATAACAATAACATAGCTAACAATACGTATAACAATAACAAAGCTAACAATAACGTAGCTAACAATACATATAACAATAATAACATAGCTAACAATATATATATATAAAACAATAACATAGACAACAATACATATAACAATAACACAGCTGCCAAAATTGCAATATAGTTTCCAGGGACATTTTGCTGTTGAGGCTTCTTAGTGCGTCATAGCTAACAATACATATAACAATAACATAGCTAATAATACATACAGTATAACAATAACACAGCTAACAATGCATATAACAATATATAGCTAATAATATGTATAACAATAACATTGCTAACACTACATACAGTATAACAACAACACAGCTAACTATACATATAACAATAACACAACTAGCAATACGTATAACAATAACATAGCTAACAATAACATAGATAACAACACATATAACAATAACATAGCTAATAATACATATAACAATAACATTGCTAACACTACATTCAGTATAAAAATAACACAGCTAACAATGTGTATAACAATAACATAGCTAACAATATGTATAACAATAACATAACTAACATTATGTATAACAATAACATAGCTAAGAATATGTATAACAATAACATAGCTAACACTACATACAGTATAACAATAACACAGCTAACAATACATATAACAATAACATAGCTAACAATACGTAAAACAATAACAAGGCTAACAATAACATAGCTAACAATACATATAACAATAACATAGCTAACACTATATATATATATATATAAAACAACAACATAGATAACAATACATGTAACAATAACACAGCTGCCAAAATTGCAATATAATTTCCAGGGACATTTTGCTGCTGAGGCTTCTTAGTGATTTATAGCTAACAATACATACAGTATAACAATAACACAGCTAACCATACATATAACAATAATATAGCTAACAATATGTATAACAATAACATTGCTAACACTACAAACAGTATAACAACAACACAGCTAACAATATGCATAACAATTACACAGCTAACAATACGTATAACAATAACATAGCTAACAATACGTATAACAATAGCATAGCTAACAATAACATAGATAACAACACATATAACAATAATAAGAATTTACTCACCGGTAATTCTATTTCTCGTAGTCCGTAGTGGATGCTGGGGACTCCGTAAGGACCATGGGGAATAGACGGCTCCGCAGGAGACTGGGCACATCTAAAGAAAGATTTAGGTCTATCTGGTGTGCACTTGCTCCTCCCCCTATGACCCTCCTCCAAGCCTCAGTTAGGACACTGTGCCCGGAAGAGCTGACACAATAAGGAAGGATTTTGAATCCCGGGTAAGACTCATACCAGCCACACCAATCACACCGTATAACTCGTGATAGGAACCCCGGTTAACAGAATGATAACAACGGAGCCTCTGAACAGATGGCTCGCAATAACAACCCGATTTGTGTAACAATAACTATTTACAAGTATTGCAGACAATCCGCACTTGGGATGGGCGCCCAGCATCCACTACGGACTACGAGAAATAGAATTACCGGTGAGTAAATTCTTATTTTCTCTGACGTCCTAGTGGATGCTGGGGACTCCGTAAGGACCATGGGGATTATACCAAAGCTCCCAAACGGGCGGGAGAGTGCGGATGACTCTGCAACACCGAATGAGAGAACTCCAGGTCCTCCTCAGCCAGGGTATCAAATTTGTAGAATTTTGCAAACGTGTTTGCCCCTGACCAAGTAGCAGCTCGGCAAAGTTGTAAAGCCGAGACCCCTCGGGCAGCCGCCCAAGATGAGCCCACCTTCCTTGTGGAATGGGCTTTTACAGATTTAGGCTGCGGTAGTCCCACCGCAGAATGCGCCAGCTGAATAGTGCTACAAATCCAGCGCGCGATAGTCTGCTTAGAAGCAGGAGCACCCAGTTTGTTGGGTGCATACAGGATAAACAGCGAGTCAGTTTTCCTGACTCCAGCCGTCCTGGAAACATAAATTTTCAGGGCCCTGACTACGTTCAGTAACTTGGAATCCTCCAAGTTCTTAGTAGCCGCAGGCACCACAATAGGCTGGTTCAAGTGAAACGCTGATACCACCTTCGGGAGAAACTGAGGACGAGTCCTCAACTCTGCCCTATCCATATGGAAAATCAGATAAGGGCTTTTATAGGACAAAGCCGCCAATTCTGACACACGCCTGGCCGAAGCCAGGGCCAACAGCATGACTACTTTCCACGTGAGATATTTCAAATCCACAGTCTTAAGTGGTTCAAACCAATGTGATTTCAGGAACTCCAAAACCACATTGAGATCCCAAGGTGCCACTGGGGGCACAAAAGGAGGCTGAATATGCAGAACTCCTTTGACAAAAGTCTGAACTTCAGGCAGTGAAGCCAGTTCTTTCTGGAAGAAAATCGACAGGGCCGAAATCTGGACCTTAATGGACCCCAATTTGAGGCCCAACGTCACCCCTGCTTGCAGGAAATGCAGGAATCGATCCAGTTGAAATTCCTCCGTTGGGGCTTTCCTGGCCTCACACCAAGCAACATATTTCCGCCAAATGCGGTGATAATGTTTTGCGGTGACATCCTTCCTGGCTTTGATCAGGGTAGGGATGACTTCCTCCGGAATGCCCTTTTCCTTCAGGATCCGGTGTTCAACCGCCATGCCGTCAAACGTAGCCGCGGTAAGTCTTGGAACAGACAGGGCCCCTGCTGCAGCAGGTCCTGTCTGAGCGGCAGAGGCCAAGTGTCCTCTGAAAGCATCTCTTGAAGTTCTGGGTACCAAGCTCTTCTTGGCCAATCCGGAACCACGAGTATAGTTTTCACTCCTCGCCTTCGTATTATTCTCAGTACCTTGGGAATGAGAGGCAGAGGAGGAAACACATAAACCGACTGGTACACCCACGGTGTTACTAGAGCGTCCACAGCGATCGCCTGAGGGTCCCTTGACCTGGCGCAATATCTTTTTAGCTTTTTGTTGAGGCGGGACGCCATCATGTCCACCTGTGGTCTTTCCCACCGGTTTACCAGCATTTGGAAGACTTCTGGATGAAGTCCCCATTCTCCCGGGTGGAGGTCGTGCCTGCTGAGGAAGTCTGCTTCCCAGTTGTCCACTCCCGGAATGAACACTGCTGTCAGTGCTAACACATGATTTTCCGCCCATCGGAGAATCCTTGTGGCTTCTGCCATTGCCCTCCTGCTTCTTGTGCCGCCCTGTCTGTTTACATGGGCGACCGCCGTGATGTTGTCTGATTGGATCAGTACCGGCTGGTCTGAAGCAGGGGCCTTGCTTGGCTTAGGGCATTGTAAATGGCCCTTAGCTCTAGAATATTTATGTAAAGCGAAATCTCCTGATTTGACCACAGTCCTTGGAAATTTCTTCCCTGTGTGACTGCGCCCCAGCCCCGAAGGCTGGCATCCGTGGTCACCAGGACCCAGTCCTGTATTCCGAATCTGCGGCCCTCTAGTAGATGAGCCCTCTGCAGCCACCACAGCAGCGACACCCTGGTCCTTGCCGACAGGGTTATCCGCTGTTGCATCTGGAGATGGGACCCGGACCATTTGTCCAACAGGTCCCACTGGAAAGTCCTTGCGTGGAACCTTCCGAATGGAATTGCTTCATACGAAGCTACCATTTTTCCCAGGACTCGTGTGCATTGATGTACCGACACCTGTCCCGGTTTTAGGAGGTCTCTGACTAGAGATGACAACTCCTCGGCTTTTTCCACTGGAAGAAACACTTTTTTCTGGTCTGTGTCCAGAATCATTCCCAGGAACAGAAGACGTGTCGTCGGGACCAGCTGTGACTTTGGAATATTGAGAATCCAGCCGTGCTGTTGTAGCACTTCCCGAGAAAGTGCTACCCCCACTACCAACTGTTCCTTGGACCTCGCCTTTATCAGGAGATCGTCCAAGTACGGGATAATTAAAACTCCCTTCTTGCGAAGGAGTATCATCATTTCGGCCATTACCTTGGTAAAGACCCTCGGTGCCGTGGATAACCCAAACGGCAGCGTCTGGAACTGATAGTGACAGTCCTGTACCACAAATCTGAGGTACTCCTGGTGAGGAGGGTAAATGGGGACATGCAGGTACGCATCCTTGATGTCCAGGGAGACCATGTAATCCCCCTCGTCCAGGCTCGCAATAACCGCCCTGAGCGATTCTATCTTGAACTTGAACCTTTTGATATAAGTGTTCAAGGATTTTAAATTTAAGATGGGTCTCACCGAACCGTCCGGTTTCGGTACCACAAACATTGTGGAATAGTAACCCTTCCCTTGCTGAAGGAGGGGTACCTTGACAATCACTTGCTGTGAATACAGTTTTTGGATAGCCACCAACACTGCCTCCCTGGCAGAGGGAGTTGCTGGTAAGGCAGATTTTAGAAAACGGCTGTGTGCTGAAATTTCTGAGACGGGCCCCCACCGTACCCGGATCCGCCTGTGAAGCCCCAGCGTCATGCTGTGGACTTACCGGACGCGGGGGAGGACTTTTGCTCTTGGGAACTGGCTGTATGCTGCAGCTTTTTCCCTCTACCTTTGCCTCTCGGCAGAAAGGAAGCGCCTCGAGCCCTCTTGTGTTTATGGGGCCGAAAGGACTGTACTTGATAATACGGTGCCTTCTTTTGCTGTGGGGTAGCCTGTGGCAAAAATTTCGATTTCCCAGCCGTAGCTGTGGAAACGAGGTCTGAAAGACCATCCCCAAACAGTTCCACCCCCTTATAAGGCAAAACTTCCATGTGCCTTTTTGAATCGGCATCACCTGACCACTGCTGAGTCCATAACCCCCTTCTGGCGGCAATGGACATTGCGCTTATTTTTTATGCCAGCCGGCAAATATCCCTCTGTGCATCACGCATGTATAAGACAGCGTCCTTTATATGCTCTACTGTCAGCAAAATAGTGTCCCTATCCAGGGTATCAATATTATCCGACAGGGAATCTGACCACGCAGCAGCAGCACTGCACATCCATGCTGATGCAATCGCTGGTCGCAATATAATGCCCGTGTGTGTATATATAGCTTTTAGGGTAGCCTCCTGCTTTCTATCAGCAGGATCCTTTAGGGCGGCCATATCCGGAGACGGTAGTGCCACCTGTTTTGATAAACGTGTAAGCGCTTTATCTACCCTAGGGGACGTTTCCCAACGTGACCTATCCTCTGGCGGGAAAGGGTACGCTGCCATTAACCGTTTAGAAATTATCAATTTCTTATCGGGGGAAGTCCAGGCTTCCTCACACACCTCATTTAATTCCTCAGATGCAGGAAAAACTACTGGTAGTTTTTTCTCACCGAACATAATACCCTTTTTTGTGGTACCTGGGGTACTATCAGAAATGTGTAATACATTTTTCATTGCCTCAATCATGTAACGGGTGGACCTATTGGAGGGTACACTAGTCTCACCGTCGTCGACACTGGAGTCGGTATCCGTGTCGACATCTGTGTCTGCCATCTGAGGTAGCGGGCGTTTTAAAGCCCCTGATGACATTTGAGACGCTGGAACAGGCACAAGCTGAGTAGCCGGCTGTCCTATGTCGTCAAACCTTTTATGTAAGGAGCTGACACTGTCACGTAATTCCTTCCATAAGTCCATCCACACAGGTGTCGACCCCTCAGGGGGTGACAACACATTTACAGGCATTTGCTCTGCCTCCACATCATTTTCCTCATCATACATGTCGACCCAGCGGTACCGACACCAGTGGCAAACGCAGGATTTGCATGGGGGGGTTTCCAGAACTGGGCGGAGCCAATCACGGGGGTGGGGACTGAGGTGACCCAGTATATGCTGGGTCCGTTAAACTAGTGTGTCTGTGTGTGTGTGTGTGTGTATATATATATATATATATATATATATATATACATACACACAATCACATACATATACACATATACATAGCATATTAATAATAATAATAATAATTTTATTTATATAGCGCTCTTTCTCCAACAGGACTCAAGGCGCTTTACAGACATCAAAAACAATACACATGATACAGAGGATTTAAGTAATACAGCAATAGATAAGCCACACAGACATAAAAGAAAACCTTAAGCACACAGAAAGCATAATACAGGATTGGTGTAGGCATTTTGGGTAATTAAACATCCATATATATATATATATATATATATATATATATGTATGTACACACACATACAGTACACATATATATACACATGTATATATATATATCATGTGTGTGTGTGTGTGTGTGTGTGTGTGTGTGTGTGTGTGTGTGTGTGTGTGTGTGTGTGTGTGTGTTTTTATATGTATGTATGTATGTATATACATGTGTATATATGTATGCACATGGATATATATGTACTATAATTAAAATAAAGTAAACTTTTATTGCACTTGCAAGTGCCACCAGGAAGACAGCAGGCTGCAGAGGACGCTAGACAGTCATTAATAATACTCATGCAGCTAAAAAAAAAAAAAAATATTTTTTTTAGTGGAGGGGGGTTTCTAGGTACTCGGAAACCCCCCCCCTGGGTGCGCCACTGGACACACAGCACACACACAGGGAATGCTCTGACAGAGGACAGGACCCCACAAAGTATTTGGGGAGACAGAGGGAGAGTATGCCAGCACACACCAGAGCGCTATATACCACAGGGATATCACCTATAAAGAGTGTTTTCCCTTATAGTTGCATATATATATATTATACTGCACCTAAATTTGTGCCCCCCCTCTCTTTTTTACCCTTTCTGTAGTGCAGGACTGCAGGGGAGAGCCAGGGAGCGATCCTTCCAGCGGAGCTGAGGGAAAATGGCGCCAGTGTGCTGAGGGAGATGGCTCCGCCCCTTTTTCGGTGGGCTTTCTCCCGCTTTTTGTGTTATTCTGGCAGGGGTAATTTACACCTATATAGCCTCTGGGGCTATATATGGTGTCAGTTTTGCCAGCCAAGGTGTTAATATTGCTGCTCAGGGCGCCCCCCCCCCAGCGCCCTGCACCCATCAGTGACCGAAGTGTGTGGTGTGCATGAGGAGCAATGGCGCACAGCTGCAGTGCTGTGCGCTACCTTGGAGAAGACAGAAGTCTTCAGCCGCCGATTTTCCGGACCTTCTTGCTTCTGGCTCTGTAAGGGGGACGGCGGCGCGGCTCCGGGAACGGACGACGAAGTCGGGTCCTGTGTGCGATCCCTCTGGAGCTAATGGTGTCCAGTAGCCTAAGAAGCCCAAGCTACCACCACTTAGGTAGGTTCGCTTCTTCTCCCCTTAGTCCCTCGCTGCAGTGACCCTGTTGCCAGCAGGTCTCACTGTAAAATAAAAAACCTAAACTATACTTTCTTTCTAGGAGCTCAGGAGAGCCCCTAGTGTGCATCCAGCTCGGCCGGGCACAGAAATCTAACTGAGGCTTGGAGGAGGGTCATAGGGGGAGGAGCCAGTACACACCAGATAGACCTAAATCTTTCTTTAGATGTGCCCAGTCTCCTGCGGAGCCGTCTATTCCCCATGGTCCTTACGGAGTCCCCAGCATCCACTAGGACGTCAGAGAAACATACAGTATAACAACAACACAGCTAACAATACATATAACAATAATATAGCTAACAATACGTATAACAATAACATAGCTAACAATACATATAACAATAACATTGCTAACGCAACATACAGTATAAAAATAACACAGCTAACAATACGTATAACTATAACATAGCTAACAATACGTATAACAATAACATAGCTAACATTGGGGGTAATTCTGAGTTGATCCTAGCAGGAACTTTGTTAGCAGTTGGGCAAAACCATGTGCACTGTAGGGGAGGCAGATATAACATGTGCAGAGAGAGTTAGATTTGGGTGTGGTGTGTTCAATCTGCAATCTAAATTGCAGTGTAAAAATTAAGCAGCCCGTATTTACCCTGCACAGAAACAAAATAACCCACCCAAATCTAACTCTCTCTGCACATGTTATATCTGCCTCCCCTGAAGTGCACATGGTTTTGCCCAACTGCTAACAAAGTTCTTGCTGCGATCAACTCAGAATAACCCCCATTATGTATAACAATAACATAGCTAACAATACGTATAACAATAACATAGCTAAGAATATGTATAACAATAACATAGCTAACACTACAAACAGTATAACAATAACACAGCTAACAATACGTATAACAATAACAAGGCTAACAATAACGTAGCTAACAATAACATAGCTAACAATACATATAACAATAACATAGCTAACACTATATATAAAACAACAGCATAGATAACAATATATATAACAATAACACAGCTGCCAAAATTGCAATATAATTTCCAGGGACATTTTGCTGTTGAGGCTTCTTAGTGCGTCATAGCTAACAATACATATAACAATAACATAGTTAACAATACATACAGTATAACAACAACACAGCTAACAATACATATAACAATAACATAGCTAACAATACGTATAACAATAACATAGCTAACAATACATATAACAATAACATTGCTAACGCAATATACAGTATAAAAATAACACAGCTAACAATACGAATAACAATAACACAGCTAAAAATACATATAACAAACACATAGATAACAATACATACTGTATAACAATAACACAACTGCCAACATTGCAATATAACTTTTGGGGACATTTAGCTGCTGAGGTTTCTTAGCACATAACATGCAGTGTAAATAATTTTCATTAAATATTACTGATGAAGCTCAGAAAAGGAGCTGGCTAGCCTAAGCTGTGGGCTATTAGGACTTGTATTGTGCTATTATTAATTATTAGAAACATTTTTAAGGAAAAAATCCTCCCATATAATACCTGGGATCATCCTGGACGTCAGGGACAGTTGGTAATTATGTAGAGAACACACTGGAGTGCTACATTAAGCCTTGCTCATGATGAGACATATTGTCTCTTGTCATTGTGATAAAAGCAGAAACACAGGAATACATTATCTGCACTGCAGCGAGACACCGCCATCAAATATCCAGCTCTTTGATACAAAGATTAAAATAATCTACCCGCCATTGACTGCAACCAATTTACTGTTATGAAAGTAGAATGGTGTTTAATGAAGCGAGTGGAATGAAAGGGCTAAGTATTGAACCCAATTAGAGAGGAGTCTTTGTCGTTGTTAGGCACTGATCGTCTCATCAGTATCACTGCCCACACCAGGGAGGTGCAGTCCGTCGTCTTATTCCTAAACTGTTAACTCTGAAACTACTCATTAGATATCTGTCCCTAGTACTATAAACCGGACACTAATGAAAGACGTGAACTGGAAATTTGCACGCCAACAAAAATCCTGAACAGCTTTAAGGGCTTGTCTACATGGACGCTATTCAGCCTAAGATGAGCGGAAGCCTTGCTGTAGGGATGGAAGAAGTTGATGGTTAGCAATCATCGATGTTCCCGATCCGATGGAAGAATTTTTTCCAGTGAATTGTGGGTGTTTGACAGTTGCCAGCCATCAGATGCAGCTTTTGATACCCATCCAACGGCAGGCTGTTCTTTTTCAGCTGCAGACCACGGAAGTTGTGTCCGCAAGTCAGCTAACGTGCACATGTGCGCAGCTCTGACGGCCTCTGCGCAAGCACACAGCATGACCATCTATGGTTATACCATCAAATGGTTTTGATGCGATGACTGGTAGCCATCACATTGCATGATGTGATGTTGACGCCTGGCAACCATTCACTGCCAGTCTTCCAATGTCCACCCTGAAGGACATAGGGCCTAATTCAGACCTGATCGCAGTTGTGCGAATGACTGCGTATTGATCGCATTGCGCATGCGTGAGGTCAAACTGTGAAAGAATGGTGCAAAAAATTTAACCGCTAGGCGTACGCAAGTTGATTGACAGGAAGCGGGCGTATAGGGGTGGTAACTTCCCGTTTTATGGGAGTGTCAGGAAAAAATAAGATTTTACTCACCGGTAAATCTATTTCTCGTAGTCCGTAGTGGATGCTGGGATCTCCGTAAGGACCATGGGGAATAGCGGCTCCGCAGGAGACTGGGCACAACTAAAGAAAGCTTTAGGACTACCTGGTGTGCACTGGCTCCTCCCACCATGACCCTCCTCCAGACCTCAGTTAGGATACTAACTGCCATCTGCCATCTCATCCTGGATGACATCTCGCCACCTCAAACTTAATATTTCAAAGACAGAGTTAATTATATTTCCACCGGCCAATAGTAGGTACCAACCTGATATCTCTATCACTGTTGAAAACTCGACTATCTACCCTACCCCACAAGCTCGCTGCCTAGGTGTCATCCTTGACTCTGATCTGTCCTTTGTTCCCCACATTCAATCTGTCTCAAGATCATGTTACATGCATCTAAAAAACATATCCAAAATACGACCATACCTTACACAAGACACTGTTAAAACTCTAATCCACGCTCTCATTATCTCCCGCATTGATTATTGCAATAGTCTCCTAACTGGTCTTCCCAAAACGAAACTCTCACCACTACAATCCATTCTGAATGCAGCGGCGAGGCTTATCTTCCTCGCTAGACGTTCATCGTCTGCAGATCCACTCTGTCAGTCCCTCCATTGGTTACCTGTACTCTACCGCATTCAATATAAAATACTTTTACTCACACACAAGGCCATTAACCAAACTACACCAACGTACATCACTTCGCTTATCACAAAATATCTCCCAACCCGACCTCTTCGCTCTTCACAAGACCTGCGTCTCTCATCCACACTCATTACTCGCTCCCACTCACGACTGCAGGACTTTCATCGGGCTGCACCCACTCTGTGGAATGCCCTACCACGCACAATAAGACTCCAAACCTTCAAGCATTCCCTCAAAACTTACCTCTTTAGGCAAGCGTATCAAATTCCTGAACCGCCCACATAACTTTCATAAACCTTCCTATCAAATTACATCCACTCTGTACAGTCCACACATATCCTCACATGTCTGTTCATTCTATGCAATAGATAGCACCTTTCCTTGTGTACATATGCCTATTTCCCTATAGATTGTAAGCTTGCGAGCAGGGCCTTCCTACCTCTATGACTGTTATCACCCAGTTTGTTATTGTTATTTCAAATTGTAAAGCGCAACGGAATTTGCTGCGCTATATAAGAAACTGTTAATAAATAAATAAATAATACTGTGCCAGGAAGAGCTGACACAATAAGGAAGGATTTTGAATCCCGGGTAAGACTCATACCAGCCACACCAATCACACCGTATAACTCGTGATACTATACCCAGTTAACAGTATGAAACATAACTGAGCCTCTCAACAGATGGCTCATAACAATAACCTGTTAGTTAGGCAATAACTATATACAAGTATTGCAGACAATCCGCACTTGGGATGGGCGCCCAGCATCCACTACGGACTACGAGAAATAGATTTACCGGTGAGTAAAATCTTATTTTCTCTGACGTCCTAGTGGATGCTGGGAACTCCGTAAGGACCATGGGGATTATACCAAAGCTCCCAAACGGGCGGGAGAGTGCGGATGACTCTGCAGCACCGAATGAGAGAACTCAAGGTCCTCCTCAGCCACGGTATCAAATTTGTAGAATTTAGCAAACGTGTTTGCCCCTGACCAAGTAGCAGCTCGGCAAAGTTGTAAAGCCGAGACCCCTCGGGCAGCCTCCCAAGATGAGCCCACCTTCCTCGTGGAGTGGGCTTTTACTGATTTAGGATGCGGCAGTCCAGCCGCAGAATGCGCCAGCTGAATTGTGCTACAAATCCAGCGAGCAATAGTCTGCTTAGAAGCAGGAGCACCCAGTTTGTTGGGTGCATACAGGATAAATAGCGAGTCAGTTTTCCTGACTCCAGCCGTCCTGGAAACATATATTTTCAGGGCCCGGACTACGTCCAGTAACTTGGAATCCTCCAAGTCCCTAGTAGCCGCAGGCACTACAATAGGTTGGTTCAAGTGAAAAGCTGATATCACCTTAGGGAGAAACTGAGGACGAGTCCTCAATTCTGCCCTATCCATATGGAAAATCAGATAAGGGCTTTTATATGACAAAGCCGCCAATTCTGATACACGCCTGGCCGAAGCCAAGGCCAATAACATGACCACTTTCCACGTGAGATATTTCAGATCCACGGTTTTTAGTGGCTCAAACCAATGTGATTTTAGGAAACTCAACACCACGTTGAGATCCCAAGGTGCCACTGGAGGCACAAAAGGGGGGTGAATATGCAGCACTCCCTTTACAAATGTCTGAACTTCAGGTAGTGAAGACAGTTCTTTCTGGAAGAAAATGGACAGAGCCGAAATCTGGACCTTAATGGAACCCAATTTTAGGCCCATAGTCACTCCTGACTGTAGGAAGTGCAGAAATCGACCCAGCTGAAATTCTTCTGTTGGGGCCTTCCTGGCCTCACACCCCGCAACATATTTTCGCCAAATACGGTGATAATGGTTTGCGGTTACTTCTTTCCTGGCTTTTATCAGCGTAGGAACGACTTCCTCCGGAATGCCCTTTTCCTTTAGGATCCGGTATTCAACCGCCATGCCGTCAAACGCAGCCGCGGTAAGTCTTGGAACAGACAGGGCCCCTGCTGTAGCAGATCCTGTCTGAGCGGTAGAGGCCATGGGTCCTCTGATATAATTTCTTGCAGTTCTGGGTACCAAGCTCTTCTTGGCCAATCCGGAACCACGAGTATCGTTCTTACTCCTCGTTTTCTTATTATTCTCAGTACCCTTGGTATGAGAGGCAGAGGAGGGAACACATAAACCGACTGGTACACCCACGGTGTCACTAGAGCGTCCACAGCTATCGCCTGAGGGTCCCTTGACCTGGCGCAATATCTCTCTAGTTTTTTGTTTAGGCGGGACGCCATCATGTCCACCTGTGGCCTTTCCCAACGGTTTACCATCAGTTGGAAGACTTCTGGATGAAGTCCCCACTCTCCCGGGTGTAGGTCGTGTCTGCTGAGGAAGTCTGCTTCCCAGTTGTCCACTCCCGGAATGAACACTGCTGACAGTGCTAAGACGTGATTTTCCGCCCATCGGAGAATCCTTGTGGCTTCTGCCATCGCCATCCTGCTTCTCGTGCCGCCCTGTCGGTTTACATGGGCGACTGCCGTGATGTTGTCTGATTGGATCAGTACCGGCTGGTTTTGAAGCAGGGGCCTTGCCTGACTTAGGGCATTGTAAATGGCCATCAGTTCCAGAATATTTATGTGTAGGGACGACTCCTGACTTGACCAAAGTCCTTGGAAGTTTCTTCCCTGTGTGACTGCTCCCCAGCCTCGAAGACTGGCATCCGTTGTCACCAGGACCCAGTCCTGTATGCCGAATCTGCGGCCCTCTTGAAGATGAGCACTCTGCAGCCACCACAGTAGAGATACCCTGGTCCTTGGAGACAGGGTTATCAGGCGATGCATCTGAAGATGCGATCCTGACCACTTGTCCAAGAGGTCCCACTGAAAGGTTCTTGCATGGAACCTGCCGAATGGAATTGCTTCGTAGGAAACTACCATTTTTCCCAGGACTCGTGTGCAGTAATGCACCGATACCTGTTTTGGTTTCAGGAGGTCTCTGACTAGAGATGACAGCTCCTTGGCTTTCTCCAGTGGGATAAACACCTTTTTTCTGTACTGTGTCCAGAACCATCCCCAGGAACAGTAGGCGTGTGGTAGGAACCAGCTGTGACTTTGGAATGTTTAGAATCCATCCGTGCTGTTGTAGCACTTCCCGAGATAGTGCTACCCTGACCAACAACTGCTCCCTGGACCTCGCCTTTATAAGGAGATCGTCCAATTACGGGATAATTAAAACTCCCTTTTTTCGAAGGAGTATCATCATTTCTGCCATTACCTTGGTAAACACCCTCGGTGCTGTGGACAGCCCAAACGGCAGTGTCTGGAATTGGTAATGGCAATCCTGTACCACAAATCTGAGGTACTCCTGGTGAGGATGGTAAATGGGGACATGCAGGTAAGCATCCTTGATGTCCAGGGATACCATGTAATCCCCCTCGTCCAGGCTCGCAATAACCGCCCTGAGCGATTCCATCTTGAACTTGAATCTTTTGATATATGTGTTCAAGGATTTTAAATTTAAGATGGGTCTCACCGAACCGTCCGGTTTCGGTACCACAAACATTGTGGAATAGTAACCCTTTCCTTGTTGAAGGAGGGGTACCTTGACAATCACTTGCTGTGAATACAGTTTTTGGATAGCCACCAACACTGCCTCCCTGGCAGAGGGAGTTGCTGGTAAGGCAGATTTTAGGAAACGGCGGGGGGGAGATGCCTCGAATTCCAGCCTGTACCCCTGAGATACTACTTGAAGGATCCAGGCCACCTGTGAGAGAGCCCACTGTGCGCTGAAATTTCTGAGACGGGCCCCCACCGTACCCGGGTCCGCCTGTGAAGCCCCAGCGTCATGCTGTGGACTTACCGGACGCTGTGCCTTTTTGAATCGGCATCACCTGACCACTGCCGAGTCCATAACCCCCTTCTGGCGGCAATGGACATTGCGCTTATTTTTGATGCCAGCCGGCAAATATCCCTCTGTGCATCACGCATGTATAAGACAGCGTCTTTTATATGCTCTATTGTCAGCAAAATATTGGCCCTCATTCCGAGTTGTTCGCTCGCAAGGCGATTTTAGCAGAGTTACACACGCTAAGCCGCCGCCTACTGGGAGTGAATCTTTGCTTCTTAAAATTGCGAACGATGTATTCGCAATATTGCGATTACAAACTACTTAGCAGTTTCTGAGTAGCTTCAACCTTACTCGGCATCTGCGATCAGTTCAGTGCTTGTCGTTCCTGGTTTGACGTCACAAACACACCCAGCGTTCGCCCAGACACTCCTCCGTTTCTCCAGCCACTCCCGCGTTTTTTCCGGAAACGGTAGCGTTTTTATCCACACGCCCATAAAACGCCGTGTTTCCGCCCAGTAACACCCATTTCCTGTCAATCACACTACGATCGCCGGAGCGAAGAAAAAGCCGTGAGTAAAAATACTATCTTCATAGCAAAATTACTTGGCGCAGTCGCAGTGCGAACATTGCGCATGCGTACTAAGCAGAAAAACGCTGCGATGCGAAGAAAAATACCGAGCGAACGACTCGGAATGAGGGCCATTGTCCCTATCCAGAGTATCAATATTATCCGACAGGGAATCTGACCACGCAGCAGCAGCACTGCACATCCATGCCGATGCAATCGCTGGTCGCAATATAATGCCCGTGTGTGTATATATAGCTTTTAGGGTAGCCTCCTGCTTTCTCTCAGCAGGTTCCTTTTGGGGCGGCCGTATCCGGAGACGGTAGTGCCACCTTTTTTGATAAACGTGTAAGCGCTTTATCTACCCTAGGGGGTGTTTCCCAACGTGACCTATCCTCTGGCGGGAAAGGGTACGCTGCCAATAACCGTTTAGAAATTATCAATTTCTTATCGGGGGAAGTCCACGGTTCCTCACACACCTCATTTAATTCCTCAGATGCAGGAAAAACTACTGGTAGTTTTTTCTCACCAAACATAATACCGTTTTTTGTGGTACCTGGGGTACTATCAGAAATGTGTAATACATTTTTCATTGCCTCAATCATGTAACGGGTGGCCCTATTGGAAGGTACACTAGTCTCATCGTCGTCGACACTGGAGTCGGTATCCGTGTCAACATCTGTGTCTGCCATCTGAGGTAGCGGGCGTTTTAAAGCCCCTGATGACATTTGAGACGCTTGGACAGGCACAAGCTGAGTAGCCGGCTGTCCTATGTCGTCAAACCTTTTATGTAAGGAGCTGACACTGTCACGTAATTCCTTCCATAAGTCCATCCACACAGGTGTCGACCCCGCAGGGGGTGACATCACATTCACAGGCATTTGCTCTGCCTCCACAACATTATCCTCATCATACATGTCGACACAGCAGTACCGACACACAGCACACACACAGGGAATGCTCTGACAGAGGACAGGACCCCACAAAGCCCTTTGGGGAGACAGAGGGAGAGTATGCCAGCACACACCAGAGCGCTATATAACACAGGGATATCACTATACAGAGTGTTTTCCCCTATAGCTGCTTGTATTATATATACTGCGCCTAAATTTATTGCCCCCCCTCTCTTTTTTACCCTTTCTGTAGTGCAGGACTGCAAGGGGAGAGCCAGGGAGCGATCCTTCCAGCGGAGCTGTGAGGGAAAATGGCGCCAGTGTGCTGAGGAAGATGGCTCCGCCCCTTTTTCGGCTGGCTTTCTCCCGCTGTTTGTGTAAATCTGGCAGGGGTAATTTACACCTATATAACCTCTAGGGCTATATATGGTGTCAGTTTTGCCAGCCAAGGTGTTAATATTGCTGCTCAGGGCACACCCCCCCAGCGCCATGCACCCATCAGTGACCGGAGTGTGTGGTGTGCATGAGGAGCAATGGCGCACAGCTGCAGTGCTGTGCGCTACCTTGGAGAAGACAGAAGTCTTCAGCCGCCGATTTTCCGGACACTTCTTGCTTCTGGCTCTGTAAGGAGGACGGCGGCGCGGCTCCGGGACCGGACGACGAGGTCGGGTCCTGTGTGCGATCCCTCTGGAGCTAATGGTGTCCAGTAGCCTAAGAAGCCCAAGCTACCACCAGTTAGGTAGGTTCGCTTCTTCTCCCCTTAGTCCCTCGTTGCAGTGAGCCTGTTGCCAGCAGGTCTCACTGTAAAATAAAAAACCTAAAATATACTTTCATTCTAGGAGCTCAGGAGAGCCTCCTAGTGTGCATCCAGCTCGGCCGGGCACAGAAATCTAACTGAGGTCTGGAGGAGGGTCATGGTGGGAGGAGCCAGTGCACACCAGGTAGTCCTAAAGCTTTCTTTAGTTGTGCCCAGTCTCCTGCGGAGCCGCTATTCCCCATGGTCCTTACGGAGTTCCCAGCATCCACTAGGACGTCAGAGAAACGCAGGCGTTCCCAAGCGTTTTCTGGGAGGGTGTGTCAAATCAGCTCCGGCCCCAGTCAGCCTGTTTGTATCGCACTGTAGGAGTAAGTCCTGGGCTACGCACAGACTACACAAACTGGAAAAATCATTTGATGGTGAGTTGCGAACGGATTTGCAGATGTCCGCTGTCTGGTGAAGTTTTCGCATGGCGTACGCTTGCATTCACACACTAGCATGGGGCAGGTTTTCACTCTCTATGGGCGGCGGCTATCTGATTGCAGACTGCTGCAAAATTGCAGAGAAGCGATCAGGTCTGAATTAGGCCCTTAGCTACCTATGGTGCCTAGAGCTGGGAGGGGCCACCCAGGGGTTAAAGTGGGGGGGAACTAGTTCTGCATCCTCCATTGCCCTGCACAGTAATTCCAACAGAAAAGCCCACCCCATCATCTGCGTCAATCGATGATACAGGCGGCACTAGTGTTGCTGATGAGCTGCAGCCACCTACTCCTTCCTCAGGTCCTGGTGCCTCCATGGTCCTCCTCCAAGAGTTCCACCACCTCACCAGGACCATTTTAAGCCCTGGCCCCCGCATATCGGCTTTACTATCTTACAGATAACAGAATGATATGGGCGCACCTCTGTCACTGAGCAGACTTCCCCGCAGTCATACATGGGGGGAGAAGAGATATCAGCGCACATAATGGCACTGATACCGCTTCTCCCCCATAGTGATCCTTCTTACATCTACCCCATAGTGCAAAAAAAATTGTAGTTGCTGCTGGGGAAAGCGTATGTCTTTGTACGTGTTGCGGACTTCTTTCTTGATCAACCTATATAGCATTTTTTATTAGTCACATTGATAAATCTCAACTAAAGCGAAGTATCAATGTGCAGCTCCTCAGTATTGTACAACAGGAACATTCTTACATTTGTTTTGATAACTATCCTTTCTTCTTAAAGACAGATGGCAACTGTGCTGCCCTAAGGCACCCCAGGAGGCAACGACACCCAGTTTGGGAACCACTGGAATATAGGCCCTCATTCCGAGTTGTTCGCAGCGGATCCTCGCATCGCAAACGGCAGTAAATCCACAAACTGCGCATGCGCAAAAGCGGAAATACGCATGCGCAAGCATAGCGATACGACACTTGTGCAGAATTACTACAAAGAAAACTGCTCGGAATACACAAACGAAAACGGGGAGTGACGGAGGCGTGGCAGAGGCACGGCTTCGCAATCCTACGACATAGGCGTGAAAGTGGGCGGCTAGTGTGGGAGTATGCATCCAGCAGTAGGCGTGTTTTTGTCAAAAATGCGTATCCTATGTTAAAAGTACTTGACAAATTTTCGCAATCTACACGCAGCAGAAGAGTGATAGGCCCTACACCCGATTTTCTGAAAGATATGAACGATCTCGTTCATAAATGAACGAGAACTCGTTCATATCTTTCAGTGTGGAGACTCCAGCGATGAACGATGCGCGGCCCCGCGCTCGTTCATCGCCGGTCTCCCGTCGGCTGTGCATGCAGGCCAATATGGACGATCTCGTCCATATTTGCCTGCACTTCAATGCAGCCGCGTGACGGGGGGAGTGAAGAAACTTCACTCCCCCCGTCACTGCCCCCCCGCCGCCGGGTCGCTCGTCGGCCGTATCGGCCGTCGGGCACCTCGGCGGCGCATCGGGAAATGTGTAGGGCCCCTGAGTCTGCAGCTACTCAGCACTTGTGAAGTACTGTTACAAGCGTGTGTCTGCTCTACTTAGCAATTAATTAGCAACTGAATTCACCTGTTGAGCATTTACTTGCAAAACACTGCTCTTACAAAATAATACAAGCAGCAATTATATGACCACTTCATATTTGTTTTTTTAGGCCAAACAAATCTGACACACTCACAAATAATGCTCTGTATTTTTTGAACCAATAATAATTAACTGATGTTAAATGCATGTTTAAATTATTTGTTTTATAATCTCAAATGTGACTAAACTAACTAATAAACTACATCAGCTAAATCTTCTCAACATAGACATATTCCTTTGTACATACCAAATAACATGAGCACCATAATGCAGCCTACATTTAATGTGACTTTTAAAAAAAAATATATATATATTTTAACAATATGTGTCTATATCTAATACTATGGCATGTTGCCCCTAGTAACCCAAGTTTTTTTTGTTTTTGTTTTTTTTGTATATGTTAATTTAAGTGTTGTGCAAGGCATACAGATTTAAAATTACACTATGCATTGTTTGTCTTAATATTCTGATTGTTCCCTTGTTCCACAAATGTTAATATGCCATGTTCAAGTTTACAGGGCACAGTTTTCATGAGTGCATAACCTTTAATAAAACACACAAACAATTGTAAAGTAATTTTTTTTTACTTCAAATAAAGGACAAAATCAACACAACATGGCTACAAATGAGCATCACATACAGAGATGGACATAGCAGCAAGCAGATGGCATTGGGCAAATGCACAGAGCAGAACCCAGTACTATGGTAACCCCTTATTCTGCCAGAATTTGTTTTTATCAATTAAGTAAGTGAACCCTTAGCCAGACTAAACTTTTAGGGGAACTGAGGTAGATTCCGGAACAAACACAAACATACACAGCACGCTAGGAAGAGGAAGATGGCTCAGGTGTAGGCACAAATAACTCACAGGCTACAATTATAACAAAACATTTCACTTTGAGGGAGTTCTACATTCTGGCCACACAAGCCAAAATCAAAAAATACATCGAGGCAACATGTAAAACATGGGTGCTGCCCATCTGGAGAGACATCACTTTCTCTTTTTTCCCCCCGCCTGATGATGTTCTTCTTGGCTTGGTCTGCGGAGCGACCTTCGAGGGCCCTGCCCAGTGGGATGTTCTTCCTGGGCAGGGGGAGGGGAGGGAGCTGATGTGGCTGGCTCTCTGCCACTGTGGGCAAGGGAGACAGCAATGTCCTGGAGCCCTTGCCGAATGGAATTGGCAAGTTCATGGAAGGAGGAGGCAAGTTGATCTTGTCCTGCCTGATCTCTGCCAGACCTTGGCAGATTTGAGCTACACCTTGCTCCACACTGGTTCTGTGCTCAGTGAGCCGGACAGGTATCTGGCTTACCTCCCGGAGCATCCTGTCCTGAAAAGCATTCATGCTCTCACCATACCTGGCTATTTCAGTCAGGATTTCCGGGATAGCAGAGGGTTGGGTGGGGGGGCCAGTTGGAATCTGGATGGGTGGGATTTGTGATCCCACACTGCCAGACACACTAGGTCCCTCCACCTCAGCCTCAGCCACATAACCCTCCTGTGACTCTACCTGCTCACCCCCCTGTGCTGTGTTATGTGCAAAGCAAATAGAAGAATGAGTGGAAAAAGAGTAGATCAAAACAATATGAGACTTTTGTTTACATTTAAAAAAAAAAGTGTGTAAACTTACCTGGCAAGTCATGTGCATGGAGTATTTTAGGCAGGTCCGTGTCCATATAAGACACCCCAACGCCCTCCTCGTAGCTCACACAGTCCATCGCTATCTCCTCCAGATCTGTGTATTCCACAGTTGCAGCTGGTCCTCCCCCTGTTGCCCTCGAGGCATTCCACTCCGCAGACCTCTTGCCCTTCAGGCGGGATTTGAAGTCGGCCCAACTACATATGTGGTGAAAAAATAAGAATTTACTTACCGATAATTCTATTTCTCGTAGTCCGTAGTGGATGCTGGGGACTCCGAAAGGACCATGGGGAATAGCGGCTCCGCAGGAGACTGGGCACAAAAGTAAAAAGCTTTAGGACTACCTGGTGTGCACTGGCTCCTCCCCCTATGACCCTCCTCCAAGCCTCAGTTAGGATACTGTGCCCGGACGAGCGTACACAATAAGGAAGGATTTTGAATCCCGGGTAAGACTCATACCAGCCACACCAATCACACCGTACAACTTGTGATCTGAACCCAGTTAACAGCATGATAACAGAAGGAGCCTCTGAAAAGATGGCTCACAGCAACAATAACCTGATTTTTGTAACAATAACTATGTACAAGTAATGCAGACAATCCGCACTTGGGATGGGCGCCCAGCATCCACTACGGACTACGAGAAATAGAATTATCGGTAAGTAAATTCTTATTTTCTCTAACGTCCTAGTGGATGCTGGGGACTCCGAAAGGACCATGGGGATTATACCAAAGCTCCCAAACGGGCGGGAGAGTGCGGATGACTCTGCAGCACCGAATGAGAGAACTCCAGGTCCTCCTCAGCCAGGGTATCAAATTTGTAGAATTTAGCAAACGTGTTTGCCCCTGACCAAGTAGCTGCTCGGCAAAGTTGTAAAGCCGAGACCCCTCGGGCAGCCGCCCAAGATGAGCCCACTTTCCGTGTGGAATGGGCTTTTACAGATTTTGGCTGTGGCAGGCCTGCCACAGAATGTGCAAGCTGAATTGTACTACAAATCCAACGAGCAATCGTCTGCTTAGAAGCAGGAGCACCCAGCTTGTTGGGTGCATACAGGATAAACAGCGAGTCAGATTTTCTGACTCCAGCCGTCCTGGAAACATATATTTTCAGGGCCCTGACTACGTCCAGCAACTTGGAATCATCCAAGTCCCTAGTAGCCGCAGGCACCACAATAGGCTGGTTTAAGTGAAATGCTGAAACCACCTTAGGGAGAAATTGAGGACGAGTCCTCAATTCTGCCCTGTCCGTATGAAAAATTAGGTAAGGGCTTTTATAGGATAAAGCCGCCAATTCTGAAACACGCCTGGCTGAAGCCAGGGCTAACAGCATTACCACTTTCCATGTGAGATATTTTAAGTCCACAGTGGTGAGTGGTTCAAACCAATGTGATTTTAGGAATCCCAAAACTACATTGAGATCCCAAGGTGCCACTGGAGGCACAAAAGGAGGCTGTATATGCAGTACTCCCTTGACAAACGTCTGAACTTCAGGAACAGAAGCTAGTTCTTTTTGGAAGAATATTGACAGGGCCGAAATTTGAACCTTAATGGACCCTAATTTTAGGCCCATAGACAGTCCTGTTTGCAGGAAATGCAGGAATCGACCCAGTTGAAATTCCTCTGTAGGGGCCTTCCTGGCCTCGCACCACGCAACATATTTCCGCCAAATACGGTGATAATGTTGTACGGTCACATCCTTCCTGGCTTTGATCAGGGTAGGGATGACTTCATCCGGAATGCCTTTTTCCTTCAGGATCCGGCGTTCAACCGCCATGCCGTCAAACGCAGCCGCGGTAAGTCTTGGAACAGACATGGTCCCTGCTGGAGCAGGTCCTTTCTTAGAGGTAGAGGCCACGGGTCCTCCGTGAGCATCTCTTGAATTTCCGGGTACCAAGTCCTTCTTGGCCAATCCGGAGCCACGAGTATAGTCTTTACTCCTCTCCTTCTTATGATTCTCAGTACTTTTGGTATGAGAGGAAGAGGAGGGAACACATACACTGACTGGTACACCCACGGTGTTACCAGAGCGTCCACAGCTATTGCCTGAGGGTCCCTGAGGAAGTCTGCTTCCCAGTTGTCCACTCCCGGAATGAACACTGCTGACAGTGCTATCACATGATTTTCCGCCCAGCGAAGAATTCTTGCCACTTCCGTCATTGCCCTCCTGCTTCTTGTGCCGCCCTGTCTGTTTACGTGGGCGACTGCCGTGATGTTGTCCGACTGGATCAACACCGGCTGACCCTGAAGCAGAGGTCTTGCCTGACTTAGGGCATTGTAAATGGCCCTTAGTTCCAGGATATTTATGTGAAGTGACGTTTCCATGCTTGACCACAAGCCCTGGAAATTTCTTCCCTGTGTGACTGCTCCCCAGCCTCTCAGGCTGGCATCCGTGGTCACCAGGACCCAATCCTGAATGCCGAATCTGCGGCCCTCTAGGAGATGAGCACTCTGTAACCACCACAGGAGAGACACCCTTGTCCTTGGAGACAGGGTTATCCGCTGATGCATTTGAAGATGCGATCCGGACCATTTGTCCAGCAGATCCCACTGAAAAGTTCTTGCGTGGAATCTGCCGAATGGAATCGCTTCGTAAGAAGCCACCATCTTTCCCAGGACCCTTGTGCATTGATGTACTGACACTTGGCCTGGTCTTAGGAGGTTCCTGACTAGGTCGGATAACTCCCTGGCTTTCTCTTCCGGGAGAAACACCTTTTTCTGTACTGTGTCCAGAATCATTCCTAGGAACAGCAGACGTGTCGTCGGAATCAGCTGCGATTTTGGAATATTTAGAATCCATCCGTGCTGTCGTAGTACTACTTGAGATAGTGCTACTCCGACCTCTAACTGTTCTCTGGACCTTGCCCTTATCAGGAGATCGTCCAAGTAAGGGATAATTAAGACGCCTTTTCTTCGAAGAAGAATCATCATTTCGGCCATTACCTTGGTAAAGACCCGGGGTGCCGTGGACAATCCAAACGGCAGCGTCTGAAACTGATAGTGACAGTTCTGTACCACAAACCTGAGGTACCCTTGGTGAGAAGGGCAAATTGGGACATGGAGGTAAGCATCCTTGATGTCCAGAGACACCATATAGTCCCCTTCTTCCAGGTTCGCTATCACTGCTCTGAGTGACTCCATCTTGAACTTGAACCTTTTTATGTAAGTGTTCAAGGATTTCAGATTTAAAATGGGTCTCACCGAGCCGTCCGGCTTCGGTACCACAAACAGCGTGGAATAATACCCCTTTCCCTGTTGTAGGAGGGGTACCTTGATTATCACTTGCCGGGAATACAGCTTGTGAATGGCTTCCAATACCGCCTCCCTGTCGGGGGGAGACGTTGGTAAAGCAGACTTCAGGAACCGGCGAGGGGGAGACGTCTCGAATCCCAATTTGTACCCCTGAGATACTACCTGCAGGATCCAGGGGTCCACTTGCGAGTGAGCCCACTGCGCGCTGAAATTCTTGAGACGGGCCCCCACCGTGCCTGAGTCCGCTTGTAAGGCCCCAGCGTCATGCTGAGGACTTGGCAGAAGCGGGGGAGGGCTTCTGTTCGTGGGAAGAGGCTGTCTGCTGCAGTCTTTTTCCCCTTCCTCTGCCCCGGGGCAGATATGAGTGGCCTTTTGCCCGCTTGCCCTTATGGGGACGAAAGGACTGAGCCTGAAAAGACGGTATCTTTTTCTGCTGTGAGGTGACGTGGGGTAAAAAGGTGGATTTCCCAGCCGTTGCCGTGGCCACCAGGTCCGATAGACCGACCCCAAATAACTCCTCCCCTTTATACGGCAATACTTCCATATGCCGTTTGGAATCCGCATCACCTGACCACTGTCGCGTCCATAACCCTCTTCTGGCAGAAATGGACATCGCACTTACTCTTGATGCCAGAGTGCAAATATCCCTCTGTGCATCACGCATATATAGAAATGCATCCTTTAAATGCTCTATAGTCAATAATATATTGTCCCTGTCCAGGGTATCAATATTTTCAGTCAGGGAATCCGACCAAGCCACCCCAGCACTGCACATCCAGGCTGAGGCGATTGCTGGTCGCAGTATAATACCAGTATGTGTGTATATACTTTTTAGGATATTTTCCAGCTTCCTATCAGCTGGTTCCTTGAGGGCGGCCGTATCAGGAGACGGTAACGCCACTTGTTTTGATAAGCGTGTGAGCGCCTTATCCACTCTAGGGGGTGTTTCCCAACGCGCCCTAACCTCTGGCGGGAAAGGGTATAATGCCAATAATTTTTTAGAAATTAGCCGTTTTTTATCGGGGGAAACCCACGCTTCATCACACACCTCATTTAATTCATCTGATTCAGGAAAAACTACGGGTAGTTTTTTCACACCCCACATAATACCCTTTTTTGTGGTACTTGTAGTATCAGAAATGTTCAAAACCTCCTTCATTGCCGTGATCATGTAACGTGTGGCCCTACTGGAAAATACGTTTGTTTCCTCACCGTCGACACTGGAGTCAGTGTCAGTGTCTGTATCGACCTGAGGTAACGGGCGTTTTATAGCCCCTGACGGTGTTTGAGACGCCTGTACAGGTATTAACTGATTTGCTGGCTGTCTCATGTCGTCAACAGTCTTTTGTAAAGTGCCGACACTATCACGTAATTCTTTCCATAAGACCATCCAGTCAGGTGTCGACTCCCTAGGGGGTGACATCACTAACACAGGCAATTGCTCCGCCTCCACACCATTTTCCTCCTCATACATGTCGACACAGCGTACCGACACACAGCACACACACAGGGAATGCTCTGATAGAGGACAGGACCCCACTAGCCCTTTGGGGAGACAGAGGGAGAGTTTGCCAGCACACACCAGAGCGCTATATATATATAGGGATAACCTTATATAAGTGTTTTTCCCTAATATAGCTGCTGTATATATTTATATGCCAATTTAGTGCCCCCCCTCTCTTGTTTTACCCTGTTTCTGTAGTGCAGGACTGCAGGGGAGAGTCAGGGAGCCTTCCTCCAACGGAGCTGTGAGGAAAAAATGGCGCCAGTGTGCTGAGGAGATAGGCTCCGCCCCCTTCTCGGCGGCCTTTCTCCCGCTTTTTTAGGAAAAATTGGCAGGGGTTAAATGCATCCATATAGCCCAGGAGCTATATGTGATGTATTTTTTGCCAAAAAAAGGTGTTTTATTGCGTCTCAGGGCGCCCCCCCCAGCGCCCTGCACCCTCAGTGACCGGAGTGTGAAGTGTGCTGAGAGCAATGGCGCACAGCTGCGGTGCTGTCCGCTACCTTATTGAAGACAGGACGTCTTCTGCCGCCGATTTTCCGGACCTCTTCACTCTTCTGGCTCTGTAAGGGGGCCGGCGGCGCGGCTCCGGGACCCATCCATGGCTGGGCCTGTGATCGTCCCTCTGGAGCTAATGTCCAGTAGCCTAAGAAGCCCAATCCACTCTGCACGCAGGTGAGTTCGCTTCTTCTCCCCTTAGTCCCTCGGTGCAGTGAGCCTGTTGCCAGCAGGTCTCACTGAAAATAAAAAACCTACTTTAAACTTTTACACTAAGCAGCTCAGGAGAGCCCCTTAGCCTGCACCCGTCTCGTTCGGGCACAAAAATCTAACTGAGGCTTGGAGGAGGGTCATAGGGGGAGGAGCCAGTGCACACCAGGTAGTCCTAAAGCTTTTTACTTTTGTGCCCAGTCTCCTGCGGAGCCGCTATTCCCCATGGTCCTTTCGGAGTCCCCAGCATCCACTAGGACGTTAGAGAAACAGGGGCAAGGTAGTGTTAAATTTTGGAAACCTGCTTTAATATATAGTACACATGCTATGCATTTGGTTGCTATAGGCAACATCACATCTAAGTTACTTTTTAATAATACTTGGCACAGAAAATGGACTGGCAATATACACTTACCGTCTTCGAACTTCCTGCGAGGTGCGGACTATTGAGCCGAGTTCATTAATAGAATTAGTGATGTCCCTCCAAATTCTGTCTTTGGTTGCAGCACCCATGTTTTTGGGTCCTCAATGTATTTTTTGCATGGCCTGTGTGACCAAAATCCGTAACTCCCTCTTAGTGAATGCGGGCTGTCTCTTTTTTTTTCTGGAAGTAGCCTGTGAGCTATCATCCTGACCTTCATCACCATCTTCCTCTTCACTAGCTGCTTGTGTAGTTTGTGTTTGAGCTGCTAGTCCAGAATCACCCTCAGTTTCCCAACTAGCTATGTCTGGCAGGAGATTCACTCCTAACTCCTGGGTAGCAGAAGGAGTTTGTATAGTACTGGGTCCTGGAATTTCTGAGTCTGCATTTGCAAAATCAAGCATCTGCCTCCGCAGTGCTAATCTCCTCTGTGTTAGTGCTGCCATCTGCTTCTGCACCTCGTCCATCTCTGCTGCCGTCTGCTCACGAGTAGCCATGTTGCTGGTAGCATGTGTGTATGCACGAGTGTTCGGGTATTTATAGCTGCTTGCGTTTTCCGGTGCGGAATTCCGCGCAGGTGTATATTTTGCTAATTGGTCCAGTAATTGCTGCACTGGCTATGTGAACGCCCTGCATGCACCTGTGTGGGTGTATGCGTAAAATTAATGAAGCACGGTGGACATTTCTGAGCACATTTCTGAGTGATTTTAGATAATATTTTATATTATTTCAGTAGTTTTATTTATATAATATTCTCCTTTCCATATATGTTGTGGAAGATTGTTGTATCCAATGGTTTTTTGTAAAAACAAAATGTTATTTTTTAAGATATATGTGAAGACTAACCTGTTTTTGATGAGAATCCATATCTGAGTGTGTGTGTGTGTGTGTGTGTGTGTGTGTGTGTGTGTGTGTGTGTGTGTGTGTCCGCGGGTGCGAATCTCCGCCCATGAGAACTGTACAAACTGTCCTGCACATCAATGTACACATATCAATAAAGTTGATTACAGATGACACCATACATTTCCAACCAATCACATGCAACCAAAAACTATAAATATAAGCCCATATATGGAAAACGCCATTGCCATGATGCGCGCAGCAGCATTCACGCGCCGCGAGCTGCGCGTCCTAGTGGCAGTCATGGACCGCCGCGTAGGCCGCGCAGGGCCCTTTGTCCCAAACAGGGTTAAGCGCGAGGCCTACGTGGAGGTCCGCCGCTTATTGCGGACCCGCGTCCGCAGCCGGAGGTCTGTGATACAGCTCGAGAGGCGCTGGAGCGATCTCCGTAGGCGTACGCCGGACCTGTTGGCGGAGCTGAGACAACAAATCCGGACCCTACGTGGGCGCAGTAAGTAACATTTCAGTACATGACAGATTTTACGCATAACCTTTGCATACTTTCACTAAGTGAGAGTGTGAAAATTAGCACACTTACAATAAACTTGTAGAATAAACATGAGTGTGTGTGGTTAGGGCAAGCAGTACTGACTGTGTAGCAAGGTGCTTCTGAAAAAGTGCATGTTGTTGTACAGAGTTGCTACACAGGCTGTCAACTGAACCCACTAACTTGCTCAGTGTGGTAATTTTAATAAGGTGTGTTCTTTTTAGAACTGGAGATGTTGCCTATAGCAACCAATCAGATTCAATCTATTATATTCTAGAAGCAGCTTAAATAAGATTTTACTTACCGATAAATCTATTTCTCGTAGTCCGTAGTGGATGCTGGGACTCCGTAAGGACCATGGGGAATAGCGGCTCCGCAGGAGACTGGGCACAAAAGTAAAAAGCTTTAGGACTACCTGGTGTGCACTGGCTCCTCCCCCTATGACCCTCCTCCAAGCCTCAGTTAGGATACTGTGCCCGGACGAGCGTACATAATAAGGAAGGATATTGAATCCCGGGTAAGACTCATACCAGCCACACCAATCACACCGTACAACTTGTGATCTGAACCCAGTTAACAGTATGATAAACGCAAAGGAGCCTCTGAAAAGATGGCTCACAACAATAATAACCCGAATTTTTGTAACAATAACTATATACAAGTATTGCAGACAATCCGCACTAGGGATGGGCGCCCAGCATCCACTACGGACTACGAGAAATAGATTTATCGGTAAGTAAAATCTTATTTTCTCTGACGTCCTAGTGGATGCTGGGACTCCGTAAGGACCATGGGGATTATACCAAAGCTCCCAAACGGGCGGGAGAGTGCGGATGACTCTGCAGCACCGAATGAGAGAACTCCAGGTCCTCCTCAGCCAGGGTATCAAATTTGTAGAATTTAGCAAACGTGTTTGCCCCTGACCAAGTAGCTGCTCGGCAAAGTTGTAAAGCCGAGACCCCTCGGGCAGCCGCCCAAGATGAGCCCACTTTCCTTGTGGAATGGGCTTTTACTGATTTTGGCTGTGGCAATCCTGCCACAGAATGTGCAAGCTGAATTGTACTACAAATCCAACGAGCAATTGTCTGCTTAGAAGCAGGAGCACCCAGCTTGTTGGGTGCATACAGGATAAACAGCGAGTCAGATTTTCTGACTCCAGCCGTCCTGGAAACATATATTTTCAAGGCCCTGACAACGTCAAGCAACTTAGAGTCCTCTAAGTCCCTGGTAGCCGCAGGTACCACAATAGGTTGGTTCATGTGAAATGCAGAAACCACCTTAGGTAGAAATTGAGGACGAGTCCTCAATTCCGCCCTGTCAGAATGAAAAATTAAGTAAGGTCTTTTATATGATAAAGCCGCCAATTCTGACACACGCCTGGCTGAAGCCAAGGCTAACAGCATCGACACCTTCCATGTGATATATTTAAGTCCACAGTGGAAAGTGGTTCAAACCAATGTGACTTTAGAAAACTCAACACCACATTGAGATCCCAAGGTGCCACTGGAGGCACAAAAGGAGGCTGTATGTGCAGCACCCCTTTTACAAATGTCTGAACTTCAGGTACTGAAGCCAGTTCTTTCTGGAAGAAAATCGACAGGGCCGAAATTTGAACCTTAATGGACCCTAATTTTAGGCCCATAGACAGTCCTGTTTGCAGGAAATGAAGGAAACGACCCAGTTGAAATTCCTCTGTAGGGGCCTTCTTGGCCTCACAACACGCAACATATTTACGCCAAATGCGGTGATAATGTTTTGCGGTTACGTCCTTCCTGGCTTTGACCAGAGTAGGAATGACTTCTTCTGGAATGCCTTTTTCCCTCAGGATCCGGCGTTCAACCGCCATGCCGTCAAACGCAGCCGCGGTAAGTCTTGGAACAGACAAGGCCCCTGCAGTAGCAGGTCCTTTCTTAGAGGTAGAGGCCACGGTTCGTCCGTGAGCATCTCTTGAAGTTCCGGGTACCAAGTCCTTCTTGGCCAATCCGGAACCACGAGTATAGTTCTTACTCCTCTCCTTCTTATGATTCTCAGTACTTTTGGTATGAGAGGCAGAGGAGGGAACACATACACTGACTGGTACACCCACGGCGTTACCAGAGCGTCCACTGCTATTGCCTGAGGGTCCCTTGACCTGGCGCAATATCTGTCCAGTTTTTTGTTTAGACGTGACGCCATCATGTCCACCTTTGGTTTTTCCCAACGGTTTACAATCAGGTGGAAGACTTCTGGGTGAAGTCCCCACTCTCCCGGGTGAAGGTCGTGTCTGCTGAGGAAGTCTGCTTCCCAGTTGTCCACTCCCGGAATGAACACTGCTGACAGTGCTATCACATGATTTTCCGCCCAGCGAAGAATCCTTGCAGCTTCTGCCATTGCCCTCCTGCTTCTCGTGCCGCCCTGTCTGTTTACGTGGGCGACTGACGTGATGTTGTCCGATTGGATCAACACCGCCTGACCCTGAAGCAGAGGTTTTGCTTGACTTAGGGCATTGTAAATGGCCCTTAGTTCCAGAATGTTTATATGAAGAGATGTTTCCATGCTTGACCACAAGCCCTGGAAATTCCTTCCCTGTGTGACTGCTCCCCAGCCTCTCAGGCTGGCATCCGTGGTTACCAGGATCCAATCCTGAATGCCAAATCTGCGGCCCTCTAGTAGATGAGCACTCTGCAGCCACCACAGGAGAGACACCCTTGTCCTTGGCGACAGGGTTATCCGCTGATGCATCTGCAGATGCGATCCGGACCATTTGTCCAGTAGATCCCACTGAAACGTTCTTGCATGGAATCTTCCGAATGGAATCGCTTCGTAAGAAGCCACCATTTTTCCCAGGACCCTCGTGCACTGATGCACTGAGACCTGGCCTGGTTTTAGGAGGTTCCTGACTAGCTCGGATAACTCCCTGGCCTTCTCCTCCGGGAGAAACACCTTCTTCTGGACTGTGTCCAGAATCATTCCTAGGAACAGTAGACGTGTCGTTGGAATCAGCTGCGATTTTGGAATATTTAGAATCCACCCGTGTTGACGTAACACTACCTGAGATAGTGCTACTCCGACTTCTAACTGTTCCCTGGATCTTGCCCTAATCAGGAGATCGTCCAAGTAAGGGATAATTAAAATGCCTTTTCTTCGTAGAAGAATCATCATTTCAGCCATTACCTTGGTAAAGACCCGAGGTGCCGTGGACAATCCAAACGGCAGCGTCTGAAACTGATAATGACAGTTTTGTACTACAAACCTGAGGTACCCTTGGTGAGAAGGGTATATTGGGACGTGGAGATAAGCATCTTTGATGTCCAGAGACACCATATAGTCCCCTTCTTCCAGGTTCGCTATCACTGCTCTGAGTGACTCCATCTTGAATTTGAACCTTTTTATGTAAGTGTTCAAGGATTTCAGATTTAAAATTGGTCTCACCGAGCCGTCCGGCTTCGGTACCACAAACAGCGTGGAATAATACCCCTTTCCTTGTTGCAGGAGGGGTACCTTGATTATCACCTGCTGGGAATACAGCTTGTGAATGGCTTCCAAAACTGCCTCCCTGTCGGAGGGAGACTTTGGTAAAGCAGACTTCAGGAACCGACGAGGGGGAAACGCCTCGAATTCCAGTTTGTACCCCTGCGATACTACCTGTAGAATCCAGGGATCCACTTGCGAGTGAGCCCACTGCGCGTTGAAATTCTTGAGACGGGCCCCCACCATATCTGAGTCTGCTTGTAAAGCCCCAGCGTCATGCTGAAGACTTGGCAGAAGCAGGGGAGGGCTTCTGCTCCTGGGAAGCGGCTGCATGGTGCAGTCTTTTTCCTCTTCCTCTGCCCCGGGGCAGAAAGGAGTGGCCTTTTGCTCGCTTGTACTTATGGGAACGAAAGGACTGAGTTTGAAAAGACGGTGTCTTTTTCTGCTGATGTGAAGTGACCTGGGGTAAAAAGGTGGATTTTCCAGCCGTTGCCGTGGCCACCAGGTCCGATAGACCAGCCCCAAATAACTCCTCCCCTTTATACAGCAATACTTCCATGTGCCGTTTGGAATCCGCATCCCCTGACCACTGTCGCGTCCATAACGCTCTTCTGGCAGAGATGGACATAGCACTTACTCTTGATGCCAGGGTGCAAATATCCCTCTGTGCATCACGCATATATAGTAATGCATCCTTTAAATGTTCTATAGTTAACAAAATATTGTCCCTATCCAGGGTATCAATATTCTCAGTCAGGGAATCCGACCATGCGACTCCAGCACTGCACATCCAGGCTGAGGCGATTGCTGGTCGCAGTATAACACCAGTATGTGTGTATAATAAGAATTTACTTACCGATAATTCTATTTCTCGGAGTCCGTAGTGGATGCTGGGGTTCCTGAAAGGACCATGGGGAATAGCGGCTCCGCAGGAGACAGGGCACAAAAAAGTAAAGCTTTACTAGGTCAGGTGGTGTGCACTGGCTCCTCCCCCTATGACCCTCCTCCAGACTCCAGTTAGGTACTGTGCCCGGACGAGCATACACAATAAGGGAGGCATTTTGAATCCCGGGTAAGACTCATACCAGCCACACCAATCACACCGTACAACTTGTGATCTAAACCCAGTTAACAGTATGACAACAGAAAGGGCCTCTTAAAGATGGCTCCTTAACAATAACCCGAATTAGTTAACAATAACTATGTACAAGTATTGCAGATAATCCGCACTTGGGATGGGCGCCCAGCATCCACTACGGACTCCGAGAAATAGAATTATCGGTAAGTAAATTCTTATTTTCTCTATCGTCCTAAGTGGATGCTGGGGTTCCTGAAAGGACCATGGGGATTATACCAAAGCTCCCAAACGGGCGGGAGAGTGCGGATGACTCTGCAGCACCGAATGAGAGAACTCCAGGTCCTCCTTTGCCAGGGTATCAAATTTGTAAAATTTTACAAACGTGTTCTCCCCCGACCACGTAGCTGCTCGGCAGAGTTGTAATGCCGAGACCCCTCGGGCAGCCGCCCAAGATGAGCCCACCTTCCTTGTGGAGTGGGCTTTTACAGTTTTAGGCTGTGGCAGGCCTGCCACAGAATGTGCAAGTTGAATTGTGTTACAAATCCAACGAGCAATCGACTGCTTAGAAGCAGGTGCGCCCAACTTGTTGGGTGCATACAATATAAACAGCGAGTCAGATTTTCTGACTCCAGCCGTCCTTGCAATGTATATTTTTAAGGCTCTGACAACGTCCAACAACTTGGAGTCCTCCAAGTCGCTAGTGGCCGCAGGCACCACAATAGGTTGGTTCAGATGAAATGCTGATACCACTTTAGGGAGAAAATGCGGACGAGTCCGCAGTTCTGCCCTATCCGAATGGAAGATTAGATAAGGACTTTTATAAGATAAAGCCGCCAATTCAGATACTCTCCTGGCAGAGGCCAGGGCTAGTAACATAGTCACTTTCAATGTGAGATATTTCAAATCCACCTTTTTCAATGGTTCAAACCAATGGGATTTGAGGAAATCTAAAACTACATTTAGATCCCACGGTGCCACCGGAGGCACCACAGGAGGCTGTATATGCAGTACTCCCTTGACAAAAGTCTGGACCTCAGGGACAGAGGCCAATTCTTTTTGGAAGAATATTGACAGGGCCGAAATTTGAACCTTAATGGATCCCAATTTGAGACCCATAGATAATCCTGATTGCAGGAAATGTAGGAAACGACCCAGTTGGAATTCCTCCGTCGGAACCCTCCGATCCTCGCACCACGCTACATATTTTCGCCAAATGCGGTGATAATGTTTCACGGTGACTTCCTTCCGTGCCTTAATCAAGGTAGGAATGACTTCTTCTGGAATGCCTTTCCCTTTTAGGATCTGGCGTTCAACCGCCATGCCGTCAAACGCAGCCGCGGTAAGTCTTGAAAAAGACAGGGACCCTGCTGTAGCAGGTCCCTTCTCAGAGGTAGAGGCCACGGTTCGTCCGTGAGCATCTCTTGAAGTTCCGGATACCAAGTCCTTCTCGGCCAATCCGGAACCACTAGTATTGTTCTTACTCTTCTTTGCCGTATGATCTTCAATACCTTTGGTATGAGCGGCAGAGGAGGAAACACATACACTGACTGGTACACCCAAGGAGTTACCAGTGCGTCCACAGCTATTGCCTGTGGATCTCTTGACCTGGCGCAATATTTGTCCAGTTTCTTGTTGAGGCGAGACGCCATCATGTCTACAATTGGTCTTTCCCAACGGTCTATTAACATGTTGAAGACTTCTGGATGTAGACCCCACTCTCCCGGATGAAGATCGTGTCTGCTGAGGAAGTCTGCTTCCCAGTTGTCCACGCCCGGGATGAACACTGCTGACAGTGCTATCACGTGATTCTCCGCCCAGCGAAGAATCTTGGCAGATTCTGCCATTGCACTCCTGCTTCTTGTGCCGCCCTTCCTGTTTACATGGGCGACCGCCGTGATGTTGTCCGACTGAATCAACACCGGCTTTCCTTGCAGGAGAAGTTCCGCCTGGCTTAGAGCATTGTAGATTGCTCTTAGTTCCAGAATGTTTATGTGAAGAGACTTTTCCAGACTCGTCCATACTCCCTGGAAGTTTCTTCCTTGTGTGACTGCTCCCCAGCCTCTCAGGCTGGCGTCCGTGGTCACCAGGATCCAATCCTGAATGCCGAATCTGCGGCCTTCTAATAGGTGAGCCTTCTGCAACCACCACAGAAGTGACACCCTTGTCTTTGGTGACAGGGTTATTCGCAGGTGCATCTGCAGATGCGACCCTGACCATTTGTCCAACAGATCCCTTTGGAATATTCTTGCATGGAATCTGCCGAATGGAATTGCTTCGTAAGAAGCCACCATTTTTCCCAGGACTCTTGTGCATTGATGTACTGACACTTTTCCTGGTTTTAGGAGGTTCCTGACCAGATCGGATAACTCCTTGGCTTTTTCCTCTGGAAGGAAAACCTTTTTCTGAACCGTGTCCAGAATCATTCCTAGGAACAGCAGACGAGTTGTCGGGATTAAATGGGATTTTGGAATATTCAGAATCCACCCGTGTTGTCTTAGCACCTCTTGAGATAGTGCTAAAGCTGTCTCCAGCTGTTCTCTGGACCTTGCCCTTATTAGGAGATCGTCCAAGTATGGGATAACTAATACGCCTTTTCTTCGAAGAAGAATCATCATCTCGGCCATTACCTTGGTAAAGACCCGAGGCGCCGTGGACAATCCGAACGGCAGCGTCTGAAACTGATAGTGACAGTTTTGAACAATGAACCTGAGGTACCCCTGGTGTGCGGGGTAAATCGGAACGTGTAGATACGCATCCTTGATGTCCAAGGATACCATAAAGTCCCCTTCTTCCAGGTTCGCTATCACTGCTCTGAGTGACTCCATCTTGAACTTGAACTTTTTTATGTAGAGGTTCAAGGACTTCAGATTTAGAATAGGCCTTACCGAGCCATCCGGCTTCGGTACCACAAATAGAGTGGAATAATACCCCTTTCCTTGTTGTAATAGGGGTACTTTGACTATCACCTGCTGAGCGTACAGCTTGTGAATGGCTTCCAACACCCTCTCCCTTTCGGAAGAGACGGTTGGTAAGGCAGACTTCAGGAAACGATGAGGAGGATCCGTCTCTAATTCCAACCTGTACCCCTGAGATATTATCTGCAGGATCCAGGGGTCTACCTGCGAGTGAGCCCACTGCGCGCTGTAATTTTTGAGACGGCCCCCCACTGTCCCCGAGTCCGCTTGAGAGGCCCCAGCGTCATGCTGAGGTTTTTGCAGGAGCCGGGGAGGGCTTCTGTTCCTGGGAAGGAGCTGCCTGTTGGTGTCTCTTCCCTCTTCCTCTGCCTCGTGGCAGGTACGACAAGCCCTTTGCTCTCTTATTTTTGTAGGAGCGAAAAGGCTGCGGTTGAAAGGTCGGTGCCTTTCTCTGTTGGGGAGTGACTTGAGGTAAAAAAGTGGATTTCCCGGCAGTAGCCGTGGCCACCAAGTCTGATAGACCAACTCCAAATAACTCCTCCCCTTTATACGGCAAAACCTCCATGTGACGTTTTGAATCCGCATCGCCTGTCCACTGTCGTGTCCATAAGGCTCTTCTGGCTGAAATGGACATAGCACTCACCCGAGATGCCAGTGTGCAAATATCCCTCTGTGCATCACGCATATAGATAAATGCATCCTTTATTTGTTCTAACGACAGTAAAACATTGTCCCTATCTAGGGTATCAATATTTTCAATCAGGGATTCTGACCAAACTACTCCAGCACTGCACATCCAGGCAGTTGCTATAGCTGGTCGTAGTATAACACCTGCATGTGTGTATATATTCTTTTGAATAACTTCCATCTTTCTATCTGATGGATCCTTAAGTGCGGCCGTCTCAGGAGAGGGTAACGCCACTTGTTTGGATAAGCGTGTGAGCGCCTTGTCCACCTTAGGGGGTGTTTCCCAGCGCGCCCTAACCTCTGGCGGGAAAGGGTATAATGCCAATAACTTTTTTGAAATTATCAACTTTTTATCAGGAGCAACCCACGCTTCATCACACACGTCATTTAATTCTTCTGATTCAGGAAAAACTGTTTGTAGTTTTTTCACACCATACATAATACCCTGTTTTACGGTATCTGTAGTATCAGCTAAATGTAACGTCTCCTTCATTGCCAAAATCATATAACGTGTGGCCCTACTGGAAAATACGTTTGAATTTCTACCGTCGTCACTGGAATCAGTGCCCGTGTCTGGGTCTGTGTCGACCGACTGAGGCAAAGGGCGTTTTACAGCCCCTGACGGTGTTTGAGGCGCCTGGACAGGCATTAATTGATTGTCCGGCCGCCTCATGTCCTCAACTGACTGTTTAAGGGAAGATAAACCATCACGTAATTCCACAAATAAAGGCATCCATTCTGGTGTCGACCCCCTGGGGGGTGACATCTGCATATTTGGCAATTGCTCCGCCTCCACACCAATATCGTCCTCATACATGTCGACACCACGTACCGACACACACCGCAAACTCACAGGGAATGCTCTAATGAAGACAGGACCCACTAGCCCTTTTGGGGAGACAGAGGGAGAGTCTGCCAGCACACACCACAAAGCGCTATATATACAAGGGATATCCTTATATTAAGTGCTCCCTTATAGCTGCTTTAATATATATATATATAGCCATTAATGTGCCCCCCCTCTCTGTTTTACCCTGTTTCTGTAGTGCAGTGCAGGGGAGAGACCTGGGAGCCGTTCTGACCAGCGGAGCTGTGACAGAAAATGGCGCCGTGTGCTGAGGAGATAGGCCCCGCCCCTTTTTCGGCGGGTTCTTCTCCCGCTATTTTTCCAGTCAGGCAGGGGTTAAATATCTCCATATAGCCCCTATGGGCTATATGTGAGGTATTTTTAGCCTTGTATAAGGTTTATATTTGCCTCTCAGAGCGCCCCCCCCCAGCGCTCTGCACCCTCAGTGACTGCCCAGTGAAGTGTGCTGAGAGGAAAATGGCGCACAGCTGCAGTGCTGTGCGCTACCTTATGAAGACTGAGGAGTCTTCAGCCGCCGGTTTCCGGACCTCTTCACGCTTCAGCATCTGCAAGGGGGTCGGCGGCGCGGCTCCGGGACCGGACTCCACGGCTGGGCCTGTGTTCGATCCCTCTGGAGCTAATGGTGTCCAGTAGCCAAGCAGCAAATCCACTCTGCATGCAGGTGAGTTTACTACTTTCCCCCTAAGTCCCACGTTGCAGTGATCCTGTTGCCAGCAGGACTCACTGTAAAGAAAAAAACCTAAACTAAACTTTCTCTAAGCAGCTCTTTAGGAGAGCCACCTAGATTGCACCCTTCTCGTTCGGGCACAAAATCTAACTGGAGTCTGGAGGAGGGTCATAGGGGGAGGAGCCAGTGCACACCACCTGACCTAGTAAAGCTTTACTTTTTTGTGCCCTGTCTCCTGCGGAGCCGCTATTCCCCATGGTCCTTTCAGGAACCCCAGCATCCACTTAGGACGATAGAGAAATACTTTTTAGGATATTTTCCAGCCTTCTATCAGCTGGTTCTTTGAGGGTGGCCGTATCAGGAGACGGTAACGCTACTTGTTTAGATAAACGTGTGAGCGCCTTATCTACCCTAGGGGGTGTTTCCCAACGCGCCCTAACCTCTGGCGGGAAGGGATATAATGCTAATAATTTTTTAGAAATTAGCTGTTTTTTATCGGGGGAAACCCACGCTTTATCACACACCTCATTTATTTCCCCTGACTCAGGAAAAACTATTGGTAGTTTTTTCACACCCCACATAATACCCTTCTTTGTGGTACTTGTAGTGTCAGAAAGGTTCAATGCCTCTTTCATTGCCGTGATCATGTAACGTGTGGCCCTACTGGACATTACGTTTGTCTCGTCACCGTCGACACTAGACTCAGTATCTGTGTCAGGGTCTGTGTCGACCCACTGAGGTAACGGGCGTTTTAGCGCCCCTGACGGTGTCTGAGACGCCTGGACAGGCACTAATTGATTTGCCGGCTGTCTCATGTCGTCAACAGTTTTTTGAAAATTGCTGACATTATCACTTAATTGTTTAAATACAATCATCCAGTCAGGTGTCGACTCCCTAGGGGGTGACATCACCAACACAGGCAACTGCTCCGCCTCCACATCATTTTCCTCCTCATACATGTCGACACACGCGTACCGACACACAGCACACACACCGGGAATGCTCTGATAGAGGACAGGACCCCACTTAGCCCTTTGGAGAGACAGAGGGAGAGTCTGCCAGCACACACCCAGCGCTATATATATATATACAGGGATAACCTTATATAAGTGTTATTCCCTTATAGCTGCTGTTATTATCGTTTTTTTTTTTTTTTGCTGCCAAAAATGCCCCCCCTTCTCTTTTTTACCCTGATTCTGAAGCAGGACTGCAGGGGAGAGTCAGGGAGCCGTCCTTCCAGCGGAGCTGTGAGGGAAAATGGCGCTTGTGTGCTGATGAGATAGGCTCCGCCCCTTCACGACGTCCTTATCTCCCGCTTTTTTGTGTAAAAATGGCAGGGGTTAAAATACATCCATATAGCCCAGGAGCTATATGTGATGTATTCTTTTTGCCACCTAAGGTATATACTGTTATATTGCGTCTCAGGGCGCTCCCCCCCAGCGCCCTGCACCCTCAGTGACCGGAGTGTGAAGTGTGCTGAGAGCAATGGCGCACAGCTGCGGTGCTGTGCGCTACCTTAGTCTGAAGACAGGATGTCTTCTGCCGCCGATTTCACCGGACCTCTTCGTCTCTTCTGGCTATGTAAGGGGGACGGCGGCGCGGCTCCGGTGACCCATCCAGGCTGAACCTGTGATCGTCCCTCTGGAGCTAATGTCCAGTAGCCTAAGAAACCCGATCCACTCTGCACTCAGGTGAGTCCGTTTCTTCTCCCCTTAGTCCCACGATGCAGTGAGCCTGTTGCCAGCAGGACTCACTGAAAATAAAAAAACCTAAACTAAACTTTTATTCTAAGCAGCTCAGGAGAGCCACCTAGATTGCACCCTTCTCGGCCGGGCACAAAAATCTAACTGAGGCTTGGAGGAGGGTCATAGGGGGAGGAGCCAGTGCACACCACCTGATCCTTAAGCTTTTATTTTGTGCCCTGTCTCCTGCGGAGCCGCTATTCCCCATGGTCCTTACGGAGTCCCAGCATCCACTAGGACGTCAGAGAAATAAATGTTACATATAATCTGTTTGGTTGCTATGGGCAACCTCACCAGTTTAAAAATTAGAAAAACCTATTAATGTTACCCCTGTGTCTTTAACATGGGACAGAACAGAGTAATAGAAAAATGCTGTTGTTATAAATTTTCATGCTACAAACAAAATATTACATATGTCATTCTAGGCCGAGCACAACGGCAAGCTGCTGCTGCTGGGAGCCCCGACCAGTCCCCTTCTGAGCCCCCCTCCCCTTCTCACACCCATTCCCCCTCTCCTTCCCAGTCCCCTTCTCAGCCCCCCTCCCCTTCTCACACCCAATCCACCTCTCCTTCCCAGTCCCCTTCTCAGCCTCCCTACCCTTCTCACACCCAATCCACCTCTCCTTCCCAGTCCCCTTCTCAGCCCCCCCTCCCCTTCTCACACCCAATCCACCTCTCCTTCCCAGTCCCCTTCTCAGCCCCCCTCCCCTTCTCACACCCAATCCCCCTCTCCTTCCCAGTCCCCTTCTCAGCCCCCCTCCCCTTCTCACACCCAATCTCCCTCTCCTTCCCAGTCCCCTTCTCAGCCCCCCTCCCCTTCTGTCACCCAATCCCCCTCTCCTTCCCAGTCCCCTTCTCAGCCCCCCTCCCACTCTCTTTCCCAATTCCCCTCTCTGTCCCCCTCCACCTCTGTAGGACAAAGCACCGCTCCGCCCACCTCCCCCTCTCTTTCCCATTCCCCCTCTCTGGCCCCCTCCCCCTCTGTGACCCAACCCACCTCTCCGCCACCCTCCCCCTCTCAATCTGACCCACCCTCTGTACCAAGCTCCCCCTTCCAGCCTCCTTCCAGCATCCAGCCTCCTACCCCCATCCAGCCTCCTTCCCCCATCCAGCCTCCTTCCCCCATCCAGCCGCCATCCCCCATCCAGCCGCCATCCCCCATCCAGCCGCCATCCCCACCTTCGGAATGGGCAGCAGAGGCCCCGGAGGCACTTCTGGGAGATGAACAAGTGGCACAGGACAGTAAGTTGACACTCATTGACATTTTTATTTTAACCGAATTTAACTACACATTCTAATAAATGCAGTGTTGTACTGGGTAAAATCTTTTGGCAAGGTAAAATGTTTGTCTTCTTCATCATGGTATGGATGTTGCTTTTACATTTGTGTGAGGAACATTAGATGTACAGTATCTACGTCTGCAATGTTGAGGATGCCCACTCTAGGTCGACACTCATTATGTCGACAGGGTTGCCCAGGACAACAGGGTTTGTATGTGCAACATTATCTGCTAAACAGTTAGACGAAAGTGGAGTGTAGTATGTTGTTGGACTTTTACACTTGTGGTTGGGTATTCCAATATTTGAACATTGAATTCGCATGCTTCACTTTGTTAGGCTGGCTAAGGACACAGTGATTTTTGTTGTGAAATTTACACAAAAATAAATAACATTTAATTTAAAAACATGTTGGACCTTATGTAGTAAGTAAGGCAGGCTTTCAGGGAGTGTGGGTATGCTACAATATGTTGTCCTTCTGAAGATGTTGACATGCAGGGCCAATCCCCAAAAAGATAAGTCGGCTTCACTCCAGATGTGAATGAATGCCAACATGGTGTTACATTTACTAAGATGGTAGTTCTCTTTAAGATGGGATGTTGCCCATAGCAAACAATAAGATTATACTTGTCATTTTTGTGGCCCCTTCTACAAGATAATATGTTGAATTTGATTGGTTGCTATGGTCAACGTCCCATCTTAAATAGAACTCCCATATTAGTAAATTTTACCCATGGTGTGGTACACTTTATTAAAAAATAATAGTTAAAAACAAACATTGCTGAGCAGGCTTCTGTGTTGTTCTGCTACTGATTTATCCTTAAAACAGACATGATGTAGTCACTTAGGCATTAATGCAGGCCTGTCCAAACTGCGGCCCTCCAGCTGCTGAGAAACTACACATCCCAGCATGCCCTGACACAGTTTTGCATTCTCTGACCCCAAAACTGTGTCTTGACATGCTGGTATATGTAGTTTCACAACAGCTGGAGGGCCTCAGTTTGGACATGCCTGCATTAAAGTGTGCTTTGTGCCTTGCTTGTAAAATAAGTAATGTGAGTAAGTTAGTAATGTTTATGTTGCCTCTTAATTTCAGATGTTGCAGTTGGAGATCCCACAACTTTTGCGGGCATTCTGGCCACCATGCGGCAAAATCTTGAAGCCTTGCTGGCAAATGTGGACCAGCTGCAAAAATTTGCTTAATTTAAAAAAAAAAAAAAGTTTATATTTTCAGTTTTAAAATAAAAAAATAAAAAATAAAAACTATATATTTCAAGATAAGCGGGTGTTGTGTTTATTAATGCAATAAAGAAACAGCAGATTGCCAAGCAGAAATTTATTACCTTAAACATTTCACACATCTAACGTAAGATTTATTTAAAAAGCAAAAATACAGTTAGGAGGTTATTGTCTAAATAAACATGTAAACACCTTCATTCACAAACTAAACCTCGACACAAAAAAAAAAAAAAAACAGGCACATTTAAAACATCTATATTTATAATTTAAACATTTAAATGTTGATGGCCAATTATGCCTACAAAGTGTTCTTCAGGTATTTTTTGAACACTTAATTGGTCATGAACATTATCATTCATTACACTAATTGGATTCGTAATTGAGGAGGGCTTGTGGACTTTAAACTGAAAGGTGTAATTTCACTTAATAGAAAAAAAACCCATTGTTGTGCGTTTTTCCGCAAAAGTGTGCACTTTTAAGAAGAATGGGGGTCATTCCGAGTTGTTCGCTCGTTATTTTTTTCTCGCAACTGAGCGATTAGTCGCTAATGCGCATGCGCAATGTCCGCAGTGCGACTGCGCCAAGTAAATTTGCTATGCAGTTAGGTATTTTACTCACGGCATTACAAGGTTTTTTCTTCGTTCTGGTGATCGTAATGTGATTGACAGAAAGTGGGTGTGTCTGGGCGGAAACTGGCCATTTTATGGATGTGTGCGAAAAAACGCTACCGTTTCTGGGAAAAACGCGGGAGTGGCTGGAGAAACGGAGGAGTGTCTGGCCGAACGCTGGGTGTGTTTGTGACGTCAAACCAGGAACGACACTGACTGAACTGATCGCAGATGCCGAGTAAGTCTGGAGCTACTCAGAAACTGCTAAGAAGTGTTTATTCGCAATTCTGCTAATCTTTCGTTCGCAATTTTGATAAGCTAAGATTCACTCCCAGTAGGCGGCGGCTTAGCGTGTGCAAAGCTGCTAAAAGCAGCTTGCGAGCGAACAACTCGGAATGACCCCCTATGTGTAAATCTACTAAAACTTCGTATTTTTACGTTGACGTTTGTGTTAATACGATGCCTTCGCACTGCTGCGATGTCATTTGGCGTACGCCCACATTGTGTAATATTGCGAACGAATTGGCAAAAATACGTTGGGGGCGGATATTCGCAATTTTGCAACATGTTCGTAATTTTGCTCATACCTTGTGCGAACGAAAAAATAGCGAACAACTCGGAATGACCCCCATAGTGTGATATTGGGCCTTATTCAGTGAGGATTGCAAATTCTGCTAATTAGCAGAATTTGCAATCCTTTTGCTAGCATGCTGGGGGCCGCCCATCGCAGGGCAAGGCCGCCAAGCACGCTGACCGCCGCCCCTCCCCCCTTGATGGAGCAGAAATTGCGATCGCATCGCAATTTCTGCTTCATCGTAGAAGTTACTGATGCCTCCTGCTCCCGACTGCATTTTTTTGCGCCCCCCCCGCAGAAAGTATTGATTCATCCTGCTGAAACCCACAGTTCCCATTCTATGAATCAATCAGCGCAGCCCTATTCATTCCTATGGAGAGCGTCCACAAGTGACCTCCCATTAGCGGCTAAGTTCCAACAAGGACAAGTAGCGTCGTCTTGTGGTTTTTTCTTGTTTGTTTTTTTTATGCCAAGAACCTTGATGCTTTCATGCAACTATGAGGACCTATTGCATTGGATGGAGTAATAAATAGGGAAAATGAGGGGTGTAATGGAGAGTTCATTTAATAATGGATCTTCTATGGTGTGTGTGTGTGCCCTGGCTTTGTTTAAATATATATATTTTTTGCAGGTGGCCTGCAGGTGTAGTGGGCCCTTGATGCCTAGGCATGCTGGCACTTGTTGTTTGCCAAGTGCTATCATGCCCTGGCAGCCTTGCTGGGACCAGCAGTTAATCTTTCAAAAACAATATAATGTATGTTATAATTTAAACATTAGCCCCATACCCAAATCCCACAGGGTACGGAGAAGCGGTGGTGTAGTAAGGTGGTGGTGGTGGGTTGGTGCGGTCCATCCCAGGATCACGATCAAGGAGGGAGCGACCGGGCTCCCCAAACAATGTTGGTTTGACCCTGAAATTGACTAGAACAGATGCCGTTCCTGGATGGGGGCTGCTGCGGCTCAATGCATACAGCACAGAGTAGCTTCTGAGGAGCCACATCAGAGTCACGTGACACATCACATCCATGAAGCTGATGAGGGAACCGCTCTGTGCTGTACCCACTGTGTATGTAGAACACATAGCCAGAGGGATTAGAAAAGAGCTGGTCATATGAGATGAATACCTGGGGACACTGGGGGGCTCTGTGTAGCATGGGGGGGGGGGGGGGGGGTGCTGTGGGGCATGGGGGCATACCTTCCAACCATTTGCTTTTAGCAGGACAGGTGCTAGCGCAAAGCCGTCTTTGATACTTTAATATGTTGGAAGGTATGCTTTGGAGAAGGGTAAATGTGAGAAGAGCCATAGTGCTTATTGGCACTAGGGCTTGTTGTACCCAGGAGGGGGCAACACATTTTGTCTTGCATATCCAATATCCCTGGGGACACTAGCCCTGGTGCCAGCTGGCCCATTGTTGAGTTACACCCACACTGTAGGTGTCCTCTCACTACTAGCCCTGGGTGGTCAAGACTGGTGTTGGTAATGGTAAAATGAGGGGACACCACGATCTTTGTTCCCATCATTCTTTCATACCAGCGCTTCTGTTTAGTCAATACCAGACTAGGCAGAAGCGCTAGTGCGGACTATGCTTAGAGTAAGAGACACTATGCCCCCCTCCCTTTTAATGAATAATTTAAACAACATTTAAACTAGAGATGTGCACCGGAAATTTTTCGGGTTTTGTGTTTTGGTTTTGGATTCGGTTCCGCGGCCGTGTTTTGGATTCGGACGCGTTTTTGCAAAACCTCCCAGAAATTTTTTTGTCGGATTCGGGTGTGTTTTGGATTCAGGTGTTTTTTTAAAAAACCCTCAAAAACAGCTTAAATCATAGAATTTGGGGGTAATTTTGATCCCATAGTATTATTAACCTCAATAACCATAATTTCCACTCATTTCCAGTCTATTCTGAACACCTCACACCTCACAATAATAAGATTTTACTTACCGATAAATCTATTTCTCGTAGTCCGTAGTGGATGCTGGGGACTCCGTCAGGACCATGGGGATTAGCGGCTCCGCAGGAGACAGGGCACAAAAATAAAGCTTTAGGATCAGGTGGTGTGCACTGGCTCCTCCCCCCATGACCCTCCTCCAAGCCTCAGCTAGGATACTGTGCCCGGACGAGCGTACACAATAAGGAAGGATTTTGAATCCCGGGTAAGACTCATACCAGCCACACCAATCACACCGTACAACTTGTGATCTGAACCCAGTTAACAGTATGACAACGTAGGAGCCTCTGAACAGACGGCTCACAACAATAACAACCCGATTTCTTTGTAACAATAACTATGTACAAGTATTGCAGACAATCCGCACTTGGGATGGGCGCCCAGCATCCACTACGGACTACGAGAAATAGATTTATCGGTAAGTAAAATCTTATTTTCTCTAACGTCCTAGTGGATGCTGGGGACTCCGTCAGGACCATGGGGATTATACCAAAGCTCCCAAACGGGCGGGAGAGTGCGGATGACTCTGCAGCACCGAATGAGAGAACTCCAGGTCCTCTTTAGCCAGGGTATCAAATTTGTAGAATTTTACAAACGTGTTCTCCCCCGACCACGTAGCTGCTCGGCAGAGTTGTAATGCCGAGACCCCTCGGGCAGCCGCCCAGGATGAGCCCACCTTCCTTGTGGAATGGGCCTTGACAGATTTAGGCTGTGGCAGGCCTGCCACAGAATGTGCAAGTTGAATTGTGCTACAAATCCAACGAGCAATCGTCTGCTTAGAAGCAGGAGCACCCAGCTTGTTGGGTGCATACAGTATAAACAGCGAGTCAGATTTTCTGACTCCAGCCGTCCTTGAAATATATATTTTCAATGCCCGGACAATGTCCAGCAACTTGGAATCCTCCAAATCGCTAGTAGCCGCAGGCACCACAATAGGCTGGTCCAGGTGAAACGCTGACACCACCTTAGGCAGAAAATGAGGACGCGTCCGCAGTTCTGCCCTGTCCGAATGGAAAATCAGATATGGGCTTTTATACGATAAAGCCGCCAATTCTGACACTCTCCTGGCTGAAGCCAGGGCCAGTAGCATGGTTACTTTCCATGTAAGATATTTCAAATCCGCCGATTTGAGTGGCTCAAACCAATGGGATTTGAGAAAATCCAAAACTACATTAAGGTCCCACGGAGCCACTGGGGGCACAACCGGGGGCTGTATATGTAGTACTCCTTTTACAAAAGTCTGGACTTCAGGAACTGAAGCCAATTCTTTCTGGAAGAAAATCGACAGGGCCGAAATTTGAACCTTAATGGACCCCAACTTGAGGCCCATAGACAATCCTGTTTGCAGGAAATGTAGGAATCGACCCAATTGAAATTCCTCCGTGGGGGCCTTCCTGGCCTCACACCACGCAACATATTTTCTCCAAATGCGGTGATAATGTTGTGCAGTCACCTCCTTCCTGGCTTTTACCAGTGTAGGAATGACCTCTTCCGGAATGCCTTTTTCCCTTAGAATTCGGCGTTCAACCGCCATGCCGTCAAACGCAGCCGCGGTAAGTCTTGGAATAGACACGGTCCCTGCTGAAGCAGGTCCCGTCTTAGAGGTAGAGGCCACGGATCTTCCGTGAGCATCTCCTGAAGTTCCGGGTACCAAGTTCTTCTTGGCCAATCCGGAGCCACGAGTATCGTTCTTACTCCCCTTTGCCGTATAATTCTCAGTACTTTTGGTATGAGAGGCAGAGGAGGAAACACATACACTGACTGGAACACCCACGGCGTTACCAGAGCGTCCACAGCTATTGCCTGAGGGTCTCTTGACCTGGCGCAATACCTGTCCAGTTTTTTGTTGAGGCGAGACGCCATCATGTGGAAGACAATCATGTGGAAGACTTCTGGATGAAGTCCCCACTCTCCCGGGTGTAGATCGTGTCTGCTGAGGAAGTCTGCTTCCCAGTTGTCCACTCCCGGAATGAACACTGCTGACAGTGCTATCACATGATCTTCCGCCCAGCGAAGAATCCTTGCAGCTTCTGCCATTGCTCTCCTGCTTCTTGTGCCGCCCTGTCTGTTTACGTGGGCGACTGCCGTGATGTTGTCCGACTGGAACAACACCGGCTGACCCTGAAGCAGGGGTTTTGCCAGGCTTAGAGCATTGTAAATCGCTCTTAGCTCCAGTATATTTATGTGAAGAGACATCTCCAGGTTTGACCATACTCCCTGGAAGTTTCTTCCCTGTGTGACCGCTCCCCAGCCTCTCAGACTGGCATCCGTGGTCACCAGGACCCAGTCCTGTATGCCGAATCTGCGGCCCTCTAACAGATGAGCACTCTGCAACCACCACAGAAGAGACACCCTTGTCCGTGGCGACAAGGTTATCCGCTGATGCATCTGCAGATGCGATCCGGACCATTTGTCCAGCAGATCCCACTGAAAAGTTCGTGCGTGGAATCTGCCGAATGGAATCGCTTCGTAAGAAGCCACCATCTTTCCCAGGACTCTTGTGCATTGATGCACAGACACTTTCCCTGGTTTTAGGAGGTTCCTGACAAGTTCGGATAACTCCTTGGCTTTCTCCTCCGGAAGAAACACCTTTTTCTGAACCGTGTCCAGAATCATTCCCAGGAACAGCAGACGTGTCGTCGGGGTCAATTGAGATTTTGGAAAATTCAGAATCCACCCGTGCTGTTGCAGCACTATTTGGGTTAGTGCTACTACGTCCCCCAGCTGTTCCCTGGACCTTGCCCTTATCAGGAGATCGTCCAAGTAAGGGATAATTAATACGCCTTTTCTTCGTAGAAGAAACATCATTTCGTCCATTACCTTGGTAAAGACCCGAGGTGCCGTGGACAATCCAAACGGCAGCGTCTGAAACTGATAATGACAGTTTTGCACCACGAACCTGAGGTACCCTTGATGTGAAGGGCAAATTGGGACATGCAGGTAAGCATCCTTGATGTCCAGGGACACCATAAAGTCCCCTTCTTCCAGATTCGCTATCACTGCTCTGAGTGACTCCATCTTGAACTTGAATTTTTGTATGTACAGGTTCAAAGATTTCAGATTTAGAATAGGTCTTACCGAGCCGTCCGGCTTCGGTACCACAAATAGTGTGGAATAATACCCCTTTCCCTGTTGTAGGAGGGGTACCTTGACTATCACCTGCTGAGAATACAGCTTGTGAATGGCTTCCAATACCGTCGCCCTGTCTGAGGGAGACGTTGGCAGAGCAGACTTTAGGAACCGGCGAGGGGGAGACTTCTCGAATTCCAACCTGTAACCCTGAGATATTATCTGCAGGATCCAGGGGTCCACCTGTGAGTGAGCCCACTGTGCGCTGAAATTCTTGAGTCGACCCCCCACCGCCCCTGAGTCCGCTTGTAAAGCCCCAACGTCATGCTGAGGGTTTTGTAGAAGCCGGGGGGGCTTCTGCTCCTGGGAAGAAGCTGCTTGGTGCACTCTCTTACCCTTTCCTTTGCCTCGGGGCAAATATGACTGTCCTTTCGCCCGCTTGTTCCTATAGGAACGAAAGGACTGCGGCTGAAAAGACGGTGTCTTTTTCTGTTGGGAGGGGACCTGAGGTAAAAAGGTGGATTTCCCGGCTGTTGCCGTGGCCACCAAATCCGATAGACCGACCCCAAATAATTCCTCCCCCTTATACGGCAATACTTCCATATGCCGTTTGGAATCCGCATCACCTGACCATTGTCGCGTCCATAAACTTCTTCTGGCAGATATGGACATCGCACTTACTCTCGATGCCAGAGTGCAAATATCCCTCTGTGCATCTCGCATATATAGAAATGCATCCTTTAAATGCTCTATAGTCAGTAAAATACTGTCCCTATCCAGGGTATCAATATTTTCAGTCAGGGAATCCGACCAAACCACCCCAGCACTGCACATCCATGCAGAGGCGATGGCTGGTCACAGTATAACACCAGTATGAGTGTATATACTTTTCAGGGTAGTTTCCAGCCTCCTATCTGCTGGATCCTTGAGGGCGGCCGTTTCAGGAGACGGTAACGCCACTTGTTTTGATAAGCGTGTGAGCGCCTTATCCACCCTAGGGGGTGTTTCCCAGCGCGCCCTAACCTCTGGCGGGAAAGGATATAATGCCAATAACTTCTTTGAAATTAGCAGTTTTCTATCAGGGTTAACCCACGCTTCATCACACACTTCATTCAATTCGTCTGATTCAGGAAAAACTACAGGTAGTTTTTTCAGACCCCACATAATACCCCTTTTTGTGGTACATGCAGTATCAGAGATATGTAAAGCCTCCTTCATTGCCGTGATCATATAACGTGTGGCCCTACTGGAAAATACGTTTGTTTCTTCACCGTCGACACTAGATTCGGTGTCCGTGTCTGGGTCTGTGTCGACCGACTGAGGTAAAGGGCGTTTTACAGCCCCTGACGGTGTCTGAGACGCCTGTACAGGTACTAACTGGTTTTCCGGCCGTCTCATGTCGTCAACTGATTTTTGTAATGTGCTGACATTATCACGTAATTCCATAAATAAAGCCATCCATTCCGGTGTCGACTCCCTTGGGGGTGACATCACCATTACCGGCAATTGCTCCGCCTCCACACCAACATCGTCCTCATACATGTTGACACACACGTACCGACACACAGCAGACACACAGGGAATGCTCTTATCGAAGACAGGACCCCACTAGCCCTTTGGGGAGACAGAGGGAGAGTTTGCCAGCACACACCCAAGCGCTATAAATATATAGGAACAACCCTATAGAAGTGTTGTCTCCCTTATAGCAGCTTAATATATATCAAAAACGCCAAAAAAAGTCCCCCCCCCCTCTCTTTTTTACCCTGTTTCTGTAGTGCAGTGCAGGGGAGAGTCCTGGGAGCCTTCCTCGCAGCGGAGCTGAGCAGGAAAATGGCGCTGTGTGCTGAGGAGATAGGCCCCACCCCCTATTTCGGCGGGCTCTTCTCCGGAGTTTGTGAGACCTGGCAGGGGTTAAATACATTCATATAGCCCCAAGGGCTATATGTGATGTATTTTTTAGCCAGAACAAGGTATTCTCATTGCTGCCCAGGGCGCCCCCTGCAGCGCCCTGCACCCTCCGTGACCGCTGGTGTGAAGTGTGTGACAACAATGGCGCACAGCTGCAGTGCTGTGCGCTACCTCATGAAGACTGAAAAGTCTTCTGCCGCCGGTTTCTGGACCTCTTCGCTTTTCGGCATCTGTAAGGGGGTCGGCGGCGCGGCTCCGGGACCGGACTCCATGGCTGGGCCTGTGTTCGATCCCTCTGGAGCTAATGGTGTCCAGTAGCCTAAGAAGCCAATCCATCCTGCACGCAGGTGAGTTCACTTCTTCTCCCCTAAGTCCCTCGTTGCAGTGAGCCTGTTGCCAGCAGGACTCACTGAAAATAAAAAACCTAAAAACTTTTCCTAAGCAGCTCTTTAGGAGAGCCACCTAGATTGCACCCTGCTCGGACGGGCACAAAAACCTAACTGAGGCTTGGAGGAGGGTCATGGGGGGAGGAGCCAGTGCACACCACCTGATCCTAAAGCTTTATTTTTGTGCCCTGTCTCCTGCGGAGCCGCTAATCCCCATGGTCCTGACGGAGTCCCCAGCATCCACTAGGACGTTAGAGAAATTATTTTTAGTCCTAAAATTTGCACCGAGGTCGCTGGATGACTAAGCTAAGCGACCCAAGAGGGCAGGACAAACACCTGGCCCATCTAGGAGTGGCACTGCAGTGGCAGACAGGATGGCACTTAAAAAACTTGGCCCCAAACAGCACATGATGCAAAGAAAAGAGAAAAAGAGGTGCACTGTGGTCGCTGGATGGCTAAGCTAAGCGACACAAACACCTCAATATCACAGGAATTATTCATTCTAATCAGTGGTATTATTGGTCCAAATCACTGGAAGAAAATGACAAAATCACAGGAATTATTCGTTCTAATCAATGGTATTATTGGTCCAAATCACTGGAAGAAAATGACAAAATCACAGGAATTATTCGTTCTAATCAATGGTATTATTGGTCCAAATCACTGGAAGAAAATGACAAAATCACTGTAATCATTTGGCAAGATCACTGTAATTAATAATTAATTATAAATCACTGATATTAATTGGTAAAATCTCGCTTTCGCCTGCCTAGTGAAGTGGAATCTAGATGGGATTTTGTACCGGGGACACAATAACTTAATCAATTGTCTAAATCCCAATGCACTAATGGCAGAAAATGGGCACACGTCTATCAGCGAACTGATTATACTGATCACTGATTATACTGATCACTGATAATACTGAGCACTTATTTTACTGAGCACTGATTTTACTGATCACTGATTTTACTGATCACTGATGATACTACGGAGAACTGACACTGAGCAGCGAGAACAGCACTGGACTATTGTACTGTAGTATACTGGTCACCACAATGCAGCACTGACACTGAGCACAGATATTAAGCACTGATCAGGATACTAGAAGTGACACAGAGCAGCAAGATACAGCAATGGCCTACTGTACTGTACTACTATATATACTGGTGGTCACCAAAATGCTGCACTGTCCTACTATATACTGCTCACAATAATGCAGCACAGAGATAGTATTCTTGACACAGAGCTGCAAGATACAGCAATGGCCTACTGTACTGTACTATATGTATACTGCTGGTCACCAAAATGCTGCACTGTCCTACTATATACTGCTCACAATAATGCGGCACAGAGATAGTATACTTGACACAGAGCTGCAAGATACAGCAATAGCCTACTGTACTGTACTATATGTATACTGCTGGTCACCAAAATGCTGCACTGTCCTACTATATACTGCTCACAATAATGCGGCACAGAGATAGTATACTTAACACAGAGCTGCAAGATACAGCATTGGCCTACTGTACTGTACTACTATAATTATATACTGGTGGTCCCCAGTCCCCACAATGCAGCACACTGAGCAAGATATTTGCAGCACACTGAGCACAGATATGAAGCGTTTTCAGGCAGAGAACGTAGATATTTTCAGCACACTGAGCACAGATATTTGCAGCACACTGAGCACAGATACGGAGCTTTTCAGGGAGAGAACGCAGCCACGTCCTCTCCGTTCAATCTCCAGTGCACGAGTGAAAATGGCGGCGGCGCGTGGCTCTTTATATAGAATACGAATCTCGCGTGAATCCGACAGCGGGATGATGACGTTCGGCCGCGTTCGGGTTAACCGAGCAAGGTGGGAAGATCCGGGGCTGCTTCGGACCCGTGTAAAATAGGTGAAGTTCGGGGGGGTTCGGATCTCGGAGAACCGAACCCGCTCATCTCTAATTTAAACAGATGAAATACAGCAAGATACCTACTGTCTGGCCTCAGTGGCAAACGCAGGATTTTGAAAGGGGGGTTTCCAAACAATTGATTACAGAACCTATGAAAAAAAAGCTCAGCCCCCATCAGCCCCCCCGAACACCCTCCGTAAACAGAAAACAGATCCACCATAATTTCCCCCCCAGCACCCCCCCCCTCCATAAGCAGAACAAATAGCCACCATCATTCTCTTTTATTCAGGGCCGGCTCCAGGCCTACTAGCACCCTGAGCGAGAAAATGTAAAAGCGCCCCCCCCCCATGCGCGCGTTCCCGGAAAAGTGGGTGTGGCCTCTGGAAAAGTGGGCGTGGCCTCATAACTTCATATCATCAAACTATAAACATATTTTCACACAATTAGCAGCCTTACACATAGTCACAGTAGTGTTCCTTACACACAATGTCTCCAGTATAGTGCCAGATACACATAATGTGCAGTGCCAGATAGACATGACATGCCCCCCAGCAGTGCCAGCTACACATGACATGCCCCGCAGCAGTGCCAGCTACACATGACATGCCCCGCAGCAGTGCCAGCTACACATGACATGCCCCGCAGCAGTGCCAGCTACACATGACATGCCCCGCAGCAGTGCCAGCTACACATGACATGCCCCGCAGCAGTGCCAGCTAGCCAGCTACATATGACATGCCCCCCAGCAGTGCCAGCTACACATGACATGCCCCCCAGCAGTGCCAGCTACACATGATAGTGTTCACTTTTTAGGGCATGGTGCTGATCACAGGGAGGGCACATTTTTAAGTTAGGAGAGCAAAATGATGTACATACTGCTTGTTGCTCCCAAACCTATATGGCAAAGAATGGACAGTGCGCGCCGAAGGCGCGCAGCAAAAATTAAGGGGACTTACTTCGTGGGGAAGGTACGTGGCCACATAATAGTGGCAATTTGCATTACACCACACAGTAGTGCAGCTAATACACACTGCACCAGGTAGAACCTCCTATACACTTTGCGCCAGGCACAGCACTGAGACACATTGCACCAGGGAGAGCACTGAGACATATTGCCTAGCCACAGACGCCTAGCGGGAACACTACATGACATGCCCCCCAGCAGTGCCAGCTACACGTGACATGCCCCCCAGCAGTGCCAGCTACACGTGACATGCCCCCCAGCAGTGCCAGCTACACGTGACATGCCCCCCAGCAGTGCCAGCTACACGCGACATGCTCCCCAGCAGTGCCAGCTACACGCGACATGCCCCCCCCCCCCCCCAGCAGTGCCAGCTACACGTGACATGCCCCCCAGCAGTGCCAGCTACATAAATGGCCACACAGTGCCAGATATGCACCCACAGTTCAGATACATAAATGCCCCCAAAGTGCCAGATACATAAATGCCTCCACAGTGCAGATATGCCCCCCACAGTGCCAGATACATAAATGCCCCCACAGTGCCAGATACATAAGTGCCCACACAGTGCCAGATACATAAGTGCCCCCACAGTGCCAGATATAAAAATGCCCACACAGTGCCAGATATGTCCCCACAGTGCCATATATAAAATTGCCCCCACAGTGCCAGATATGCCCCCACAGGGCCAGATACATAAATGCCCCCAGTGCCAGATACATAAATGCCCACACATTGCCAGATGCATAAATGCCCCCAGTGCCAGATGCATAAGTGCCCCCACAGTGCCAGATAAATGCCCCCACAGTGCCAGATAAATGCCCCCACAGTGCCAGAAATGCCCCCCCCAGTGCCAGAAATGCCCCCAGTGTGCCAGATATGCCCCCACGGTGCCAGAAATGCCCCCACATTGCCAGAAATGCCCCCACATTGCCAGAAATGCCCCCACAGTGCCAGATAAATGCCCCCACAGTGCCAGATAAATGCCCCCACAGAGCCAGATATGCCCCCAGTGTGCCAGATATGCCCCCAGTGTGCCAGATATGCCCCCAGTGAGCCAGATATGCCCCCCACAGTGCCAGAAATGCCCCCACAGAGCCAGATATGCCCCCAGTGTGCCAGATATGCCCCCAGTGTGCCAGAAATGCCCCCCACAGTGCCAGATAAATGCCCCCACAGTGCGATCCATAAATGTTCGACCCCCCCCCCACCAAATACCTGAGGCGCTGAGAGGGGGAGGAGGAGTGCTGGCGGGAGTGCTGGCGGGCGGGAGAGTGAGGGTCCGAGTGAGGGTCCGGGTGCGGGTGGGCGGGCGGCCACTTGTGTGCGCTATGCGCGGCGCCTGACGTTAGACACCGGCGCCGCGCAGCGCGCATAGCGCACGCCGCACACACGGACGGCGGGACAACGCTGCACACACAGGGCCGGCTCCAGCTTCGAATATGGCGGCGCCAGCGCGCGGCGCCCTTTAAGGGTGGCGCCCTGCGCGGCCGCTCTATTCGAACATGCCTAGAGCCGGCTCTGCTTTTATTCCCCCCAACCACTCATGCTGGTCACACAAACAACTGCTGCAGTTATCAGGAGTGCGGTGACCAAGCCAGCATAATTTATTATAGACTACGGACTATCGCCTCCCCCTGCCCCCCGGCATATGTGACACAGACACATCTCGCTGCTGCAGAGTTAGAGAGGGTGAACTTGAAGACACTATTTCTCCTTTTCCGGTTACCATGCACCCAGGATTGTAACTTCATAACAGGTGCCCGGAGACGTAACAGATGGTAGTGCTTCCCCCCATCTACCAACCGGCGTCTGGCAGCACCTTCTCAGTGATTGCCAGGACAGGCTCCTATTGGAGCCCCTGTCCCTGTGACTCACTGATACCTCAGGGCAAATAAGGATTCCTTATTGCCGCAAATTGCAGCAATAAGGAATCTATTTTAAGGGGATGGCCGCAAATGTTAATAGAGATTATTTTAACAATTAGTGCACACATTGTCCCCACACAGGAGATAAATAAATACACATTGCGCCCTCCCCCCCACCCTTGTAAAAAAATTAAACTGAAGATGAAGAGAGCAACCAGATGCTGGGCAGAGAAGAGGGGGGGGGGGGGCAGACAGATGCTGGGCAGAGAGAGAGGGGGGACAGCCAGATGCTGGGTAGAGAGTGGGTGGAAAAGACTGAGCAGACAAGGTGTGGGACAGCCACATTCTGGGCAGACAGAGGGGGGAAGACAGATTCTGGGAAGAGACAGTGTGTCCAAGCCAGATGGTGGGCAGAGAGAGATTTGGAGACATGATGGTGGGCAGAGAGAGATTTGGAGACATGATGGTGGGCAGAGAGAGATTTGGAGACATGATGGTGGGCAGAGAGAGATTTGGAGACATGATGGTGGGCAGAGAGAGATTTGGAGACATGATGGTGGGCAGAGAGAGATTTGGAGACATGATGGTGGGCAGAGAGAGATTTGGAGAAATGATGGGCAGAGAGAGGGGAGACAGACAGATGATTGGGGGCTGGGGGGGGGGCAGTCAGATGCTTGGCAGAGAGAAAAAGGACACAAACAGATGCTGGGCAAAGGGTCGGGCAGCCAGATGCTGGGCAGAAAGTGGGGGCAGATGCTGGGCAGCGAGAGAGAGGAAGCCAGATTCTGGGCAGAGAGAGGGGGACACAGATGCTGGGTAGAGAGGGGAGAGAGGTGGGGGACAGATGGTGGGCAGACAGAGGGGTGGCAGATGGTGGTAAAGAGGGGGAGACAGATGAAGGGCAAAGCGAGGGGGAGACAGCTGGTGGGCAGAGAGACAGAGGGTGAGACAGATGGTGGGCAGAGAGAGGGGAGGCAGATGGTGGGCATAGAGGGGAGACAGATGGTGGGCAGAGGGGAGACAGATGGTGGGCAGAGGGGAGACAGGTGGTGGGCAGAGAGAGGGGGAGACAGATGGTGGGCAGAGGGGAGACAGGTGGTGGGCAGAGAGAGGGGGAGACAGATGGTGGGCAGAGGGGAGACAGATGGTGGGCAGAGGGGAGACAGGTGGTGGGCAGAGAGAGGGGGAGACAGATGGTGGGCAGAGGGGAGACAGGTGGTGGGCAGAGAGAGGGGGAGACAGATGGTGGGCAGAGGGGAGACAGGTGGTGGGCAGAGAGAGGGGGAGACAGATGGTGGGCAGAGGGGAGACAGGTGGTGGGCAGAGAGAGTGGGGAGACAGAAGGTGGGCACAGAATATAGAGAGACAGAAACATGCAGAGAGACAGAAGCAGTGGGTGGCAGAGATAGGCAGAAGCAACAGGAACAGGAGCATTAACAGTGTAGGCAGGCTGATTACTCACAAATGGGGGCTATGCTGAGAGAGATCCTTAATGTCCCAGGGGTCAGGGAAGCAGGTGTTAGTCCCCTCCAATTAGGTGCTCTTCTAATCAGCATGTGCTGAGTTCCTCCAATCAGAGCTCAGCACATGCTCTTCTGACCTTTAGGCTAAGATAATGGGAGATACTCGGCACTGCTGCTGGTGGGTGAGACATGCATTTGAAACTGAAAGGAATCCCCTGCTGCTGCCTCAGATGGATTTCCCCTTTCCCTCCCCGCACAGGTCACTGCAAGACATAAAGACAGTTTAGGGGGAAATAAGACAAACGTGCCTAAACTGCATGTACCTGGATGGTGGCTTATATCTGGCACTGGTCTCTGCGTGCATTGGCTCTCCTACCGACTCTGCTTCTCTATGCCCCCTTAACAGCTGGTGCCTAGAGGCAGATCCTTCCTTTGCCTCCGGGACTTACGTCACTGCATGCTCCTCACTTCAAACCCCCATGCCGAGAACTTACAGTAACTTCATGAGCCGAGCTGCGCACTCCCACTTCAGCGCCCTCTAGCTGCAGCCAGCCGCCTGCCTTCCACTGTACATGTAGGACGGAGGCAGCTGCTGCAGCCGCACCATTACACTGCCTGAGCTCCGGACTGTATAAAAAATAAAAATCGGTCGGCTGTGGGATAGATCGGTGGCCAGGGGGGGTTTCTAGGTACTCGGAACCCCCCCCCCCCCGGCGTGCGTGTATGGGCCTGTCTATTGTTTGATGAGTTATTCTGGTGTTATTTCTGCAAGTTTATAACTTGCTATTTATTACATCTAGGGAGTTGCATGATTAACAATATAAATCTCTCGAGGGCGTGTTGTGTCTCCGCGATTCGGACTTACCAAAGTTGCAGCTTGTGACCAGATGCACCTCGCTGCGCCAGGTGATCACAGATTTGTTTGAACCCACTTGATTCAGACATTCCCTCTTACCATCAGTAACCACCTGTTACTGACTTCACCCACTCTGTAGTGGGCGGGTAATTTGCTGCCACCACCACACTCCTACAATCGGCACCTGGAACTACTTATTTCCACTCAGGCTCCTACCCACATTGCATGAAAAGTAAACCACCTACTTCTGTGTATGCAAGGGCATGCTGCTGCAAAACATCTTGATTGGTGTCGGCTAATTCACACTGGTCCCTCCCCATGGACCAGTTCTCTGCAGGGTAGCTGGCAGAGGGCTGACCTTAGAGACACTGGGCTCACTCCAGCACAGCCAGAGAACGGAACAGCGTTTTGCGTAATTCTGTTGGTCGCAGGATACAGCAGATGAAGATTTCTTGAAGCAAGTAAATGTTTATTGCTCCCCAGCATACAAGATGTTACAGAAGATCAGCCCTCCATTAGAGTCAGAGGATATCTACATACACATGCCCTCTTCTTATAATCAGAAGACACAATACAGCATGGTGAAATACTCCCCCTTATACCTTTTGGACTCAAAGCAACTGAACTGTCTTCTTGAAAACTAGATTTCGTTTCTAAAACACAGTTTGATTTAGCATAAAAGTGTCCAGTGGCTGAGCTTGTGAGTGGTAGTCCCAGGTACAAAGATATAATTGGGCCCTCCACCCCAGCCTAAGTTCCCAATCACAATATGCCTCACGACAGTGGGTGACAGGGAAAGGCAGAGGGTGACAATGAAAGGCAAGGGGAAGCAGAGGGTCACAGGGAGAGGCAGTGGTTGTCAGGGAGAGGGTGACAGGGAGAGACAGTGGGTGTCAGGGAGAAGGTGACAGAGAGAGACAGTGGGTGGCTTGGGTACAACCACAAAAGTCCTGCACGGTGTGGAGAACAGGAGGCATGTACCTTGGTGGGGACAGGAACACAGCAGCCTCTGCTCTGTCTGTGACAGGTGGCTCCGCCCTTTGTGCTTTCCTCAGTTTGGCGCTCGGTCAGGATGACTCTGACAGTGTCACTTACACTGGTTGTGAGCTGCCTTTCATTTACAGACAGCAGTGAATCAGAAGTAATGTCCAGCTGTCTGTTAATCAGAGGCAGTAAGTGGCTGTGATCATCAGCGCTGATAGGTGGCAGGACCCCTCTATCAGTCCCTCACACACAAGGCCCGCCCTGCCTCCCTGTGGTAAGGGGCAGGTCTGGGCTATTCATCCAACATTGCTTAAAATGATCTGCAGGGGTGAGGGGTGATGGCTCAGGGTGATAACTTATTGCTCATCTGGGCATCAGTTGGCCCCTTAGTCATCAGGGGCCCCGGTGCAATGCACCTGCTGCACCAATGGTAGTTCTGCCTCTGAAAGTGTCTCTTTCACAAATGTACAGGAAATTCTTGAAAACAAAAAAATGTGTTTTTCCCCAACCCTGCTGGACATTGGGGGTCATTCCGAGTTGATAGCTCGCTAGCAGTTTTTAGCAGCCGTACAAACGCATAGTCGTCGTCCACGGGGGGAGTGTATTTTTTGCTTTGCAGGAGTGTGAACGCCTGTGCAGCAGAGCGCCTGCAAACACATTTTGTGCAAAACAAGACCAGCCCTGTGGTTACTTATCCTGTGCGATGATTGCTGCTACGAGTGACGGTAATGACGTCAGATACCCGCCCAACAAACGCCCGGCCATGCCTGCGTTTTTCCAAACACTCCCAGAAAACGTTCAGTTGACACCCAGAAACGCCCTCTTCCTGTCAATCTCCTTGCGATCGGCTGTGCGACTGAAAGCTTCGCTAGAACCTGTGCAAAACCATGATGCTCTTTGTACCCGTTCGTCGTGCGTGCGCATTGCGGTGCATACGCATACGCAGATTAGCCATTTTTTTCACTGATCGCTACGTAGCGAACAACGGCAGCTAGCGATCAGCTCGGAATGACCCCCCATTATACACAGAGACACGAGAATACACTGTGGAGGAAATTTCAAAGAAAGTGCTTGTCCACAAAAGTCTTGGTCATTTCACACTATGGGGAGTATTCAATTAGTGTCGGATCCTCTCGGACAGTGAGGATCTGACACTTCGGTATTCTATTACGGGCAGTTTCCGCCTGTTTCCCCTCTCATTCTGACCATTTATTTTCACCCTCTCCTACAGGCGAAAATGTATGGTTGAGAGGGATCCGGTCTGAAGATCGACAGTGTCTAGGTCGACAGTGTCTAGGTCGACCACTATAGGTCGACAGTCACTAGGTCGACATGGATGGAAGGTCGACAGGGTTTCTATGTCGACATGTGCTAGGTCGACAGGTCTAAAGGTCGACATGAGTTTTTCACATTTTTTTATTTTTTTTATTTTTTTCATACTTAACGATCCACGTGGACTACGATTGGAACGGTAAAGTGTGCCGAGCGAAGCGGTAGCGGAGCGAAGGCACCATGCCCGAAGCATGGCGAGCGAAGCGAGCCATGCGAGGGGACGCGGTGCACTAATTTGGGATCCCGGTCACTCTACGAAGAAAACAACACAAAAAAAAAAAAAAATCCTCATGTCGACCTTTAGACCTGTCGACCTAGCACATGTCGACCTAGAAACCCTGTCGACCTTTCATCCATGTCGACCTATAGTGGTCGACCTAAACATTGTCGACCTAGACACTGTCGATTTGATGAACCACACCCGGTCAAGAATGGACCCATTTTCGACCACAGCGGGGTCAAAAACACATGGCTAAGCAGAGATTCCCCTCATCCTTGTGCTTTTCGATATTTCAGAGTTTTCTACAGGGCGTAAAAACAGCGATTCAATTGAATATTGAAATAGTTATTGTATATTGTATAGAGGATTATACTCCTCTATACCTTCTTAGGACGTTCCCAGGGCCAGATTAACAATGGGGCTGATGGAATTGCAGCTCCAGGCCCACCATCAAAATAGGCCCACTGCTGTAAACGGGGGGGGGGACACCACCTGCAACACTACTGCAGAACAACTCCTTTATTGGGGGTGTCTTGCTAATTGCCTATAATTTCCACCTGTTGTCTATTCCATTTGCACAACAGCATGTGAAATTGATTGTCAATCAGTGTTGCTTCCTAAGTGGACAGTTTGATTTCACAGAAGTGTGATTGACTTGGAGTTACATGGGGGGTCATTCCGAGTTTTTCGCTCATTGCCGATTTTCGCAATGGAGCGATTAAGGCAAAAATGCGCATGTGCTAAGTATTTTAGCACAAAACTTAGTAGATTTACTCACGTCCGAACGAAGAATTTTCATCGTTGAAGTGATCGGAGTGTGATTGACAGGAAGTGGGTGTTTCTGGGCGGAAACTGACCGTTTTCTGGGAGTGTGCGGAAAAACGCAGGCGTGCCAGGATAAAACGTGGGAGTGTCTGGAGAAACGGGGGAGTGGCTGGCCGAACGCAGGGCGTGTTTGTGACGTCAAACCAGGAACGAAACGGGCTGAGCTGATCGCAGTGTAGGAGTAAGTCTCGAGCTACTCAGAAACTGCTAAGAATTATTTATTCGCAATTCTGCTAATCTTTCGTTCACTATTCTGCTAAGCTAAGATACACTCCCAGAGGGTGGCGGCCTAGTGTGTGCAATGCTGCTAAAAGCAGCTAGCGAGCGAACAACTCGGAATGAGGGCCCTTGTGTTGTTTAAGTGTTCCCTTTATTTTTTTGAGCAGTGTATATGTATGTATTATATGTGTGAATACTGTGGTTTGTATAATATATATATGTATTATATGTGTGAATACTGTGGTTTGTATAATATATATATGTATTATATGTGTGAATACTGTGGTTTGTATAATATAGGTATGTATGTATGTATGTGTGTATATATGTATATATATAGTCCCCCCACTTTGCTCTGCCCCCTCTCTGGCTTTCACACCATCACAGCTTTGTTCCGCCCCCCTTTGCAGCTCCATATGCACAACACTCACGCACACACACACACACACACACACACACACACACACACACACACACACACACACACACACACACACACACACACACACACACACACACACACGTGTGCATATATACAGTACGTGTGTGTGTATGGATAGATAGATAGATAGATAGATAGATAGATAGATAGATAGATAGATAGATAGATAGATAGATAGATATCCAAACAAAAAGTCCCGGCACTCCCTGCTCTTAGCAGTAACTGGCTGCGGTGCCCTCCTGGAGAAGGTGAATGACTTTCCCAGTGTAGGTAGGGACAATAGGCGACACTCAAGCAGACTTGTATATGATGAAAAGTGGTTCGTTTATTCCGACATGTTTCGGGGATACCCCCGTCCTCAGGGCCTAACTAGCCAAAAGTGAGTTACATAACAGGTATAAATACACTTAAACAGGCGCAAAACATGATAAAACAATTATACTCACCTGTTCAACGGCGCCTGACACCCGCTCGTGGATCCGGCCACCCGCCGCGTCGCCTCCAGCTGACGTCAGTAGCAGGCAGCATCATCAGCCCGCCTCCATGGACGCCCTCGGAGACGTCAGTACGCTGCCCTGCCGCCCGCCTCTCAGGGGGGACGCATTGCTGGTGTATCCATCCACCGCTGAGTGTCATGCCGTGTCACAGGTGTCGCATAGCAACCTAAGAAACAATAACAACAATGATGAATGACAGTGAACAAAAAAACATACAATCTATGTACTTTAAAAACAAATAACTTGTACTGTAAGTACAACAAGTTCTATCTAGTGGGGTACATGAACCTCCGGTGTCCCCACTTTAACCCTTGGCCAATGGACAATGTGATTATTGCTGAATTCCTTATGCTTTCCAAAGCTGTGGATTAAATATCTATAGGAAACACTGAATGCCTAGGTTCTCATTGAGACCCCCAGGCGACAGTGTTCCTAATTGAAAAATCCAGCGCGATTCCCTCTGCAGAAGAATCCTATCCCTATTACCCCCCCTAAGAGTGCTCGGTACATGATCTATCAATATGGCCCTAATGCTAGCCACCCCGTGTTTTGCCTGTAAACAGTGGCGGGCAAAGGGTTGATCACTCACCCCCTTCTCATGGGCTTTTTTAATTGCACTTCTATGTAGTGCCATGCGTTCGCGAAACTGTCTAATAGTTTTGCCGACATAGGCTAGCCCACACGGGCAGGTGAGTAAATAAACCACATGTGTGGTGGTGCATGTAAGGCGATGCTTAATAAGGTACGTCTTACCCGTTAGGGGATGTTTAAACGAAATGCCTGTGATCAAAGTGTTGCATGTTGCACAGCCTAAGCACCTATAACACCCGTTCTTAGACCTAAGGAAATGACCTTCGCGGTTTCTGGTAAGATCTGAAATATCCAATTTCATGACATAATCCCCAATATTCCTGCCTCGGGTATGGCTCGGTAATATTGATGTGTCAGCTAAGGATAACAAGGCTGGATCAGTCTGTACCATAGGCCACAGGCTTTTGGCTCTTTTAACTCTATCCCCGGTTGCCGTGGTATATTTATTAACCCAAGGGAGTTTGGGGCCTGACTGAGTCTGTGGTCTATTTTTAGGGCACAAAGCTTGTGCTCTTGGAATTTTTAGTGCCCGGGCCTTAGCTCTCTGGAGTTCCTTTATGGGGTATCCCCTCTCGGCAAACTTATGTAACATCCTGTCCATTGTTCTAACTGTCTCATCCTGGTCCGAAGTAATTCGTCGGACCCGCATGAACTGTGAATACGGTAAGCCTCTACGTAGTGAAGGCGGATGGAAACTGCGATAGGCCAATAGTGTGTTCCTATCGGTACTTTTCACATAAAGTGAAGTGGATAATTGATCATTTTCAATGGTGATAGTTACGTCTAGATAATTAATCGTCCTGTCATCTATCACATAAGTAAACTGCACCGCATGTTTTGTACGGTTGTGACTATCCCATACTGCAATGAGTTGTTCTCTGGACCCACGCCACAGCACAAGCAGGTCATCTATATATCGCCTATAATAGACGACCCGTGTTGCTATGGCGGGGTCCATAGTGAACATTTGCTTTTCTACTTGAAACATGAAAGCTTTTGCGTACGATGGGGCCACTGCTGACCCCATCGCACATCCCGCTATCTGTAACCAAAATTTGCCGTTGAAAACAAAATAATTCCTTCTAAGGACCCTATCCAATAAGGTCAAAAAGAATGAAATTTCCGGACCCAGGTAAGCGACATTATCCTGAATCAAAAGTCTTACAGCCTCCACACCTGCCTCATGTGGAATGCAGGTGTAGAGGCTGGTGACATCAGCGCTGTACAACAAGGTCCCCTCAGGCAATTCAGTGTTTCCTATAGATATTTAATCCACAGCTTTGGAAAGCATAAGGAATTCAGCAATAATCACATTGTCCATTGGCCAAGGGTTAAAGTGGGGACACCGGAGGTTCATGTACCCCACTAGATATAACTTGTTGTACTTACAGTACAAGTTATTTGTTTTTAAAGTACATAGATTGTATGTTTCTCTAACGTCCTAGTGGATGCTGGGGACTCCGTCAGGACCATGGGGAATAGCGGGCTCCGCAGGAGACAGGGCACATCTAAAAAAGCTTTTAGGTCACATGGTGCGTACTGGCTCCTCCCCCTATGACCCTCCTCCAAGCCTCAGTTAGGTTTTTGTGCCCGTCCGAGAGGGTGCAATCTAGGTGGCTCTCTTAAAGAGCTAGTTAGAAAAGTTTTTTTTTAGGTTTCTAATCAGTGTCTCCTGCTGGCGACAGGAGCACTGCAACGAGGGACTTAGGGGAGAGACTTGCAACTCACCTGCCTGCAGGAGGATTGAAGTCTTAGGCTACTGGACACTGAGCTCCAGAGGGAGTCGGAACACAGGTCAGCCTGGGGTTCGTCCCGGAGCCGCGCCGCCGATCCCCCTTACAGGCGCTGAAGAACGGCAGAACGGAGGTCCGGAAACAGGCGGCAGAAGACTTCAGTCTTCATAGAGGTAGCGCACAGCACTGCAGCTGTGCGCCATTGTTGCTACACAGCTCACGGATCTCGGTCACGGAGGGTGCAGGGCGCTGCTGGGGGCGCCCTGGGCAACAATATAGAGTACCTTAGAGGCAAATAAATACATCACATATAGCCATTAAGGCTATATGTATGTATTTAACCCAGGCCAGTTTATTAGAAAAACCGGGAGAAAAGCCCGCCGGAAAAGGGGCGGAGCTTATTCTCCTCAGCACTCGGCGCCATTTTCCTGCACGGCTCCGCTGGTGAGGAAGGCTCCCACGACTCTCCCCTGCACTGCACTACAGAAACAGGGTAACAAAGAGAGGGGGGGCATAAATTGGCGATATAAATATATATTGAGAGCGCATATATAAAAACAACACCTTCTAGGGTTGTTATATACTGTATAGCGCTTTTGGTGTGTGCTGGCAAACTCTCCCTCTGTCTCCCCAAAGGGCTAGGAGGGTCCTGTCTTCAATAGAGCATTCACTGTGTGGCTGCTGTGTGTGTCGGTACGTGTGTGTCGACATGTATGAGGACGAAGTTGGTGTGGAGGCAGAGCAATTGCCGATGATGGTAATGTCACCCCCTAGGGAGTCGACACCGGAATGGATGGCTTTGGTTATGGAATTACGTGATAATGTCAGCACATTACAAAAGTCAGTTGACGAAATGAGACGCCCGGCAAACCAGTTAGTACCGGTTCAGGCATCTCAGACACCGTCAGGGGCTGTAAAACGTCCCTTACCTCAGTCAGTCGACACCGGTACCGACACAGATGAATCTAGTGTCGACGGTGAGGAAGTAAACGTATTTTCCAGTAGGGCCACACGTTATATGATCACGGCAATGAAGGAGGCTTTGCAGCTCTCTGATACTACTGGTACCTCAAAAAGGGGTATTATGTGGGGGGTGAAAAAACTACCTGTATTTTTCCCAGAATCAGAGGAATTGAATGATGTGTGTGATGAAGCGTGGGTTACCCCCGATAGAAAAATGCTAATTTCAAAGAAGTTGTTGGCATTATACCCTTTCCCACCAGAGGTTAGGGCGCGCTGGGAATCACCCCCTAAGGTGGATAAGGCGCTCACACGTTTATCAAAGCAAGTGGCGTTGCCGTCTCCTGATACGGCCGCCCTCAAGGATCCAGCAGATAGGAGGCTGGAAACTACACTGAAGAGTATATACACACATACGGGTGTTATACTGCGACCGGCAATAGCCTCAGCCTGGATGTGCAGTGCTGGGGTAGTGTGGTTGGATTCTCTGACTGAAAATATTGAGACCCTGGATAGGGACAGTATTTTATTGACTCTAGAGCAATTAAAGGATGCTTTTCTTTATATGCGAGATGCTCAGAGGGATGTTTGTACTCTAGCATCAAGAGTAAGCGCGATGTCCATATCTGCTAGAAGAAGTTTATGGACGCGACAGTGGTCAGGTGATGCGGATTCCAAGAGGCATATGGAAGTATTGCCATATAAAGGAGAGGAATTGTTTGGGGTCGGTCTTTCGGACCTGGTGACCACGGCAACTGCCGGCAAATCCACCTTTTTACCTCAGACCCCTTCACAACAGAAAAAGACACCGTCTTTTCAGCCGCAGTCCTTTCGCTCCTATAAAAAGCGACCAAAAGGACAGTCTTATCTGCCGAGAGGCAGAGGAAAGGGTAAGAAAGGGCAGCACGCAGCCCCTGCCCAGGAACAGAAGCCCGCCCCGGCTTCTACAAAGCCATCAGCATGACGCTGGGGCTTTACAAGCGGACCCAGGAACGGTGGGGGGTCGACTCAAGATTTTCAGCAATCAATGGGCTCACTCACAAGTGGACCCGTGGGTCCTGCAGATAATATCTCAGGGTTACATGCTGGAGTTCGAAAGGTTTCCACCTCGCCGGTTCCTAAAGTCTGCTTTACCAACGTCTCCCTCAGAAAGGACGTCGGTTTTGGAAGCCATTCACAAGCTGTATTCTCAGCAGGTGATAGTCAAGGTACCCCTCCTACAACAGGGAAAGGGGTATTATTCCACACTATTTGTGGTACCGAAGCCGGACGGTTCGGTAAGACCTATTCTAAATCTGAAATCCTTGAACCTGTACATACAGAAATTCAAGTTCAAAATGGAGTCACTCAGAGCAGTGATAGCGAATCTGGAAGACGGGGACTTCATGGTGTCCCTGGACATAAAGGATGCTTATCTGCATGTCCCAATTTACCCCTCACACCAAGGGTATCTCAGGTTCGTGATACAAGACTGTCATTATCAGTTTCAAACGATGCCGTTTGGTTTGTCTACGGCCCCTCGGGTCTTTACCAAGGTAATGACCGAAATGATGGTTCTTCTACGAAGAAAAGGCGTATTAATTATCCCTTACTTGGACGATCTCCTGATAAGGGCAAAGTCCAGAGAACAGCTGGAAGTCGGTGTAGCACTAACCCAGGTAGTGCTCCAGCAACACGGGTGGATTCTGAATCTTCCAAAATCTCAATTGACCCCGACAACTCGTCTGCTGTTCCTGGGAATGATTCTGGACACGGTTCAGAAAAAAGTGTTTCTCCCGGAGGAAAAAGCAAGGGAGTTATCCGAACTTGTCAGGAACCTCCTAAAACCAGGAACGGTGTCAGTACATCAATGCACAAGAGTCCTGGGAAAGATGGTGGCTTCGTACGAAGCGATTCCATTCGGCAGATTCCATGCACGGACATTTCAGTGGGATCTGCTGGACAAATGGTCCGGATCGCATCTGCACATGCATCAGCGAATAGCACTGTCACCAAGAACAAGGTTGTCTCTCCTGTGGTGGCTGCAAACTGCCCATCTGTTAGTGGGCCGCAGATTCGGCATACAGGACTGGGTCCTGGTGACTACGGATGCCAGCCTACGAGGTTGGGGAGCAGTCACAAAGGGAAGAAACTTCCAGGGCGTGTGGTCAAGCCTGGAGACGTCTCTTCACATAAATATACTGGAGCTAAGAGCGATCTACAATGCTCTAAGTCTGGCAAAACCGCTGCTTCAGGGTCAGCCGGTGTTGATCCAGTCCGACAACATCACGGCAGTCGCCCACGTAAACCGACAAGGCGGCACGAGAAGCAGGAGTGCAATGGCAGAAGCGGCAAGGATTCTGCGCTGGGCGGAGAATCATGTCATAGCACTGTCAGCAGTGTTCATCCCGGGAGTGGACAACTGGGAAGCAGATTTCCTCAGCAGACACGACCTTCACCCGGGAGAGTGGGGACTTCATCCAGAAGTTTTCCACATGATTGTGAACCGTTGGGAAAAACCAAAGGTAGACATGATGGCGTCTCGTCTCAACAAAAAATTGGACAGGTATTGCGCCAGGTCAAGAGACCCTCAGGCAATAGCTGTGGACGCTCTGGTAACACCGTGGGTGTACCAATCAGTGTATGTGTTCCCTCCTCTGCCTCTCATACCAAAGGTGCTGAGAATTATACGGAAAAGAGGAGTAAGAACGATACTGGTGGCTCCGGACTGGCCAAGGAGAACTTGGTATCCGGAACTTCAAGAGATGCTCACGGAGGATCCGTGGCCTCTACCTCTGAGAAGGGATCTGCTTCAGCAGGGACCTTGTATGTTCCAAGACTTACCGCGTCTGCGTTTGACGGCATGGCGGTTGAACGCCGGATTCTAAAAGAAAAGGGCATTCCAGAGGAAGTTATTCCTACCTTGATTAAGGCTAGGAAGGAAGTGACTGTACAACATTATCACCGCATTTGGCGAAAATATGTTGCGTGGTGTGAGGCCAAGAAGGCTCCAACGGAAGAATTTCAATTGGGTCGATTCTTACATTTCCTGCAAGCAGGATTGTCTATGGGCCTAAAATTGGGGTCTATTAAAGTTCAAATTTCGGCCTTATCAATTTTCTTCCAGAAGGAATTGGCGTCAGTGCCTGAAGTACAAACTTTTGTCAAAGGTGTACTACATATACAACCCCCAATAGTGCCTCCAGTGGCACCGTGGGATTTGAACGTGGTTCTAAATTTTCTCAAATCTCATTGGTTTGAGCCGTTAAAATCGGTAGAATTAAAATACCTTACATGGAAGGTAACCATGCTGTTGGCCCTGGCTTCTGCCAGGAGAGTTTCAGAGTTGGCAGCTTTGTCATACAAGAGCCCATATCTGATATTCCATTCGGACAGGGCAGAATTGAGGACGCGTCCTCAATTTCTCCCTAAGGTGGTTTCGGCATTTCACTTAAACCAGCCTATTGTGGTGCCTGCGGCTACTAGCGACTTGGAGGACTCCAAGTTACTGGACGTTGTCAGAGCATTAAAAATATATATTTCAAGGACAGCTGGAGTCAGAAAAACTGACTCGTTGTTTACATTGTATGCACCCAACAAGATGGGTGCTCCTGCGTCTAAACAGACGATTGCACGTTGGATCTGTAGCACAATCCAACTTGCACATTCTGTGGCAGGCGTGCCACAGCCTAAATCTGTAAAGGCCCACTCCACAAGGAAGGTGGGCTCATCTTGGGCGGCTGCCCGAGGAGTCTCGGCATTACAACTTTGCCGAGCAGCTACGTGGTCAGGGGAGAACACGTTTGTAAAATTTTACAAATTTGATACTCTGGCTACAGAGGACCTGGAGTTTTCTCATTCGGTGCTGCAGAGTCATCCGCACTCTCCCGCCCGTTTGGGAGCTTTGGTATAATCCCCATGGTCCTGACGGAGTCCCCAGCATCCACTAGGACGTTAGAGAAAATAAGAATTTACTTACCGATAATTCTATTTCTCATAGTCCGTAGTGGATGCTGGGCGCCCATCCCAAGTGCGGATTGTCTGCAATACTTGTACATAGTTATTGTTACAAAAATCGGGTTATTATTGTTGTGAGCCATCTTTTTAGAGGCTACTTCGTTTTGTTATCATACTGTTAACTGGGTTCAGATCACAAGTTGTATGGTGTGATTGGTGTGGCTGGTATGAGTCTTACCCGGGATTCAAGATCCTTCCATATTGTGTACGCTCGTCCGGGCACAGTACCTAACTGAGGCTTGGAGGAGGGTCATAGGGGGAGGAGCCAGTACGCACCATGTGACCTAAAAGCTTTTTTAGATGTGCCCTGTCTCCTGCGGAGCCCGCTATTCCCCATGGTCCTGACGGAGTCCCCAGCATCCACTACGGACTATGAGAAATAGAATTATCGGTAAGTAAATTCTTATTTTTTTTGTTCACTGTCATTCATCATTGTTGTTATTGTTTCTTAGGTTGCTATGCGACACCTGTGACGCGGCATGACACTCAGCGGTGGATGGATACACCAGCAATGCGTCCCCCCTGAGAGGCGGGCGGCAGGGCAGCGTACTGACGTCTCCGAGGGCGTCCATGGAGGCGGGCTGATGACGCTGCCTGCTACTGACGTCAGCGGGAGGCGACGCGGCGGGTGGCCGAATCCACGAGCGGGTGTCAGGCGCCGTTGAACAGGTGAGTATAATTGTTTTATCATGTTTTGCACCTGTTTAAGTGTATTTATACCTGTTATGTAACTCACTTTTGGCTAGTTAGGCCCTGAGGACGGGGGTATCCCCGAAACATGTCGGAATAAACTAACCACTTTTCATCATATACAAGTCTGCTTGAGTGCCGCCTATTGTCACTACCTAGATAGATAGATAGATAGATAGATAGATAGATAGATAGATAGATAGATAGATAGACAGACAGACAGACAGAGAGCTAGAGAGACAGATAGACAGACAGACAGACAGACAGGCAGGTAGATAGATAGATAGATAGATAGATAGATAGATAGATAGATAGATAGATAGATAGATAGATAGATAGAGTCTCCTTGCGTGCTCTATTCCCACTTTATGAGTGTCGTGCACACCCACGAGTGGGAATAGCCCGTTTGCCAGGATTCCGGCTAGCGACATTGTCAGCGGTCGGGATTCCGGCATAGGTATCCTGACCGTCGGCAACGTAACTGCAGCCCCCGGCAAGGGACTCCACTATGCTGCAGGTTCTACTCTATTGCTCTAAATAATTATCATGAAAATATCTATCACATTAGTGTTAAACTTTGGTCATGTAGTGATGAGCACCGGAAATTTTTTGTGTTTTGGTTTTGGGTTCGGTTCCGCGGCCGTGTTTTGGGTTCGAACGCGTTTTGGCAAAACCTCACCGAATTTTTTTTGTCGGATTCGGGTGTGTTTTGGATTCGGGTGTTTTTTTCAAAAAACCCTAAAAAACAGCTTAAATCATAGAATTTGGGGGTCATTTTGATCCCATAGTATTATTAACCTCAATAACCATAATTTCCACTCATTTTCAGTCTATTCTGAACACCTCACAATATTATTTTTAGTCCTAAAATTTGCACCGAGGTCGCTGGATGACTAAGCTCAGCGACCCAAGTGGCCGACACAAACACCTGGCCCATCTAGGAGTGGCACTGCAGTGTCACGCAGGATGGCCCTTCAAAAAACTACTCCCCAAACAGCACATGACGCAAAGAAGAAAAAAAAGAGGCGCAATGAGGTAGCTGTGTGAGTAAGCTAAGCGACCCTAGTGGCCGACACAAACACCTGGCCCATCTAGGAGTGGCACTGCAGTGTCACGCAGGATGGCCCTTCCAAAAAACACCCCCCAAACAGCACATGACGCAAAGAAAAAAAGAGGCGCAATGAGGTAGCTGTGTGACTAAGCTAAGCGACCCTAGTGGCCGACACAAACACCTGGCCCATCTAGGAGTGGCACTGCAGTGTCACGCAGGATGGCCCTTCAAAAAACTACTCCCCAAACAGCACATGACGCAAAGAAGAAAAAAAAGATGCGCAATGAGGTAGCTGTGTGACTAAGATAAGCGACCCTAGTGGCCGACACAAACACCTGGCCCATCTAGGAGTGGCACTGCAGTGTCACGCAGGATGGCCCTTCCAAAAAACACCCCCCAAACAGCACATGACGCAAAGAAAAAAAGAGGCGCAATGAGGTAGCTGTGTGACTAAGCTAAGCGACCCTAGTGGCCGACACAAACACCTGGCCCATCTAGGAGTGGCACTGCAGTGTCACGCAGGATGGCCCTTCAAAAAACTACTCCCCAAACAGCACATGACGCAAAGAAGAAAAAAAAGATGCGCAATGAGGTAGCTGTGTGACTAAGATAAGCGACCCTAGTGGCCGACACAAACACCTGGCCCATCTAGGAGTGGCACTGCAGTGTCACGCAGGATGGCCCTTCCAAAAAACACCCCCCAAACAGCACATGACGCAAAGAAAAAAAGAGGCGCAATGAGGTAGCTGTGTGACTAAGATAAGCGACCCAAGTGGCCGACACAAACACCTGGCCCATCTAGGAGTGGCACTGCATCCATACAATTATGGATGGACGAGCGACTGCCGACACAGAGGTAGCTACAGCCGTGGACTACCGTACTGCGTCTGCTGCTAATATAGACTGGATGATAATGATATAAAATATATATATATATATCACTACTGCAGCCGGACAGGTATATATTATATAATGACGGACCTGCTGGACACTGTCAGCACTGCAGACTCCTAAAGTAAGCTACTAGTATCAAGAAGATAGAAAAAAAAAAAACACCACAGGTAGGTGGTATACAATTATGGATGGACGAGCGACTGCCGACACAGAGGTAGCTACAGCCGTGGACTACCGTACTGCGTCTGCTGCTAATATAGACTGGATGATAATGATATAAAAATATATATATATATCACTACTGCAGCCGGACAGGTATATATTATATAATGATGGACCTGCTGGACACTGTCAGCACTGCAGACTCCTAAAGTAAGCTACTAGTATCAAGAAGATAGAAAAAAAAAAAAACACCACAGGTAGGTGGTATACAATTATGGATGGACGAGCGACTGCCGACACAGAGGTAGCTACAGCCGTGGACTACCGTACTGCGTCTGCTGCTAATATAGACTGGATGATAATGATATAAAAAATATATATATATCACTACTGCAGCCGGACAGGTATATATTATATAATGACGGACCTGCTGGACACTGTCAGCACTGCAGACTCCTAAAGAAAGCTACTAGTATCAAGAAGATAGAAAAAAAAAACACCACAGGTAGGTGGTATACAATTATGGATGGACGAGCGACTGCCGACACAGAGGTAGCTACAGCCGTGAACTACCGTACTGCGTCTGCTGCTAATATAGACTGGATGATAATGATATAAAAAATATATATATATCACTACTGCAGCCGGACAGGTATATATTATATAATGACGGACCTGCTGGACACTGTCAGCACTGCAGACTCCTAAAGTAAGCTACTAGTATCAAGAAGATAGAAAAAAAAAAACCACCACAGGTAGGTGGTATACAATTATGGATGGACGAGCGACTGCCGACACAGGTAGCTACAGCCGTGGACTACCGTACTGCGTCTGCTGCTAATATAGACTGGATGATAATGATATAAAATATATATATCACTACTGCAGCCGGACAGGTATATATTATATAATGACGGACCTGCTGGACACTGTCAGCACTGCAGACTCCTAAAGTAAGCTACTAGTATCAAGAAGATAGAAAAAAAAAACACCACAGGTAGGTGGTATACAATTATGGATGGACGAGCGACTGCCGACACAGAGGTAGCTACAGCCGTGGACTACCGTACTGCGTCTGCTGCTAATATAGACTGGATGATAATGATATAAAAAATATATATATATCACTACTGCAGCCGGACAGGTATATATTATATAATGACGGACCTGCTGGACACTGTCAGCACTGCAGACTCCTAAAGTAAGCTACCAGTATCAAGAAAATAGAAAAAAAAAAACACCACAGATAGGTGGTATACAATTATGGATGGACGAGCGACTGCCGACACAGAGGTAGCTACAGCCGTGGACTACCGTACTGCGTCTGCTGCTAATATAGACTGGATGATAATGATATAAAAAATATATATATATCACTACTGCAGGACAGGTATATATTATATAATGACGGACCTGCTGGACACTGTCAGCAGAATGCGTTTATAGAATAAAAACACCACACGACGAGTGTTTAACTTTTTCAGGCAGACAATCACAATATACTGGTGGTCAGTGGTCACTGGTCAGTCACACTGGCAGTGGCACTCTGGCAGCAAAAGTGTGCACTGTTAATGTACTCCTGCTATAACTGCTCCCCAGTCTCCCCCACAATTAAGCTGTGTGAGCAGTGAGCACTCAGCACAGTCAGATATACATAGATGATGCAGCACACTGAGGCTGAGCACAGATATGGTATACTGTGTCACTGTGTATCGTTTTTTTTTTCAGGCAGAGAACGGATTATATTAAATAATAATAAAACTGCACTGGTGGTCACTGGTCAGTCACTAGTAAACTCTGCACTCTCTGAGTACTCCTAAGCTCCAGTAAATCAAGTGTCTCACTCTCACTCTCTATCTATTTCTATTCTAAACGGAGAGGACGCCAGCCACGTCCTCTCCCTATCGATCTCAATGCACGTGTGAAAATGGCGGCGACGCGCGGCTCCTTATATAGAATCCGAGTCTCGCGATAGAATCCGAGCCTCGCGAGAATCCGACAGCGGGATGATGACGTTCGGGCGCGCTCGGGTTAACCGAGCAAGGCGGGAAGATCCGAGTCTGCCTCGGACCCGTGTAAAAAGGCTGACGTTCGGGGGGGTTCGGATTCCGAGGAACCGAACCCGCTCATCACTATGGTCATGCTATCTGGTCTAAAGCTCACAGCAACATTGCTTATATAGGTGAGACCGTTACCAACACACCTGTTGTTAAGCACCTAGGAAAACAGCTGATACAAGCTATAATTAAGTTAAACAGGGTGCATGAGAAAATGTGATCACAAAAAAATGAATGTAAAAATGAATCTAATAAACAGAAAGCACTATTCCACGGCAATCACCTGCTGTATTCCTATATTTGGGGTGCAACACGGTATGTGACCACATTGTTTAAATTAGTGATGTGCACCGGAAATTTTTCGGGTTTTGTGTTTTGGTTTTGGATTCGGTTCCGCGGCCGTGTTTTGGATTCGGACGCGTTTTGGCAAAACCTCCTTGAAATTTTTTTGTCGGATTCGGGTGTGTTTTGGATTTGGATGTTTTTTACAAAAAACCCTCAAAAACAGCTTAAATCATATAATTTGGGGGTCATTTTGATCCCATAGTATTATTAACCTCAATAACCATAATTTCCACTCATTTCCAGTCTATTCTGAACACCTCACAATATTATTTTTAGTCCAAAATTTGCACGAGGTCGCTGGATGGCTAAGCTAAGCGACACAAGTGGCCGACACAAACACCTGACCCATCTAGGAGTGGCACTGCAGTGTCAGGCAGGATGGCACTTCAAAAAAATTGTCCCCAAACGGCACATGATGCAAAGAAAAAAAGAGGCGCACCAAGGTCGCTGTGTGACTAAGCTAAGCGACACAACTGGCCGACACAAACACCTGGCCCATCTAGGAGTGGCACTGCAGTGTCAGACAGGATGGCACTTCAAAAAAATAGTCCCCAAACAGCACATGATGCAAAGAAAAAAAGAGGCGCACCAAGGTCGCTGTGTGACTAAGCTAAGTGACACAAGTGGCCGACACAAACACCTGGCCCATCTAGGAGTGGCACTGCAGTGTCAGGCAGGATGGCACTTCAAAAAAATTGTCCCCAAACAGCACATGATGCAAAGAAAAATGAAAGAAAAAAGAGGTGCAAGATGGAATTGTCCTTGGGCCCTCCCACCCACCCTTATGTTGTATAAACAGGACATGCACACTTTAACGAACACATCATTTCAGCGACAGGGTCTGCCACACGACTGTGACTGAAATGACTGGTTGGTTTGGGCCCCCACCAAAAAAGAAGCAATCAATCTCTCCTTGCACAAACTGGCTCTACAGAGGCAAGATGTCCACCTCATCATCATCCTCCGATTCCTCACCCCTTTCACTGTGTACATCCCCCTACTCACAGATTATTAATTCGTCCCCACTGGAAACCACCATCTCAGGTCCCTGTGTACTTTCTGGAGGCAATTGCTGCTGGTGAATGTCTCCACGGAGGAATTGATTATAATTCATTTTGATGAACATCATCTTCTCCACATTTTCTGGAAGTAACCTCGTACGCCGATTGCTGACAAGGTGAGCGGCTGCACTAAACACTCTTTTGGAGTACACACTGGAGGGAGGGCAACTTAGGTAGAATAAAGCCGGTTTGTGCAAGGGCCTCCAAATTGCCTCTTTTTCCTGCCAGTATACGTACGGACTGTCTGACGTGCCTACTTGGATGCGGTCACTCATATAATCCTCCACCATTCTTTCAATGGTGAGAGAATCATATGCAGTGACAGTAGACGACATGTCAGTAATCGTTGGCAGGTCCTTCAGTCCTGACCAGATGTCAGCACTCGCTCCAGACTGCCCTGCATCACCGCATGCGGGTGGGCTCGGAATTCTTAGCCTTTTCCTCGCACCTCCAGTTGCGGGAGAATGTGAAGGAGGAGATGTTGACGGGTCAAGTTCCGCTTGACTTGACAATTTTCTCACCAGCAGGACTTTGAACCTCTGCAGACTTGTGTCTGCCGGAAAGAGAGATACAACGTAGGTTTTAAATCTAGGATCGAGCACGGTGGCCAAAATGTAGTGCTCTGATTTCAACAGATTGACCACCCGTGAATCCTGGTTAAGCGAATTAAGTGCTCCATCCACAAGTCCCTCATGCCTAGCGGAATCGCTCTGTTTTAGCTCCTCCTTCAATGTCTCCAGCTTCTTCTGCAAAAGCCTGATGAGTGGAATGACCTGACTCAGGCTGGCAGTGTCTGAACTGACTTTACGTGTGGCAAGTTCAAAGGGTTGCAGAACCTTGCACAACGTTGAAATCATTCTCCACTGCGCTTGAGTCAGGTGCATTCCCCCTCCTTTGCCTATATCGTGGGCAGATGTATAGGCTTGAATGGCCTTTTGCTGCTCCTCCATCCTCCGAAGCATATAGAGGGTTGAATTCCACCTCGTTACCACCTCTTGCTTCAGATGATGGCAGGGCAGGTTCAGGAGTGTTTGCCGGTGTTCCAGTCATCGGCACGCGGTGGCTGAATGCTGAAAGTGGCCCGCAATTCTTCGGGCCACCGACAGCATCTCTTGCACGCCCCTGCCGTTTTTTTAAATAATTCTGCACCACCAAATTCAATGTATGTGCAAAACATGGGACGTGCTGGAATTTGCCCAGATGTAATGCACGCACAATATTGGTGGCGTTGTCCGATGTCACAAATCCCCAGGAGAGTCCAATTGGGGTAAGCTATTCTGCGATGATGTTCCTCAGTTTCCGTAAGAGGTTGTCAGCTGTGTGCCTCTTCTGGAAAGCGGTGAAACAAAGCGTAGCCTGCCTAGGAACGAGTTGGCGTTTAAGAGATGCTGCTACTGGTGCTGCCGCTGCTGTTCTTGCTGCGGGAGGCAATACATCTACCCAGTGGGCTGTCACAGTCATATAGTCCTGAGTCTGCCCTGCTCCACTTGTCCACATGTCCGTGGTTAAGTGGACATTGGGTACAACTGCATTTTTTAGGACACTGGTGACTCTTTTTCTGAGGTCTGTGTACATTTTCGGTATCGCCTGCCTAGAGAAATGGAACCTAGATGGTATTTGGTACCGGGGACACAGTACCTTAATCAAGTCTCTAGTTGCCTGTGAATTAACGGTGGATACCGGAACCACGTTTCTCACCACCCAGGCTGACAAGACCTGAGTTATCCGCTTTGCAGCAGGATGACTGATGTGATATTTCATCTTTCTCGCAAAGTACTGTTGGACAGTCAATTGCTTACTGGAAGTAGTACAAGTGGTCTTCCGACTTCCCCTCTGGGATGCCGGTCGACTCCCAGCAGCAACAACAGCAGCGCCAGCAGCAGTAGGCGTTACACTCAAGGATGCATCGGAGGAATCCCAGGCAGGAGAGGACTCGTCAGACTTGCCAGTGACATGGCCTGCAGGACTATTGGCTTTCCTGTGTAAAGTGGAAATTGACACTGAGGGAGTTGGTGGTGGTTTGCAGGAGCTTGGTTACAAGAGGAAGGGATTTAGTGGTCAGTGGACTGCTTCCGCTGTCATCCAAAGATTTTGAACTTGTCACTGACTTCTGATGAATGCGGACCAGGTGACGTATAAGGGAGGATGTTCCTAGGTGGTTAACGTCCTTACCCCTACTTATTACAGCTTGACAAAGGCAACACACGGCTTGACACCTGTTGTCCGCATTTGTGTTGAAATAATTCCACACCGAAGAGCTGATTTTTTTTGTATTTTGACCAGGCATGTCAATGGCCATATTCGTCCCACGGACAACAGGTGTCTCCCCGGGTGCCTGACTTAAACAAACCACCTCACCATCAGAATCCTCCTTGTCAATTTCCTCCCCAGCGCCAGCAACACCCATATCCTCATCCTGGTGTACTTCAACAGTGACATCTTCAATTTGACTATCAGGAACTGGACTGCAGATGCTCCTTCCAGCACTTGCAGGGGGCGTGCAAATGGTGGAAGGCGCAAGCTCTTCCCATCCAGTGTTGGGAAGGTCAGACATCGCAACCGACACAATTGGACTCTCCTTGGGGATTTGTGATTTAGAAGAACGCACATTTCTTTGCTGTGCTTTTGCCAGCTTGTCTTTTAATTTTTCTAGCGAGAGGATGAGTGCTTCCATCCTCATGTGAATCTGAACCACTAGCCATGAACATAGGCCAGGGCCTCAGCCGTTCCTTGCCACTCCGTGTCGTAAATGGCATATTGGCAAGTTTACGCTTCTCATCAGACGCTTTCAATTTTGATTTTTGGGTCATTTTACTGAACTTTTGTTTTTTGGATTTGACATGCTCTCTACTATGACATTGGGCATCGGCCTTGGCAGACGACGTTGATGGCATTTCATCGTCTCGGCCATGACTAGTGGCAGCAGCTTCAGCACGAGGTGGAAGTGGATCTTGATCTTTCCCTATTTTAACCTCCACATTTTTGTTCTCCATTTTTTAATGTGTGGAATTATATGCCAGTATCAATAGCAATGGCCTACTACTATATATACTGTGCACAACTGAAATGCACCACAGGTATGGATGAATAGTATACTTGACGACACAGAGGTAGGTAGAGCAGTGGCCTTCCGTACCGTACTGCTATATATTCTGGTGGTCACTGTCAGCAAAACTCTGCACTGTACTCCTATATAATACTGCTGGTCCCCAGTCCCCACAATAAAGCAGTGTGAGCACAGATATATGCAGCACACTGAGCACAGATATGGAGTGTTTTTCAGGCAGACAACGTATACTGGTGGACACTGGTCAGCAAAACTCTGCACTGTACTCCTCCTATATAATACAGCTGCTCCCCAGTCCCCACAATTAAGCAGTGTGAGCACAGATATATGCAGCACACTGAGCACAGATATGGAGTGTTTTTCAGGCAGACAACGTATACTGGTGGTCACTGTCAGCAAAACTCTGCACTGTACTTCTCCTATATAATATACTGGTGGTCCCCAGTCCCCACAATAAAGCAGTGTGAGCACAGATATATGCAGCACACTGAGCACAGATATGGAGTGTTTTTCAGGCAGACAACGTATACTGGTGGTCACTGTTAGCAAAACTCTGCACTGTACTCCTCCTATATAATACAGCTGCTCCCCAGTCCCCACAATTAAGCAGTGTGAGCACAGATATATGCAGCACACTGAGCACAGATATGGAGTGTTTTTCAGGCAGACAACGTATACTGGTGGTCACTGTCAGCAAAACTCTGCACTGTACTCCTCCTATATAATACAGCTGCTCCCCAGTCCCCACAATTAAGGAATAAGCACAAATATTTTTGCATCAAGATTAATAAACGGAGAGGACGCCAGCCACGTCCTCTCCCTAACATTTCCAATGCACGAGTGAAAATGGCGGCGACGCGCGGCTGCTTATATAGAATCCGAATCTTGCGAGAATCCGACAGCGGGATGATGACATTCGGGCGCGCTCGGGTTAACCGAGCCATACGGGAGAATCCGAGTATGCCTCGGACCCGTGTAAAATGGGTAAAGTTCGGGGGGGTTCTGTATCCGAGGAACCAAACCCGCTCATCACTAGTTTAAATAGAAATCCCAGGGGCTCTGCACTCACTATATTATCTAACAAACAGTGGCGTTTTAGTTCATGTATTGATCAATGCATTTAAGCCTACAGCCCCCGGCAATATTGTTAGTTAATGGACAATGACCTTGTCCTCTTGCATGTGATCTATACTTCATTGTGATGTCAGCACAATTGTGATGTCACTGGCCCATGGCCCCTGTAGCTAGATAAGCTCACCTCCAGGCAGTTTACTGCCATATCTGCAGTGAGAGGTGACAATGTTGCCTCCTGTAGCCATGCCACCACCGCGCAGCATCGACCAGAAACCACCGGGCAGCATTCTCCTGCCACCACCGTGCAGCGTGAAGCTGGCACAATTGCGTAAATTGGACATGGCACACCATCGCCGCATGCTCCTGCCACAACAGCACCACATGCACCTGCCAACATCGTGCAGCATGAACCTGCCACCGCCGTGCTGCATGAACCTGCCACCACCGTGCAGCATGAACCTGCCACCACCATGCAGCATGAACCTGCCATCTCCGTGCAGCATGAACCTGCCATCTCCGTGCAGCATGAACCTGCCACCACCGTGCAGCATGAACCTGTCACCGCCGTGCAGCATGAACCTGCCACCGCCGTGCAGCATGAACCTGCCACCACCATGCAGCATGAACCTGCCATCTCCGTGCAGCATGAACCTGCCACCACCATGCAGCATGAACCTGCCACCAGTGTGCAACTTGAACCTGCAACAATTGTGCTACGTGGACCTGCCACCACATCGCAGAGTGGACCTGCCACCACATCGCAGCGTGGACCTGCCACCACCGTGCAGGATGGACCGGCCACCATCGAGCAGCGTGGACCTGCCCCCACTTCTCTGCCTGGACCTGACGATACATTGCCGCATGGTCCTGTCCCTACCATGTATGTAATAGTGAGAAGATGAAAGCTCAGGGGGATATTTAATAAGCAATTATCATAAAAGCTGGAAAATTTGACATTTATGTTTTCTGGAGAAGTTAGTTTAAATTAAGAGAGAAATATTTCTTCTTCAGATGTGGGAGGGTACGGAGAACAGATATTTATCTCTTTTTTTAAACAAACATTTCTACAATTTCCAGTGTTTATGAGATAATTGTTTATTAAATACCCCCCACAGTCTCCTGCATACAATAAAATCAAATGAAAATAAACGCAATTAAACCATAAAACTGAGTTGTGTTTTATTTTATTGATAGCAAACTGTCAGGGTGTTGAAAAAGTTGTGAATACAGGGGCTCTCTTTATATACTGGGACTTAGCGTTCTGGTAGTTAGGTCCTTTCTAAAGATCTAGGTTTTGGCTTTGAGTTTTAAGTTTATAATAGTGGGGAAAAAAGGAAAAATAAGAGTGGAAATATGGTACACTATACAGTATAGGGAAATGTATAATCTTAAACTAAGTACACACAATGCAATTATTGGGCAGATTTTCCAATAAGTGGGAAATCAGCCTGAATTATTCTATAGTGGTGCCGATGCCCACTCCACAATACCAAGTACTGCTAGTCAGGATAATTATAATAAGCTCTGCAATCTAACATAGAGCAAATTCGAGGTTCTTGGTATACTTTTTGGCCAAAAGATACTAGCCCACCAAACAATGTCTAGGTGATCTCGTCTCTGGTGGATCCCTAATACTAAGCTTGATTCTGGGACCCCAACAAGACTATTTAACCCTTGCAAAACTACAGCTACTTACTCAAAATGGTAAAATATGGTTTGTGTCCACTTTGGCAGTCTATTGCATGCCAAAAACCTTGTTGGCACAGGAAAAATACAATGGAAGCTTGTGTAAGGGATATGCATGGTCAGTGTTAACTGAGTCATCCAACTTGATTTAACTGTTTTAATACAACATGTTGTGAATAAGAATCTGGAGCTGGAATAAGAAGTGAATAAGAAGCTGGAGCTGGAATAAGAAGTAAATAAGAAGCTGGCCAAGCAGAAGGTACTACATAGAACGCTGACACCTGACAGAAAGTAAACAATAATAAATAAATGTCCGCACTATTCTGTAAAATGATATTCGTACACTTCAACAATTTTATGTAATGTAAAGAAACAACACAGAAACCAGTGCACAACTTTCCAGCCAGCAACAGACGGAAGGCAAATGGGACAACACTCTGCAGCTACCCGCAGAAAAGGAGGCACATACCCGGAGGCACAGCTCTCCTGCATCTATATACTTACACAATCACATGTAAACTACTGTATTAAAAGTCTTTATTTTGCTAGAACAACTCTGTAATAGTTACATATGCACACCCCACATGGTAATAATGTGTACACACCACACCTATGGGAACGGAAGCCATAGGCACAGCTGTGGGCACACACACAGGAGGGATAATAATATAACCTCACTTACTCGGCTGCCAATGATGTAACTCGGTGACCGCTACCATCAGCAGCAGCCGCCGCCGGGTGAACAAAAATGGCGGCTCTCCCTGTGACGCCCTCTTCTCCGCCCCTCCTGCCATGACTTGGTGTAAGGGAACTGCGCTGGACTTGACGGTGTGGAGTTCGGCTGGTGTGTGTGTGTTTCTGGTTGCAGCTGCTTGGTACCCCATAGTAGCAGGATGTGTGTCCCCAAGTTCTACCGCTGGTGAGAGAGCATCGGGTACATTGCCAGCGTGATATCATCTGGTGACATCCTGTCCTGTCAGGGCATTTGTCTCCCCTCCCGGGTGATGCTGCCAGCCTGACTCTTCTCATCATACAAGAATCAGTAAGGCGCTCACTGTATGAGTCTCATGGCTATAATGTGACACCGTGCCCTGGTACAGAGTTAGCAGACTCCAGAACCATCCTCTTACCTCCCTAAGCTACTCTAATTATCTCCACACAGTTCAAACAAAATATACATGTGTTCTTTCCATTCTCGTCTTACTGTTTCTAGATATTTGTGCTTTGTGACGAAATCTTACAGCTCACTACTAAGCACTTTTATATGTACAGTAGCACTATTCCGCATGTATCAAGTTCCTATTTTCCTATAGTCCTTTGACCTCTCTGTTTGTCAATACACAGTCTTGTTTTATTACTGTGTACCAAATTGTAAAGCGCACAGAATATGCTAGCCCTATATAGATAAACTAGGATATTAGATCCAGGTTGAGGGGTCCCCCTACACTTACCCCAGCTGCACTTTCCTGTGGTCCCTTCTCTCCATCCCCTGCAGTGAGAGCCATTAGAGGGGGCATGAGTATGTCCAGAGTCTTATGCTGGCCATACATCAGCTGCTGACATCGATGATTAGCAATCAGTCACAGAATTGGTAAAAAACAAACAAAATAGCATCTTATACAGTGCATCCGGAAAGTATTCACAGCGCTTCACTTTTTCCACATTTTGTTATGTTACAGCCTTATTTCAAAATGGAATAAATTATTTTTTATCCTCAAAATTCTACACACAATACCCCATAATGACAACGTGAAAAGAGATTTTTTGAGATTTTTGCAAATGTATTAAAAATAAAAAAACTAAGAAATTACATGTACATAAGTATTCATAGCCTTTGCTCAATACTTTGTTGATGCCCCTTTAGCAACAATTACAGCCTCAAGTTTTTTGAATATGATGCCACAAGCTTGGCACACCTATCTTTGGGCAGTTTCGCCCATTCCTCTTTGCAGCACCTCTCAAGCTCCATCAGGTTGGATGGGAAGCGTCGGTGCACAGCCATTTTGAGATCTCTCCAGAGATGTTCAATCAGATTCAAGTCTGGGCTCTGGCTGGGCCACTCAAGGACATTCACAGATTTGTCCTGAAGCCACTCCTTTGATATCTTGGCTGTGTGCTTAGGGTCGTTGTCCTGCTGAAAGATGAACCATCACCCTAGTCTGAGGTCAAGAGCGCTCTGGAGCAGGATTTCCTCCAGGAGGTCTCTGTACATTTGCTGCATTTATCTTTCCCTCTATTCTGACTAGTCTCCCAGTTCCTGCAGCTGAAAATTATCCCCACAGCATGATGCTGCCACCACCATGCTTCACTGTAGGGATGGTATTGACCTGGTGATGAGCGGCACCTGGTTTCCTCCAAACATGACGCCTGGCATTCATGCCAAATTGTTCAATCTTTGTCTTATCAGACCAGGGAATTTTGTTTCTCATGGTCTGAGAGTCCTTCAGGTGTACTTTGGCAAACTCCAAACGGGCTGCTATGTGTTTTTTACTAAGGAGTGGCTTCTGTCTGGCCACTCTACCATATAGGCCTGATTGGTTTATTGCTGCAGAGATGGTTGTCCTTCTGTAAGGTTCTCCTCTCTCCACAGAGGATTTCTGTAGCACTGACAAAGTGACCATCAGGTTCTTGGTCCCCTCCCTGACTAGGGCCCTTCTCCTCCGATCGCTCAGTTTAGACGGCCGGCCAGCTCTAGGAAGAGTCCTGGTGGTTCCGAACTTCTTCCATTTACAGATGATGGAGGGCACTGTGCTCATTAGGACCTTCAAAGCAGCAGATATTTCTCTATACCTTTCCCCAGATTTTTGCCTCAAGACAATCCTGTCTCGGAGGTCTACAGACAATTCCTTTGACTTCATGCTTGGTTTATGCTCAGACATGCACTGTCAAGTGCAGTACCTTATATAGGTGTGTGCCTTTCCAAATCATGTCCAATCAACTGAATTTATCACAGGTGAAGTCCAATTAAGCTGTAGGAACATCTCAAGGATGATCAGTGGAAACAGGATGCATCTGAGCTCAATTTTAAGCTTCATGGCAAAGGCTGTGAATACTTATGTACATGTGATTTTTTTTATTTTTAATAAATTAGCAAAAATCTCAAAAAAAACATTTTCACGTTGTCATTATGGAGTATTGTGTGTAGAATTTTGAGGACAAAAAAGAATTTATTCCATTTTGGAATAAGGCTGTAACATAACAAAATGTGGAGAAAGTGAAACGCTCTGAATACTTTCCGGGTGCACTGTAATCCTCGGCTCCCTGATCCCAGTTATTTTTTTGGTTGAAACCTGCTAATCGATGATTTTGCAAATCCCCTGACCCAGGCATCGGGATAATGGGGAATTGCCCCGACGCTTTGCTGATGTATGTCCCCATTTCCTGTTCCCACTGTACGTCAGACTCAGGACAGACTTTATAGAAGTTATTATCACTGATATTAATAAATAAGTAGCCTTTATCCAGCTGACTTGGTATGCTGGTATTTGTAGTTCCATAATACATAACAAGCCTTTTGTGCAGAAAAGATACATGATCATAAGGGCCATCTTAACAGCTGTGTAGGCCACTTGGTAAAGCAATGCACTGGGGCCGCTACCCATCCTCCAGCGGTAGGGGCGGGGGATGCTATCAGCGGAAGCTTTGATGTCCCACGAGCATTAGGGGGTGTTCTATCTTCCGCTCAGCATGTAGGTCCCGGAGCAGTAATTTCTGCTCATTATTCCTTTACTGCACAGATGGAGGGAGATGGGCAGGAGGGAGAACACTAAACTGTAGCAGGGGGCATTGGGCTGAATGAAGGGACCCTGGTACATGAATTCCAGGGTGGTAGGGGGTGTTTAATACATTGGGGATGGGTGGATAGTGGAGTGGGCTTAATATTCTTCATTTTCTGGTGGTAGGGCAGCTTGCTTTACTGCAGATATCTCCAGTTTCTGCAAATAGAGTTCTTAACTTTCAATGGGAAAACACTAGAGAGACCTACCTTTCAGGAGGTACTGGGGACTTGGGGATCAGAGCTCAGAATCCAGAGCAATCTGTTGAGTAAAATATAAAACTGCATACCAGGAGTGTGGAGCTGGAGCAGGAACCAGCTGCTGGAAGGCTGATATCTCTGGTTCTGGGCATAGTAGAGACAAGCTGTCATTGTCCACCGAAAATGGAGAGTCCCATCTTTTGGGGAATATCCTCAGAAAAACTCTAAGTCAGACAGAATCCGAGATATGTGGCTGGGAAGAGCAATTAACAGCCTCGGATGGGGACCACTGCTTTTAAATCGTATATCTCTGGTTCCCCAGGGCCGATTTTAAAAAAATCTGGTACCCCTGGAAAGAGGGGACCCTCAGCTATCAGCACCAGGCCCTTATACTCCTGGGGCCCTTGGGTAACTGCCCATTTAGCCCATATGGAAAGATGGCCCTAGTGACCGTAAGTGTGTAGTGGATGATAAAGCACTGTGCATAAGACACTCGGTGAGTGCATTATATTATGTATATATAAAATACTGACCTATAATGCTGTATTTTGGAGAGAATCATTACGTAGACAAATTACATACAGCAACATGAAACAGAAGGTAATAATACGTAACATAGGGGTAGATATATGGAAAGCATACATCGTTCTTTAAATGTTCACATCCGCTTTACTGCTTGATCACTGTGAAGCCGGTACAGACTTCAACAGCATGTATTACCATGTTTGTGTTACCTCACCTCTCCGGTGATACGCGTCCTCCCACACCCCGTCACACTATCCTCCCCAACCAGCTCACTGGGCATGCATGAGATCTCGCTATTATTGTGAGATTTCACATGCAGTGCGTAGTTGGTGGCCGCTGCAGCCAGTGACAGTGCTGGCTGTAGTGTATGGGCAACAACACCAGTAGCTGTCAAACTCAATAGCTGCAAGTGTCGGAATGGTCACTGAAACATACATTGCCCCCGCCAGGGGTTAAAGTGGGGGGGACGAGGTGGAACTGAGTTCCACCACCTGTAATGGTAGGGGGAACTAGTTCCACCTCCTCCATTGCCCTGCACAGTAATTCCAACAGAAAAGCCCACCCCATCATCTGCGTCAATCGATAATACAGGCGGCACTAGTGGTGTTGCTGATGAGCTGCAGCCACCTACTCCTTCCTCAGGTCCTGGTGCCTCCATGGTCCTTCTCCAAGAGTTCCACCACCTCACCAGGACCACTTTAAGCCCTGGGGCCACCTATCATATCAGTTGCATGTGTTATATACATTGTTCCCCAGTGGGTGTTAATAGGGGCCCTTACAAACCTTTGCCTTAGGGCCTATACATACTGGTTACTTCTCTGGACCTGCTCATTGTTATGTGATATACAATGAACTGGAGGTCATTATAATGTTACATAATATGAACTAAGGCATTGTAATGTGGCACAATATGAAGTGGCACCACTATAGTATGGCATAATGTGTACTTGCAGCACTACAATGTGACAAAGTCTGAACTAAGGCACTATTATGGTTCAGAAAATGAACCAGGGCAGTATTATGGGCCAAAACGTAAATGAAAGCACTACGATGGTTGAGGAAATGAACTAGGGAACTATTATAGGGCTTGACATTAACAGCTGCTGCGGAGATATGTCTAGAAGCATTGGGACAGGGGTCCCTTCAAAATGTTGCTATGGGGCCCACAATGGCCCTCATTCCGAGTTGTTCGCTCGTTGCCGAATTTTGCTATATTGCGATTAGTCGCTTACTGCGCATGTGCAATGTTCGCAGAGCGCATGCGCTTAGTTATTTTACTCAAAAGTTAGGTATTTTACTCACGGCATTACAAGGATTTTTCTTCGTTCTGATGATCGGAGTGTGATTGACAGGAAGTGGGTGTTTCTGGGTGGAAACTTGCCGTTTTATGGGTGTGTGTGAAAAAACGCTGCCGTTTCTGGGAAAAACGCGGGAGTGGCTGGAGAAACGGGGGAGTGCCTGGGCGAACGCTGGGTGTGTTTGTGACGTCAAACCAGGAACGAAACTGACTGAACTGATCGCAGTGGCAGAGTAAGTGTCGAGCTACTCAGAAACTGCTAAGAAATTTTTATTCGCAATTTTGCAAATCTTTCGTTCGCAATTCTGCTATGCTAAGATTCACTCCCAGAGGGCGGCGGCTTAGCGTGTGCAATGCTGCTAAAAGCAGCTAGCGAGCGAACAACTCGGAATAAGGGCCATTGTTCTGGCTTCGCTCCTGGTCCATCCCTACCTTGTTGTGACCAGAAATCATTGTATCACTTAATATAATACGCCTTCACCTAGGGACCCCTAACCTTTGGTGCATTTTCATAAGCCAGAGATGAGCATCAGACGGTCTTCTAAGCTATCGCCTGCTGCCTGATCTCTTTCCGACGTCATTGTCAGATTTGTCTGTTATAGGGTAAAACACTTGTATAAAATGAATGCTGAAATGCTATAACAGAAAGACATCTTTTTCTTTGATTAAAGGTATTGTTTTATCACATTGCTGAGGAGGCTATAGCCTTAAAATTACAGAGCAAATAGCTCATACAAGTTTAAAGAGTATATAATGTCTATATTCTATTCTGCTATTGAGCCTTTTATGCGGAAATGTAATATGTAGATAGTGGTCAGGCTTCGGCGTGTTTTTAGTTGGTCAGTTGCTGGCAATAATTCAAAAGGCAAAATCAACCTGTTTTTGACATCTAAATTATTGCCGCTTTAAAACATCGAGTTGACAAGCCGGAATCGCTCCAATGGCCGCATCTTGCTGGCGCTAACATTTTCCCCATAACATTATATTACTGTATCTTTATCAATATTTAAAAACTTTTGCAGTACAATATTTTACAACATATTTTCTGACACAATAGGTTGTGTGTCTTTAGATGTCCGTCCATAGGGAAGCATGAGTTCATTCGCCATGGCAAAAAGGAACAGTCATCCACACTGGATATTTCTAATAGATTGCAATATAATAGTACCCCTGCTTTTAGTCTCCTAGGAGATATTGGCCCTCATTCAGATATGGTCGGTCCTGCGCCCCTTGGTGGTCATTCCGAGTTGAGCGCAGCCAGCAACTTTTTGCTGCTGCTGCGATCAACTAGTACACGCCTATGGGGGAGTATATTTTGGCTTAGCAGGGTTGCCATCAGGCAGAAGTAGACTAGGCCTGGACATACCTGTGCGATGGATCCAGCGATGATGGGTCTGGCTTTGACGTCACTCCTCCGCCCTCCGTTCTGCTGGACACGCCTGCGTTACACTCACCACTCTCCGAAAAAGGCTCCAAATGGTCCGGATCCGCTCTGTCACGTCTTCTTCCTGTCAATCTTCTTTGCGGTCGGCTCTGCGACCACTTCCTTTGTAAGTCGCGTCATAACCCGGCGACCCCTGTCGCCGGGCAACGTCGCGAACGCGCACTGCGCCCGCCACGCATGCACATTTCACATCTGTTCGCACCGCAGCGATAAACCATTGCATGCGAACGGGTCGGAATGACCCCCCCTTGTACAGATGTAAAGTACACATGTGCAGGACCCGCTCTGCTTGTGCGTGAACAGTCTCCGTTTGTGAAAATGGAGGCGTGCTGCCGCTGTTTAGGCGGATGGAAGAATACAGGATTTCTCGGCCTTTTACAATGATCTGCACTGGGCAGCTTGCGTGATCCCATGGGTGTCACAAGCTGCCCGATGGTGTCAAAGTGTTTCGATGCAGAGTCTTAGGATGCAGGTCTGATTACTAATGCAGCAGGAGGCATCTGCTTGTAACAGACGCCTCCTGCTGCATTACCATACAGTGCTATCACTGCTGCTTCCAAGGATACTACTCCAACCACATCTGAATGAGGGCTATAGATCCTTGGCAGCAGTGAGGTGCGGTGAGGTCAGTGGCTGGGGAGGCACTGGCTAGTATCAGAGCCAGATTTGCACACATATATATGATTTGGTGTTGAGTTTTGCCTATAAAAATGATCAGAATAATACACTGATAATAGGATTTTAATTACCTACCTAAATCCTTTTCTCGTAGTCTGTAGAGGATGCTGGGGTCCACATTAGTTCCATGGGGTATAGACGAGTCCACTAGGAGCCATTGGCACTTTAAGAGTTTGAGAGTGTGGGCTGGCTCCTCTCTCTATGCCCCTCCTACCAGACTCAGTCTAGAAACTGTGCCTGAGGAGACGGACATCTTCGAGAGAAGGATTTTACACAGATAGTGGCGAGATTCACACCAGCTCACACATACAAGGCAAACCAAACTAACTAGCTTTAAACATCAGCAACGGCTGAACAACATTACTTACCAAGTAACAAAACAGCACTTAACCAAGAACTAAGCAGTACTGAACCAAGTAACCACTGCAGGATAATGAAGCGCTGGGCGGGCGCCCAGCATTCTCTACGGACTACGAGAAAGGGATTTACTGGTAGCTAATTAAAATCCTATTTTCTCTTACGTCCTAGAGGATGCTGGGGTCCACATTAGTACCATGGGGATGTACCAAAGCTCCCAGAACGGGAGGGAGAGTGCGGAGACTCCTGCAGAACTGATTGACCAAACTTGAGGTCCTCAGAGGCCAAAGTATCGAACTTGTAGAACTTTGCAAACGTGTTCGACCCAGACCAAGTAGCCGCTCGGCAAAGCTGTAAAGCCGAGACACCCCGGGCAGCCACCCAGGAAGAACCCACCTTACGAGTAGAGTGGGCCTTAACAGACGTAGGACACAGCAAACCTGCCGTAGAATACGCATGCTGGATAGTGAACCTGATCCAGTGAGAGATTGTCTGCTTAGAAGCATGACACCCAAGTTTCTTAGGATCATACAGGATAAACAGAGTCCGATTTTCTGTGATGAGCAGTCCTCTTCACATAGATTTTCAGAGCCCTTACAACATCCAAGGACTTGATGAAACTGAGGAGTCAATAGCAACTGGCACCACAATAAGTTGGTTGCTATGAAATGCCGACACAACCTTCGGAAGGAACTGCGGACATGTCCAGAGCTCAGCCCTATCTTCATAGAAGATTAAGTATGGGCTTTTACATGACAAAGCCCCCAACTCCGACACACGTCTAGCAGAAGCCAAGGCCAACAAAGTGACAGCCTTCCATGTGAGAAACTTGACCTCAACCTCCTGTAGAGGCTCAAACCAGTCCGACTGGAGGAACTGCAACACCACGTTAAGATCCCAGGACGCCGAAGGTGGCACAAAAGGAGGCTGGATGTGCAGAACTCCCTTAAAAAAGGTCTGAACCTCAGGGAGGGCAGCCAACTGTTTCTGGAAGAAAATGGATAGGGCCGAAATTTGGACCTTTACAGAACCTAATCTCAGGCCCATGTCCACACCTACTTGGAGGAAGAGGAGAAATCGTCCAAGTTTAAACTCCACCGCAGGAAACTTCTTGGATTCACACCAAGACACATATTTTTTCCAAATGCGATGGTAATGCTTTGACGTTACTCCTTTCCTAGCCTGTATCAGGGTAGGAATAACTTTGTTCGGAATGCCCTTCCGAGCTAATATCTGGCGTTCAACCTCCATGCCGTTAAACGTAGTCGCGGTAAGTCTTGATAAGCAAACGAACCCTGCTGCAGCAGGTCTTCCCGAAGAGGAAGAGGCCTTGGATCTTCTAGCAGTAAATCCAGAAGATCCGCATACCAAGCCCTTCTTGGCCAGTCCGGAGCAATGAGGATTGCCTTAACTCTTGTTCTCCTTATGAGTTTTAGAACCCTTGGAATGAGTGGAAGTGGAGGAAACACGTATACCGACTGGAACACCCACGGAGTCACTAGGGCGTCCACCGCCACGGCTTGCGGGTCCCATGACCTGGAACAATACCGCCGAAGCTTCTTGTTGAGACGAGAGGCCATCATGTCTCTTTGAGGTACACTCCAAAGTTTTGTCACCTCAGTGAACACCTCCGGATGGAGGCCCCACTCCCCTGGATGGAGATCGTGTCTGCTGAGGAAGTCCGCTTCCCAGTTGTCTACTCCCGGAATGAAGATTGCCGACAGTGCCAACGCATGTTTTTCTGCCCAGAGGATGATTCTTGTTACCTCTGACATTGCAGCTTTGCTCTTCATTCCGCCCTGTTGGTTTATGTAAGCCACTGTCGTTACATTGTATACACCACAAGAAGGGTTTATTCCAAGCGCTTTCAATAACTGCAGCTGCGCTCTCAAAACAGCTGATCAGCTAATCAGAAAACACCATTCACATAAATATAAAACTTTGAAATAATCACAGCGCTGTTCTTAATGGATCATGCTAATGATCACAAAGAAGAGAACATATGAATGAGAACTTCCTTGTGATCATTAGCATGATCCATTAAGAACAGCGCTGTGATTATTTAAAAGCTTTTTATTTATGTCACTGTCGTTACATTGTCCGACTGCACTTAAATGGCCCGATTTATCAGAAGATGGGCCGCTTGGAGAAGACCGTTGTAGACGGCTCTTAATTTCAGAATGTTATCAGCAGGCCGGCTTCCAGACTTGACCACCTTCCTTGGAAGGTTTCCCCTTGAGTGATTGCGCCCCAGCTCCGGAGACTTGCATCCGTGGTTAAAAGGATCCAGTCCAGAACCCAAACCTGCGGCCCTCCAGAAGGTGAGGTAGTTGCAGCCACCAGAGGAGTGAGATCCTGGCCTTTGGTGACAGACATATTCTCTGGTGCATGTATAGCTGAGATCCCGACCATTTGTCCAGGAGATCCAGTTGGAAGGACCGAGCATGAAATATCCCGTACTACAGAGCCTCGTAAGAGGCCACCAACTTTCCCAGAAGGCGAATGCACTGATGAACCGACACCCGCGCTGGCTTCAGGACATCCTGGACAATTCTTTGTATCACCACCGCTTTTTCCTCTGGAAGAAACACCCTCTGCACTTCTGTGTCGAGGATCATTCCCAGAAATGACAGCCTCCTGGTTGGATCCAAATGTGATTTTGGAAGATTCAGGATCCAACCATGTTCCCTGAGAAGTTGGGTCGTAAGAGCTATATACTGTAACAGCTTCTCCTTGGACGATGCCTTTATCAGCAGATTGTCCAGATATGGAATGATGTTCACCCCCTGTCTGCCGAGGAGAACCATAATTTCCGCCATCACCTTGGTGAAAACCCTCAGTGCTGTAGAGAGGCCGAATGGCAGGCCCTGGAATTGAAAATTACAGTCCAACAGAGCGAATCGGAGATAAGCTTGATGCGTCTGCCAAATCGGAATGTGGAGGTATGCATCCGTGATATCCAGGGATACCAGGAATTCCCCCTCCTCCAGACCTTAGTGACTCTCGGTGTGACGCCCTTAGTGACTCCATTTTGAACTTGAACTCCCTCAGAAAGGGGTTTAGTGATTTTAAGTTCAGATTGGGCCTGACCGAACCATCCGGTTTCAGTACCACGAAAAGGTTTGAATAGTAAGCTTTGTTTTGCACCTGGGGAGGAGCTGGTACAATAACCTGTGCCTCCACCAACTTCTGGATAGCTCCATGTTGGGTAGTCCTGACTGCCAGCAAAGCTGGCAAGCCTGATTTGAAGAGCCGGTGAGGAGAGAGATCTTGAAATTCCATCCGGTACCCCTGGAACACAATATCTTGTACCCAGGGATCCAGGAGGACGACACCAAGACGTGACTGAAATGTCTGAGTTTCGCCCCCACCGGCCCTACCTCCAGGCCGCGCGGTCCACCGTCATGCTGAGGACTTTGGCGTACCTGAAGCAGGCTTCTGTTACTGGGAACCCGTAGCAGCAGGTTTCTTGGATTTTGATCGACCTCCTCTAAAGAAGGTGTTGGACGGTTTGGCCTTTCTTGTTTTAGCAACCCGTAAGGACTGTGATTAGTGATGTGCACCGGAAATTTTTCGGGTTTTGTGTTTTGGTTTTGGATTCGGTTCCGCGGCCGTGTTTTGGATTCGGACGCGTTTTGGCAAAACCTCACCGAAAATTTTTTGTCGGATTCGGGTGTGTTTTGGATTCGGGTGTTTTTTTCAAAAACCCCTAAAAAACAGCTTAAATCATAGAATTCGGGGGTCATTTTGATCCCATAGTATTATTAACCTCAATTACCATCATTTCCACTCATTTCCAGTCTATTCTGAACACCTCACACCTCACAATATTATTTTTAGTCCTAAAATTTGCACCAAGGTCGCTGGATGACTAAGCTAAGCGACCCAAGTGGCCGACACAAACACCTGGCCCATCTAGGAGTGGCACTGCAGTGTCAGACAGGATGGACGATTTAAAAAATAGTCCCCAAACAGCACATGATGCAAAGAAAAAAAGAGGCGCACCAAGGTGGCTGTTTGACTAAGCTAAGCGACACAAGTGGCCGACACAAACACTTGGCCCATCTAGGAGTGGCACTGCAGTGTCAATCAAGACAGGATGGCGCTTCCAAAAAATTGTCCCCAAACAGCACATGATGCAAAGAAAAAAAGAGGCGCACCAAGATGGCTGTGTGACTAAGCTAAGCGACACAAGTGGCCGACACAAACACCTGGCCCATCTAGGAGTGGCACTGCAGTGTCAATCAAGACAGGATGGCACTTCCAAAAAATTGTCCCCAAACAGCACATGATGCAAAGAAAAAAAGAGGCGCACCAAGGTGGCTGTGTGACTAAGCTAAGCGACACAAGTGGCCGACACAAACACCTGGCCCATCTAGGAGTGGCACTGCAGTGTCAATCAAGACAGGATGGCACTTCCAAAAAATTGTCCCCAAACAGCACATGATGCAAAGAAAAAAAGAGGCGCACCAAGGTGGCTGTTTGACTTAGCTAAGCGACACAAGTGGCCGACACAAACACCTGGCCCATCTAGGAGTGGCACTGCAGTGTCAATCAAGACAGGATGGCACTTCCAAAAAATTGTCCCCAAACAGCACATGATGCAAAGAAAAAAAGAGGCGCACCAAAGTGGCTGTGTGACTAAGCTAAGCGACACAAGTGGCCGACACAAACACCTGGCCCATCTAGGAGTGGCACTGCAGTGTCAATCAAGACAGGATGGCACTTCCAAAAAATTGTCCCCAAACAGCACATGATGCAAAGAAAAAAAGAGGCGCACCAAGGTGGCTGTGTGACTAAGCTAAGCGACACAAGTGGCCGACACAAACACCTGGCCCATCTAGGAGTGGCACTGCAGTGTCAATCAAGACAGGATGGCACTTCCAAAAAATTGTCCCCAAACAGCACATGATGCAAAGAAAAATGAAAGAAAAAAGAGGTGCAAGATGGAATTGTCCTTGGGCCCTCCCACCCACCCTTATGTTGTATAAACAGGACATGCACACTTTAACGAACCCATCATTTCAGCGACAGGGTCTGCCACACGACTGTGACTGAAATGACTGGTTGGTTTGTGCCCCCACCAAAAAAGAAGCAATCAATCTCTCCTTGCACAAACTGGCTCTACAGAGGCAAGATGTCCACCTCATCATCATCCTCCGATTCCTCACCCCTTTCACTGTGTACATCCCCCTCCTCACAGATTATTAATTCGTCCCCACTGGAATCCACCATCTCAGGTCCCCGTGTACTTTCTGGAGGCAATTGCTGCTGGTGAATGTCTCCACGGAGGAATTGATTATAATTCATTTTGATGAACATCATCTTCTCCACATTTTCTGGAAGTAACCTTGTACGCCGATTGCTGACAAGGTGAGCGGCTGCACTAAACACTCTTTCGGAGTACACACTGGAGGGAGGGCAACTTAGGTAGAATAAAGCCAGTTTGTGCAAGGGCCTCCAAATTGCCTCTTTTTCCTGCCAGTATACGTACGGACTGTCTGACGTGCCTACTTGGATGCGGTCACTCATATAATCCTCCACCATTCTTTCCATGGTGAGAGAATCATATGCAGTGACAGTAGACGACATGTCAGTAATCATTGGCAGGTCCTTCAGTCCGGACCAGATGTCAGCACTCGCTCCAGACTGCCCTGCATCACCGCATGCGGGTGGGCTAGGAATTCTTAGCCTTTTCCTCGCACCCCCAGTTGCGGGAGAATGTGAAGGAGGAGATGTTGACGGGTCACGTTCCGCTTGACTTGACAATTTTCTCACCAGCAGGTCTTTGAACCTCTACAGACTTGTGTCTGCCGGAAAGAGAGATACAACGTAGGTTTTAAATCTAGGATCGAGCACGGTGGCCAAAATGTAGTGCTCTGATTTCAACAGATTGACCACCCGTGAATCCTGGTTAAGCGAATTAAGGGCTCCATCCACAAGTCCCACATGCCTAGCGGAATCGCTCTGTTTTGGCTCCTCCTTCAATGTATCCAGCTTCTTCTGCAAAAGCCTGATGAGGGGAATGACCTGACTCAGGCTGGCAGTGTCTGAACTGACTTCACGTGTGGCAAGTTCAAAGGTTTGCAGAACCTTGCACAACGTTGAAATCATTCTCCACTGCGCTTGAGTCAGGTGCATTCCCCCTCCTTTGCCTATATCGTGGGCAGATGTATAGGCTTGAATGGCCTTTTGCTGCTCCTCCATCCTCTGAAGCATAAAGAGGGTTGAATTCCACCTCGTTACCACCTCTTGCTTCAGATGATGGCAGGGCAGGTTCAGGAATGTTTGGTGGTGCTCCAGTCTTCTGTACGCGGTGCCTGAATGCCAAAAGTGGCCCGCAATTCTTCGGGCCACCGACAGCATCTCTTGCACGCCCCTATCGTTTTTTAAATTATTCTGCACCACCAAATTCAATGTATGTGCAAAACATGGGACGTGCTGGAATTTGCCCAGATGTAATGCACGCACAATATTGCTGGCGTTGTCCGATGTCACAAATCCCCAGGAGAGTCCAATTGGGGTAAGCCATTCTGCGATGATCTTCCTCAGTTGCCGTAAGAGGTTGTCAGCTGTGTGCCTATTCTGGAAAGCGGTGATACAAAGCGTAGCCTGCCTAGGAACGAGTTGGCGTTTGCGAGATGCTGCTACTGGTACCGCCGCTGCTGTTCTTGCTGCGGGAGGCAATACATCTACCCAGTGGGCTGTCACAGTCATATAGTCCTGAGTCTGCCCTGCTCCACTTGTCCACATGTCCGTGGTTAAGTGGACATTGGGTACAACTGCATTTTTTAGGACACTGGTGACTCTTTTTCTGAGGTCTGTGTACATTTTCGGTATCGCCTGCCTAGAGAAATGGAACCTAGATGGTATTTGGTACCGGGGACACAGTACCTCAATCAAGTCTATAGTTGCCTCTGAATTAACGATGGATACCGGAACCACGTTTCTCACCGCCCAGGCTGCCAAGGCCTGAGTTATCTGCTTTGCAGCAGGATGACTGCTGTGATATTTCATCTTCCTCGCAAAGGACTGTTGGACAGTCAATTGCTTACTGGAAGTAGTACAAGTGGTCTTCCGACTTCCCCTCTTGGATGACGATCGACTCCCAGCAGCAACAACAGCAGCGCCAGCAGCAGTAGGCGTTACACTCAAGGATGCATCGGAGGAATCCCAGGCAGGAGAGGACTCGTCAGACTTGACAGTGACATGGCCTGCAGGACTATTGGCTTTCCTGGGTAAGGAGGAAATTGACACTGAGGGAGTTGGTGGTGTGGTTTGCAGGAGCTTGGTTACAAGAGGAAGGGATTTAGTGGTCAGTGGACTGCTTCCGCTGTCACCCAAAGTTTTTGAACTTGTCACTGACTTATGATGAATGCGCTGCAGGTGACGTATAAGGGAGGATGTTCCGAGGTGGTTAACGTCCTTACCCCTACTTATTACAGCTTGACAAAGGCAACACACGGCTTGACACCTGTTGTCAGCATTTGTGTTGAAATAATTCCACACCGAAGAGCTGATTTTTTTTGTATTTTGACCAGGCATGTCAATGGCCATATTCCTCCCACGGACAACAGGCGTCTCCCCGGGTGCCTGACTTAAACAAACCACCTCACCATCAGAATCCTCCTTGTCAATTTCCTCCCCAGCGCCAGCAACACCCATATCCTCATCCTGGTGTACTTCAACAGTGACATCTTCAATTTGACTATCAGGAACTGGACTACGGGTGCTCCTTCCAGCACTTGCAGGGGGCGTGTAAATGGTGGAAGGCACAAGCTCTTCCCGTCCAGTGTTGGGAAGGTCAGGCATCGCAACCGACACAATTGGACTCTCCTTGGGGATTTGTGATTTTGAAGAACGCACAGTTCTTTGCTGTGCTTTTGCCAGCTTAAGTCTTTTCTTTTTTCTAGCGAGAGGATGAGTGCTTCCATCCTCATGTGAAGCTGAACCACTAGCCATGAACATAGGCCAGGGCCTCAGCCGTTCCTTGCCACTCCGTGTCGTAAATGGCATATTGGCAAGTTTACGCTTCTCCTCAGACGCTTTTAATTTTGATTTTTGGGTCATTTTACTGAACTTTTGTGTTTTGGATTTTACATGCTCTCTACTATGACATTGGGCATCGGCCTTGGCAGACGACGTTGATGGCATTTCATCGTCTCGGCCATGATTAGTGGCAGCAGCTTCAGCACGAGGTGGAAGTGGATCTTGATCTTTCCCTTTAACCTCCACATTTTTGTTCTCCATTTTTTAATGTGTGGAATTATATGCCAGTATCAATAGCAATGGCCTACTACTATATTTACTGCGCAAAACTAAAATGCACCACAGGTATAGAATGTATATGGATAGTATACTTAATGGATGACGAGTGACGACACAGAGGTAGGTACAGCAGTGGCCTACCGTACTGCTATAAGTATATATATATAGTATACTGGTGGACACTGTCAGCAAACTGCAAAACTGTCTAAAATGCACCACAGGTATAGAATGTAGATGGATAGTATACTTAATGGATGACGAGTGACGACACAGAGGTAGGTACAGCAGTGGCCTACCGTACTGCTATATGTATATATATAGTATACTGGTGGACACTGTCAGCAAACTGCAAAACTGTCTAAAATCCACCACAGGTATAGAATGTAGATGGATAGTATACTTAATGGATGACGAGTGACGACACAGAGGTAGGTACAGCAGTGGCCTACCGTACTGCTATATGTATATATATAGTATACTGATGGACACTGTCAGCAAACTGTAAAACTGTCTAAAATGCACCACAGGTATAGAATGTAGATGGATAGTATACTTAATGGATGACGAGTGACGACACAGAGGTAGGTACAGCAGTGGCCTACCGTACTGCTATAAGTATATATATAGTATACTGGTGGACACTGTCAGCAAACTGCAAAACTGTCTAAAATGCACCACAGGTATAGAATGTAGATGGATAGTATACTTAATGGATGACGAGTGACGACACAGAGGTAGGTACAGCAGTGGCCTACCGTACTGCTATAAGTATATATATATAGTATACTGGTGGACACTGTCAGCAAACTGCAAAACTGTCTAAAATGCACCACAGGTATAGAATGTAGATGGATAGTATACTTAATGGATGACGAGTGACGACACAGAGGTAGGTACAGCAGTGGCCTACCGTACTGCTATAGTATATATAGTATACTGGTGGACACTGCGTCAGCAAACTGCATAACTGTCTAAAATGCACCACAGGTATAGAATGTAGATGGATAGTATACTTAATGGATGACGAGTCGACGACACAGAGGTAGGTACAGCAGTGCACTCTGCACTGTACTCCTCCTATATAATATTAATTATACTGGTGGTCCCCAGTCCCCACACAATAAAGCAGCACACTGAGCACAGATATGGAGTGTTTTTCAGGCAGACAACGTATACTGGTGGTCACTGTCAGCAAAACTCTGCACTGTACTCCTGCTATAGCTGCTCCCCAGTCCCCACAATTAAGCAGTGTGAGCACTCAGCACAGATATATTATGCAGCACACTGAGCACAGATATGGTATGGAGCGTTTTTATCAGGCAGAGAACGGATAAAAACTGGTGGTCACTTATCAGCAAAACTCTGCACTGTACTCCTCCTAACAGCTGTTCCCCAATCCTCCCCACAAATAAGAAATAAACCAATCAACTTCTACAATAAACGGAGAGGACGCCAGCCATGTCCTCTCCCTATCATCTCCAATGCACGAGTGAAAATGGCGGCGACGCGCGGCTGCTTTTATAGAATCCGAATCTCGCGAGAATCCGACAGCGGGATGATGACGTTCGGGCGCGCTCGGGTTAGCCGAGCAAGGCGGGAAGGTTCTAACCTGCCTCGGACCCGTGTGAAAAAGGTGAAGTTCGGGGGGGTTCGGTTTCGGAGAAACCGAACCCGCTCATCACTAACTGTGATGCAGCTGAAGAAAACATAACAGGTGCAGCTGAGGGAGAAAAGGTGACTTACCCCTGTAGCCGTGGAGATCCACGCATCCAAAGCTTTCCCAAAGAGAGCCTGACCTGTGTAGGGTAGGGTCTCCACATCTCTCCTGGATTCCACGTCGGCAGACCACTGGCGCAGCCACAGTCCTCGACGAGCTAAGACCGACATGGAAGAATTCCCTGCAGCCAGTGAACCCAGGTCTTTCATGGATTCCACCATAAATCCTGCAGAATCCTGAATGTTACGTAAAAACAATTCAACGTCACTTTTATCCATTGTATCCAAATCCTCAAGTAACGTGCCTGACCACTTTACTATAGCTTTGAAAATCCATGCACAGGCAATAGTAGAACGCAGTATTGCCCCTGAAGCCGTGTATATGGATTTGAGCGTAGTTTAAATTTTGCGATCAGCCGGCTCTTTTAAGGCGGTAGATCCTGGGACAGGTAAAACCACCTTTTTCGAGAGTCTGAATACAGACGCGTCCACTATGGGTGGGTTTTCCCATTTCTTCTATCCTCCTCAGCGAAGGGGAAATTTTTTCTCCGGGTTTTCCCATGCTTTTTCAAAAAATAGCATTTAATTCTTTGGACGCAGGGAAGCTTAGCGAGGCTTTCTTATTGTCAGTGAAGTAAGCCTCATCAACCTGCTCAGGTGTTGTATCAGCAATATTCAACACATCCCTGATAGCCTCTATCATCAACTGCACCCCTTAAGCAAGAGATCCGTCTCCCTGTGCACATCCCCATCACTGTCTGCCGTGTCAGAATCGGTATCCGTGTCATCTTGCATAATCTGGGCAAGAGCACGTTTGTGGGAACCTACAGACGGGGGCCCTGAGGTAACAGAACCGGACCAAACCGCCATAGAGCTCTGTAAAACCTGAGTTGCAGATTCATTCTGTGCAACCATAGTAGAAATCTGAGAAATCATAGATTTGATAGAGGATACCCATTCAGGCTCCCTTGCTGGTATCTGCGCTAAAACAGTGCAATCCTGATTTCATGGAATGAAATCATCCTGAGAGGACATATCCTCTGCAGCATATGACACAGAGTCCCTGGACATAGCTAAATGGAGACCCCAAACACTCCACACACACACACACACACACACACACACACACACACACACACACACACACACACACACACACACGAGGCTAGACAGAGATTCACCCCCAAGAATGGCAAGAGAGACACAGAGATTGGAGCCAACCCACACACAGCGCTTTCAAGGTATAGGGAGACCCCAACCAGCGCTGACTGTGCACCTTAATAGGTTACACAGTCTTACACAGCCTCCTTTCCCTTCTACAACCCCCTAGTACCGTAAGAGATAGCTGGAGTTGCTCTGGAGGGAATGCTCTTCACTGACAGCGTTTCTGCAGGCAGGAGAAGCTCCGCCCCCTTAATGGCGCCGTCTTCCCGCTCTTCTGGAGATTATACTGGCTTGAGGAATTGTGCTGGCAGCGATCCTGGGACCCTGACAGGCTGAGAGGTCAGTGTAGGGTGTAGGTGCTGGCTCAAGCTTGCTAGGGAGGCTGGTGACTGACTCGCCACTGATCTTCTGGCTCTGTAAGGGGGTGGCGGCATGCTGCCAGGGTGAGCGATCACCTGTGGCGGGGAACGTTCTATCCCCTCAGGAGCTCAGTGTCCTGTCAGCGGAGATAGTGGCTCAGACCCCGCAGGGCGGACACTACTCCCCCCTTAGTTCCTCGAAGCAGGGAGGCTGCTGCCAGCAGCCTCCCTGTAAAATAATAAACTCTAAAAATAAACTTTTACTAAAGATGCTCTGTAGAGCTCCCCTAGCTGTGACCGGCTCCTCCGGGCACATTTTCTAAACTGAGTCTGGTAGGAGGGGCATAGAGGGAGGAGTCAGCCCACGCTCTCAAACTCTTAAATTGCCAATGGCTCCTAGTGGACCCGTCTATACCGCATGGTACTAATGTGGACCCCAGCATCCTCTAGGACGTAAGAGAAAATATGAATAATACAAAGATGATAGTTATAAGTTATGAATATTTTTGTATTATTCTAATCATTTTTATACTCATACCTCTGGAGTGTACTGGAGTATGACAGGAGAGGCTCATCTTCCCCTGCCTACCCTGACTGTATGTCACTGCTTGGCAGGAAGTGCTACTTAACAATCTCCATAGTCAATAATGTATATCACAAGATAAAATGAGGAGATCTATGGGTTGTGTTGCTCCATAACTAAGAAATCTCCTTTTTTTCTTGTGATGTGGGTTATTACATTAGCAAGGTACTGATAAAAGACTTTCCCCACTCTTTGCCTAAAATACACAGGGCCTGCATGCTACCTGCTCTGCTGGCCACTGTAGTGGAGATGGCTTGTAGCGTGAAGGGCACTGCCCAGTGAGCCATTAGTTAGGGGAGGGGATAGATCTGCTTTAGACGGGCAATGCTGACAAATGTGACCCAAATGTGTGCTAACTATTCAGGGCCGTAGTCATGTCTTATTTTCCTCTCGTCTTCTTTTTATCGTAAGAGACTCTTAAGCCATATTCCCCTCTCACGCCGGGGCAGTCTTGACGTTTTCATACAAAAACAAAGGGTGTTTCCTAAAGATTTATGGGAAGGACAACATATACTTCGGCCTAGGTGGGTGTATCAGGGAACGAGCATAGAAGCCCCAGTATTTCCATGTGGCATGTACACAGGCATGATGTGGTTGGCTATATTTATATCTAGTAAGAGTGTCATGGGAGTGTCGTGGACGAGTAGGCAGGTTTGTTTGTGCGGATGGAGATCGGACAACTACTTCAGGGAGATCTTTTCCACATGAGATGTATTCTAATGCTGATGTCTGCGGACAGAAAATAAATTGGGCCCTTCCACACAGAGACAGAAGCACAGACGAGCGGATAGTTGGATTAGCATGAAGTAACAAGCAGGCTGAGGAGGCCATCTTGTGAGCCATTCTTTATTTCCATGGCGACAATTTGCTGGTCACCTGATATGTTTACGTCACTAGAATCCTAATGACCCATCTACTTACCCAGATAAGGGTTGGATCCTCAAGTAATCGGGTTCCTTGTGTCGTGGAATGAACCTTATACACGTCAGGGCGCTCACCTCCTCCATGGCGGCTCGGATCACCTCCTTTTCCTCAGTCGCTGCAACACAAAATATGGAATGTCCTACTCAGAGCAACCACCTGAATTCCAGTACAAATTCCATATAACCACTATTTTTCATATGAGTTCTCTTTAGTCTGTGCAATTTTTTTAGAGGGTTGTGTCTCATATGTTCGGATATCACTTCCCTACCATACGTCATAAGAGAGGTTCCCAGCTATAACTCTGGAAGATACATATTAATGTTTGGAATTTTAGCATGCAACTGGCCATAATCTAATTACAGACATTACCAGAAGAATGCAGGATTACAGGACTATTATGTTGAGTCACAGACCACCATGGACAGAAGGGTAAATGCAGCTGCTCCTCAAGGTTACTCAACCCTATTTTTTTTAAAACATTGGCAGGACTAACACTGCTTGAAACTCTCTCTCTCTCTCTCTCTTTCTCTCTCTCTTTCTCTCTCTCTCTCTCTCTCTCTTTCTCTCTCTCTATATATATAATCTTAGCCTTGGCCTGGTGATCCATGCACAGGTGCTCATTTGAAATTTGTACAGATCATTGTGGTTCTATTCCATATTAGTGAGTGTATCGGTCACCCTTAAGAATGCTTAACAATATTATAGGGCATTTTTGGCAATCTTGAACACTATCACATCTCGCCTCATATTTTTATTATCCCGTGATCACATTAGACTGACACAATCTGATTAATGGATACTCATCCCTAGCGACTGGGAAAGATTTAGAAGGACATACTGTAGTTGTTGGACAGGGTATAAGGCACACGGACTAGACCCTCTCCCGATTTTGGCCAGAGACAAGATTTTCCTCTGCAAACCAGAGCGTTCCTGTTTCTTTTGACAGCAATGTCTCCTTGTAACATGAAGCGGGAGCTGCCTGGTTGAAAAACCACAATCATTATTCTACATACATTATAAGCACCAATGTTAGACATCTGTATGCAATCTTTGGGCTCTGGTTGCTATGGGTTAAATCAAGTATTTTCGGTGCATCAGCTAATCTGTTGCAGCCAGTTGATGCGCAGTGTCGGCGATTTTGCTGCTAGAGCGGCATTCCCTAAAAGGCAAAACCCGGTCTTTCATTTTTAAGGATTGCCGTTTTAAATATAGCTGCTACATCGCTGACACTGTGCGGCTGCCTGCAACTCGCAGACTGTTACATATACTATAATGCCTGTAAATGTACAGGATAAAACGTGACACGTGGATAACTTTAAATAACACAAAAATCAATACATGACAGTGCCCAAGCAGCAGAAACAGTGACCCGAATAATGTAGCCGAATAATTCAGATACATAGCCAGGACCGGTTCTACACCCTGTGGCGCCCAGTGCGAAAGTTTCCATTGGTGCACCCCCACCCCCCACCCCCGCGGCAAACAGTTAGTGCGCGCCGAAGGTGCCCGGCAATAAATAGGGCATGGCTTCATAGGGGAGGGGCGTGGCCACAGTTATGCTCCCAGTAGTTGTACCCCCAGTAGCTGTGCCCACAGATTTGCCCCAAGTAAATGTGCCTCCCAGTTGATTTGGCGCCAGTAGCTGTGCCCCCAGTAGCTGTGCTCCCAGTAGATTTGCCCCCTGTAGCTGTGCCCCCTGTAGCTATGCCCCTGTCGCTGTGACACCAGTAGTTGTACCCCGTCGCTGTGCCCCCAGTAGTTGTGCCCCCTGTCGCTGTGCCCCCAGTAGTTGTGCCCCTTGTTGCTTTGCCCCAGTAGTTGTGTCCCCTGTCGTTGTGCCCCCAGTAGTTGTGCCCCTTTGTAGCAGCTTACAAACACAAAAATAAAAAAACAATACTTACCACTGCCCCGCTCCTGCTTCCCATCCGCTGCTGCTGCTGTTGCTCCGTCTGGCCGCCGCAGCTCCTCTCTATGGCAGAGACGTTATGACGTCTCTCCCATAGCAGCGCCGCACAGACACTAGAGGTCAGTAATGACCTCTAGTGTCTGTCACTGGAGCCGGCTGCAGCGGATGCCCACACAGCCCACGGCATCTGCTGCAGCCGGGGAGCGGGGTGCGGGTAGGCGGCAGGGCCTGCGGGGTGACTGCGGCTGCACCCCCAGGCCGCAGCGCCCCGGGCGCAGGCACTGCTTGCCCGCGCCAAGAACCGCTCCTGCTTCCAGTCTAGACAAAGAAGCGATTATGAGGGTTATTCAGAGTTGTTTGCAAACCAGAAAAGTTAGCAATTGGGCAAAATCATGTTGCACTGCAGGTGGGGTAGATGTAACATGTGCAGAGAGATTATTTAAATAACCCCCATTATTCACAGCTGGTGTCATACAACTAAAATACGACTTTATTAAGAGCCCTTACAACGCTTCTATCGCATACACATAACTATAAATAAGGTAAAATATACCCAAAGGTATTCGGGCGCTGTGAGGCGAGATGATTAGCTAAGCAGCAGCCAATGTTACAGGGGAGTCACTCCCTGGAGGAGAATACAAAAAAGGAAGAAGGCCGCGCTAGCAGAGGAAAGAAACAATATAAACCACTAAATGTGTAATTATAAAAATGTATTTTAAAACATTAATTCTTTAAAAAGCAATACTACTGTGCAAGATAATGTGCCAAATATATGCAGAAAAAAATGGAATTTGCCAACAATATGCAGAAATTGGAATTTACCCAAGGTTTTGGTACAGGATTAGTGGAAATTGTTCTCTAGAATCCGTTCCATATTTTGCCCATCATTATTGTATCCAGTTATAATCCAGTAAGAAGAGTCCCTTTTGGATGTTACTGAGGAGAGTCAATGGAAAAATTCCATATACCGCTAGAGGATTAGTGCAATGTCTCATAGATGTAGAGTACCTCATGCAATGCGGAAATAGGCTGGTGCCTCACTTGGACTCCTCCGGATAACTGGTCGGCAGAATGGGCTGGTTCGGGTCCAATTCAGAGATATCCTGTTCCAACGGGTGAGTATCTGACGCGTTTCGCTGCATAAACCCTGCAGCTTTTTCAAAGACACCTTTGAAAAAGCTGCAGGGTTTATGCAGCGAAACGCGTCAGATACTCACCCGTTGGAACAGGATATCTCTGAATTGGACCCGAACCAGCCCATTCTGCCGACCAGTTATCCGGAGGAGTCCAAGTGAGGCACCAGCCTATTTCCGCATTGCATGAGGTACTCTACATCTATGAGACATTGCACTAATCCTCTAGCGGTATATGGAATTTTTCCATTGACTCTCCTCAGTAACATCCAAAAGGGACTCTTCTTACTGGATTATAACTGGATACAATAATGATGGGCAAAATATGGAACGGATTCTAGAGAACAATTTCCACTAATCCTGTACCAAAACCTTGGGTAAATTCCAATTTCTGCATATTGTTGGCAAATTCCATTTTTTTCTGCATATATTTGGCACATTATCTTGCACAGTAGTATTGCTTTTTAAAGAATTAATGTTTTAAAATAAATTTTTATAATTACACATTTAGTGGTTTATATTGTTTCTTTCCTCTGCTAGCGCGGCCTTCTTCCTTTTTTGTACATAACTACAAATGCCTAATTTTTATTAAAAGAGCAATATTATTTATTCATTATATCAAACGGTCAATATTAATTACTTGCTAATTGGTGTTTAAAATAGTTTTGCAATAACAGGGGAAGTATTTATCATTTTATGACTATATATTTCATCATATAATAATAAATATTTCCCCTGACATTAAAAACATTTTAAGCACCAATTTACAATTTATGAATATTGCCTCTTTAATATAATTAATACATAATATTACTCCTTTGATAAAATATAAAAAATATATCATTTTCATGCCATAATATTAATAAAATAGTGTTGCCCTCATAAGAGAATTATCAATGGTACATTGGGGCCAATTCAGAGATGATCGTAGATGTGCTAAATCAGGGGTGGCCGGACTTTTGGGACTTGGAATCAGGGCCGGTACTAGCCCTTTATGCGCCCCGGGCGGGGAATAGGGGTGTGGCTTCATACAGGGGGCGTGGTCAGTTATGCCCCCTGTACAGTAGAGTAGCGCCGCTGAAATGATGTGCGGTGCGCAATGACGCATGCTGGATCCAGCCCCCCCCCCCCCCAGACATGCGAGAGCATCGCACGGCGGCGATGCTTTTGCATGTTTAGAGCTAGCATGTTTCGGGTCGCAGCAGCTGCGTGTGACATCACGCAGCCGCCACAGCCCGCCCCGCAAAATTTCCGGACATGCCTGTGTTGTCCGGACTGCGACCCGCAGCCCTGACGCAGCCCTCCCACCCAGCGACCGCCTCTGCCTTTCAGTCAGTCGCATCTCACTGTATGTGCATGCGCAGTGCAGCTGCTGCATGTGCGCACACTTCACCGGGCTTAATCCTGCGACCGCTGCCATAACAGCGTCCAGGTCTGAACTGGCCCCATTATCTGCATTCTTAGCCAATACATAATAAATGCACTTATTGTAGGTGTATTGTGATTCCTCTCCTTCTGATTGGCCAGATAGATGCGGCACATGCACTTCAGTTTTATGGTGATTTGGTCGAAATCCCATTACAGAAACCACCACAAAACTGTTGTAAAACAGATGGACATAGACAATGGTTTATTAACAAGGTCTCGGCACCCATTAACTCGTTAGTTATCGGGGATTTTTTCAAATGCGAAAAAAAATCCTGATAAGTGCAGTGCTAACTGACTTCGGGGCTAACTGAATAGCCCTGGGGGATCAATTATCCCGCTGTAAATTACTGCGGCTAATTTAATTTCCCTCCTAGGTCAGGATAGTTTACCATATGACTTCCGGGGGGAAATCTAATAGGGTCCGAGTATGTTGAGGTCCAGGATTTCAGGTGATATTGCCCATATTTTTAAAGCAGCAATCATTTCCAAGGCAAAACCAACATGGTTTTGTCCTGTAAATGATTGCTGCTTTAAAAATATGGGCCATCTCGGCCGAAATCCCAGACCTCTGCAAACTCAGTCCCTATTACATTTCCCTACCTATGTGAGAATGGCCCTCATTCCGAGTTGTTCGCTCGCTAGCTGCTTTTAGCAGCATTGCACACGCTAGGCCGCCGCCCTCTGGGAGTGTATCTTATCTTAGCAGAATAGCGAACGAAAGATTAGCTGAATTGCTACTAAATATTTTCTTGCAGTTTCTGAGTAGCTCCAGACCTATTCCTACATTGCGATCACCTCAGGCCATTTAGTTCCTGGTTTGACGTCACAAACACGCCCTGCGTTCGGCCAGCCACTCCCCCGTTTCTCCAGACACTCCCGCGTTTTTCCCTGACACGCCTGCGTTTTTTTAGCACACTCCCGGAAAACGCTCAGTTACCACCCAGAAACGCCCCTTTCCTGTCAATCATTCACCAATCAGCAGTGCGACTGAAACGCGTCGCTCGAACACCAGCAAATCTACGAAGTTTTGTGTTAAATAACTTAGCGCATGCGCTCTGCGTACCATGCGCATGCGCAGTTAGCAACAAATCGCAGCATAGCGAAAATTGGCAACGAGCAAACAACTCAGAATGACCCCCAATGTCTTAAAAAATAATTTGTTTCCAAATGTCAAAACCTACTGATACACTTACACTATATTTATACATTTCTACATCTTACATTCCTGTAAGTGCATATTCTGTACATTAAACATGCGATTCTACAACCATGCATAGAGAACTAATAAGCGGGAGATGTACTAAGCAGTGATAAAATTGGAGAAGTGAGCCAGTGGAGAAGCTGCCTATGGCAACCAATCAGAACTGACGTAACATTTATAATTTTCATACCATCAAGGTATACAGAGCAGCTGATTGGTTGCCATGGCTCACTTCTCCACTTTTATCACTGCTTAGTACATGTCCCCCTCACTATAACTTGTTAAAACACATTATTACCTATACAGTACATGGCACCTATTGCTGTCCATTTAAAATGTGGCGAACGCGCCTCAACATTATCATGTGTGCCGGGTCTCCAGCCCCCCCCCCCCCCCCCCCCTTATTAACAGATACATTTTATAGACAAACACCTCAGCCTAGTTCATAATGTATGAGCACAAGAAACTATAAGTTGTCAATAGTCACAACGGGGATATCTTAAACAATGTCTTTGCTTATATTACGTGATGGCCCAATAAGACCCTTCAGACTCATGCACATTTTGACAATCTCCTCTCCAATAGCAGAGAGTTTAATGGATTTGTATCCTGTGTAACATACCTTGGTTTGAAGATAAAATGTCACTGAAAATATCATTTTTGGTATCTGTCCGACCTGTCACAAAGAAGACACTGTTGAAATGACATCAACGTGATGTTAACAATCCAGAAACAAAGGAATATCACTAACCTGATCCACTGGATCTCTCCTGAAGGTTCTGAAACATACAGTGAATGGAGAAAACTGTTACCTGTACCCAGCAAGTATCACACTGGTGAGTCGTCATGCACACCTAGTCTCTGACACACAACCACTGCATTAATTCCCCCCCCTAGTCTGTCCCAGGTAAAAGTCTTGGTCCTCGGAATGGAGATGAAACCATACCTGGTGAGGGTTAGCTGCGCACATGCTTGCGAGGGTGACTGTCACCAGCAGGAGGAGCAGTGCCATTGTGGTGGATAGGTGAAGTATAATGATCTGATCTCTCTCTCTGCCTGGCATTATATAGTGGGAGTGTAGGATGAGCTACTAAGAGGTCAGGGAGTGAAGATCGGGTATAACAGGAGGTGGGACTTTTAGCTCAATTTTGCAGACTTTTTTTCTCTAATCTATTTTCATTTGACCCAGAGCCAAGAAAGATAATCTGTTCGTGGAAAGTTAATTTCATGATTATTCGCAGTACCTCTTATCTTATATGCGTTCTGCTACTCAGTACGGGGTCACTGCAGCAACAATGGTTATTTTCTGGACATGTCTGAGTGCTAAAATGTCACATGTTTTAAAAACAAATCTGCTCTTAAAAAATTAATAGATCTAAATTCCCCATCTCCAACATGCACACCCCAATGGCTCTCACTGCCAGGAGATGGGACCATGGCAGAGCAGGAAAGGAGGAATGTATTGCCAGGAACATGGTAAGAATGGTCGGACAAAGCAAAAGGGGTGGGGGGTGAGTACTGAATGGGGAGTGGGGGGGGGGGGGGGGAGCAGCACTTAAGACTCTAAGGTGACTTTATTATTAGATTCCTAATTACTTTTTAAACTAGTCGGTTATATACTGTGTATTTTAAATAACTGAGTTCACATAAATTCAGAACAAATTGTGAAATAAGCAAATAACTTTAGACAATGGACCTCAAACTGGGTGTCACAAGGTACTTGCAGGAGAGCCACGGGTTGGTGGTCCATGCCCAAATCAAACGATTTATGGCCAATGTGAGAGGCAAAACTGGTGCTGGCGGCTGCCGATCACAAGATACAAGGACAAACAGGAGCAGTCAGCCACCACATAAGGATTACATGTAAGCACAATTTACCTAATTTTATGATCTATGCTGATTATCTCAACAAGAAACTTTTGGTCTAGGTGTGCAGTGAAAAAAAACGATGAGACCCCAGGGCGCCGTGATTCGAGAAAGTTTGGGAACCACTGTCTAGAAGAATTTAAAATGATGCTGTATATAAAAGAAACCTTACAGTGAGCCGGGTATGTTGCCTAAGAGGAACCTAATGCCCCCTCACACATTGCAATATGGTTGTTCTGAATGATCATCATACAATCAGATCAGGGAACATTTTATCTGCACAAGGGGGAAAGTTGAAGTTTCCAGGCAGACCATGATCAAGCTCCGCCCTGGTCATTTTACTAGGGAACTGGGTGGGAACTGGGAGGATTCCATCTCTTCCGGGAGTCAGGGGATACTCCCCAGAGTTTGTGAGTCTCCTGGACACTCCAGGAGAGTAGTCAAGTATTATTCTCCAGCTGCACCCCCTGGGGGAACCAGAATAGATCCCAAAATCACACGAGCACATCAGAGAATGCAAATACTTGTGAGGAAGAAGGGCACACGATAGCAAAGTAATGCAGGCACATAGACCAAGTAAAGCTTTAATAAAGCTTTGATATAAGGAGCAAATGGTCAGTATCATTAGTTCACAGCAGAGTACAAGTATGTCCAAGTGTTCCTAGGAGTTAGTGATCATCCTTTAATAGGTGATGTAGGTAACCATACTGAGGTATACACAAGGTTGCCATATGACGGTGTGGGGCCCATACTGAGGTATACACAGGTTTGCCACATGACGGTGTGGGGCCCATATTGAAATATACACAGGGCTGCCATATGACGCTGTTGGGCCTGAGGTATACACCAGGGTGCCGTTAGATGGTGTAGGGCCCATACTGAGGTATACACCAGGGTGCCGTTTGATGGTGGTGGGCACATAGTACTGAGGTATACACCAGGGTGCCATTATCTGGTGTAGGGCCCATACTGAGGTATACACGAAGGTGCTGTTAGATGGTGTGGGGCCCATACTGAGGTATATACCAGGGTGCCGCTAGATGGTGGTGGGCTCAGTACAAGTGAAACATGCCCCCCCCCCCTTAAATGTTATTTACGTTCTGCACATACAGTATGTACCAAATAACCTTCTAAGTAACTAAATAAATAAATAAATACATTCAACAAGCCCTGGTTTAGGAAAGAACTTTAACATGCAAATATAACCAAGTGCAATAATCAAATACACAATACAGCCTATGCTGTAGGCTGAGGTCTTCTCAAAGCATTCATCCATAGACTAATCAATTGTATGGTCAGTGTTAATGCTACAGTACATGCTCTTGCTCAAATTTCTTAATATATTCTGCTGCTTTTCTGTAAAAGTAATGTGCTGCCCCCTTGTGGATGTCCTAAAAAGTACCATGTTGTCCATCATGGAAAATGTAAAAGCCAATTTGTTGCAATGAGTTGCTGCACTTCTGTGCCTAGTACTGCATCATAATGCTGAATAACTTCCACAGTGTTTATAATGTTCACATGTAAGTACATGGTAGGAAAGCACTGTCAACCAAAAATGGCTAATACTAAAAAAATACAAATATTTCCAATATACAGTACAGCAGTCAGGTGTGCAGAGAGAGGTAGGGGTGGGCACGGATCACCCAGGTTTCTGATGGGGAGCCTGGAGTACAGGAAAGGTGTAACTACGCCCCTTTGTGATGCCGCGATCATGTTCCCTGAAGCGGAGCACTGGTTGCATGGAATATGCTAGGTATACCTCCCAAATGTCCCCATTTTGGCTAGACAGTCCCGCTTTTCGGGCACTGTCCCACTCACACGCCGCCTTGTCTGTAGGAGGGAAGACACAATCTCACCTACTGCTTTGCACAGCAGAGTGTTGGTAAATGGATGCCGTGTGGGTGCATAGATGCTTCAAGGGTGTGACGTGTTCTTACGACACCTTATCCTGATTCCACCCATCCAAATGTTGAGATGTGCATGCTAGAGATAACAAGCAGGAGAAGGCCATGCATGCAAGAGCTTACATACTTAGGGAACACTTACAGGGTGAACTGGGAAAGATCCATGATGAAGGGTTGGAGAAGAAAGTACCAAGTTATGAGGAGGGCAGGTATGCTATAATAAACAGGTCTGATTTACAGGGGTATTTATAGCTGGAGATGTGGCGTACTGGAATGTTAACAGATATTGGAAAGTTCCAAAAGCCATTTAATTCTTATCAGTGAGTGGGGGAGTTTATGGCCCCAAAACTAGTCAAACCAGTTCTCACAGACCCTGCGACATGTAAGGGGTTAGGACAGGAAGTGTAGGGGGGTTTTACAGGACAAGAAAAAAACACAGGCTAGAATGCAGTGTGAGCTGAGGACTGAGATGGAGGGCACAGGCTAAGTGTCCAGGAGAAACGCAGTCTAAGGACTGTGGAACAAGCATGGTACTCCACAGTCCCTGGCATTATGGAACAGCATGTAGGTGCTGCTAGGAACAGCAAAAGATATCCAGATTTGCAGTGTGAGAGCAGCAACAGCATGAGCAATCAGTGGAAGAAACAAAGGGGATCCCCACCTTCAGGGGTACCCAAGAAGCAGGACGGGAGGTGTGAGTCTTCGGGAGAGGACTATCTGGGTGAGTGGTAGGAAACCACGTTTGGCAGAAGGCCCCCAGTAACGTGTCCATGAGAGATCCCGTTTAGATAGAGCCCCTGGCAAATGGGGGAGAGCACACCAAAATGAATCTCAGTTTGCGGACGCCGCACTACTGATACCCAGAGACTGCGCTGGTATATACTGTACTGTAATGCTGTCACATCATTGTTTATGCTGTTATTGCCAGTGAAGCGAATGGAAGGAAATGTAACCTGATGTAACCCTTATGAATATTGTGCTGAAGAGGAGAACCAGGAGTTAAATGTTATTGTCGTGATAACACTGTCTGAACTGTGAATAAACTGCTTGCTTATGTGAGGAGTTGGCCTTGTGTTCAATGCTTTTAAAATCACTGATGGACCCAGCCCTCCCCGGCTACCACAGAGAGACTGATAGAGAGTGTGACAGATGAGGGAGTGAGTTCCTGGTGATAGGGTTACTATCCAGAGGCATAAATACAGGAGACAATACAAGGCAGTTGCCTCCGGGCGCCAGCTCTAAAGGTGGCACACTGACCTCCTCCATTGCTCCAGGTTCTGCTTTATGCACCCCAGAGCAGGAATAGGCAGGGAGCTCAGGGGACATGTGCTGTGGTCCTCCCTCTCCCTGTCTGGCTGCTGCCGGGGTTGTGGAAGTGAATGTGGAGGGTGAGTGTGATCTGCAGGAGGCAGGGTCCCGCTTACAGCAGCCGAGAGAGACTTCCTCTTCAGTGCACACTCCCCACCACCAGGGCCGTAACTAGGTGTGTGCGGAAGGGGTACCGCACATAGCGCTGCAGGGTAGGGGGCACTGTTAGCAGCATTTCTCAATTACCTGTTTTAATTACTTTCACTTGCTGCTTCCCCCCTTTTTGAAGCCCAGCATCTCCTGACCGCCCCTGTCTCCTACCCCCACCACTTCTGTCACTAATACCTATACAACATTCATGAACTCCACTTAAGATTTCTTCTGAGTAGGGTGTTTGATTAGAATTCAACGGGTTATAGGTTTGAATCCTGGGTGGGGCAGTATATTGAAATATGTGATGTAATAATAAGATTTTACTCACCGGTAAATCTATTTCTCGTAGTCCGTAGTGGATGCTGGGGACTCCGTAAGGACCATGGGGAATAGTGGGCTCCGCAGGAGACTGGGCACTCTAAAGAAAGATTTAGTACTATCTGGTGTGCACTGGCTCCTCCCTCTATGCCCCTCCTCCAGACCTCAGTTAAGGAAACTGTGCCCGGAAGAGCTGACATTACAAGGAAAGGATTTTGGAATCCAGGGTAAGACTCATACCAGCCACACCAATCACACTGTACAACTTGTGATAAACTTACCCAGATAACAGTATGAACAACAACTGAGCATCACTCAACCGATGCTACATAACCATAAACAGAGCATCCGATAAACCTGATGCAATCATAAAATAACCCTTAGTTAAGCAATAACTATATACAAGTATTGCAGAAGAAGTCCGCACTTGGGACGGGCGCCCAGCAATCACTACGGACTACGAGAAATAGATTTACCGGTGAGTAAAATCTTATTTTCTCTAACGTCCTAGTGGATGCTGGGGACTCCGTAAGGACTATGGGGATTATACCAAAGCTCCCAAACGGGCGGGAGAGTGCGGATGACTCTGCAGCACCGAATGGGCAAACACAAGGTCCTCCTCAGCCAGGGTATCAAACTTGTAGAATTTTGCAAATGTGTTTGAACCCGACCAAGTAGCAGCTCGGCAAAGCTGTAATGCCGAGACCCCTCGGGCAACCGCCCAAGAAGAGCCCACCTTCCTTGTGGAATGGGCTTTCACTGATCTTGGATGCGGCAATCCAGCCGCAGAATGAGCCTGCTGAATTGTGTTACAGATCCAGCGAGCAATAGCTTGCTTTGAAGCAGGAGCACCCACTTTGTTGGATGCATACAGGATAAACAGCGAGTCAGTTTTCCTGACTCCAGCCGTCCTGGCAACATAGATCTTCAAAGCCCTGACTACATCAAGCAACTTGGAATCCTCCAAGTCACGAGTAGCCGCAGGCACCACAATGGGTTGGTTCAAATGAAAAGATGACCCCACCTTTGGCAGAAACTGCGGACGAGTTCGCAATTCTGCCCTATCCATATGGAAAACCAGATAGGGGCTTTTACATGACAAAGCCGCCAATTCTGACACACGCCTAGCCGAAGCTAAGGCCAACAGCATGAACACTTTCCACGTGAGATACTTTAGCTCCACAGTCTTAAGTGGCTCAAACCAGTGGGATTTCAGGAAACCCAACACCACGTTAAGATCCCAAAGTGCCACTGGTGGCACAAAAGGGCGCTGAATATGCAGCACTCCCTTAACAAACGTCTGAACCTCAGGCAGTGAAGCCAGTTCTTTTTGAAAGAAAATGGATAGGGCCGAAATCTGGACCTGTATGGACCCTAATTTTAGGCCCATAGTCACTCCTGACTGTAGGAAGTGCAGGAATCGACCCAGCTGGAATTCTTCTGTAGGGCCTTCCTGGCCTCACACCAAGCACATATTTTCGCCATATACGGTGATAATGCTTTGCTGTCACGTCCTTCCTAGCCTTTATCAGCGTAGGAATAACTTCATCCGGAATGCCTTTTTCCGCTAAGATCCGGCGTTCAACCGCCATGCCGTCAAACGCAGCCGCGGTAAGTCTTGGAACAGACAGAGCCCTTGTTGCGACAGGTCCTGTCTGAGAGGCAGAGGCCATGGGTCCTCTGTGAGCATTTCTTGCAGTTCCGGGTACCAAGTCCTTCATGGCCAATCCGGAACAATGAGTATTGTTCTCACTCCTCTTTTTCTTACAATTCTCAGCATCTTTGGTATGAGAGGAAGAGGAGGAAACAGATAGACCGACTGGAACACCCACGGTGTTACTAGTGCGTCCACAGCTATCGCCTAAGGGTCCCTTGACCTGGCGCAATACCATTTTAGCTTTTTGTCGAGGCGGGACGCCATCATGTCCACCTGTGGCAGTTCCCGTCGATTTGCAATCTGCGTGAAGACTTCTTGGTGAAGTCCCCACTCTCCCGGGTGGAGGTCGTGCCTGCTGAGGAAGTCTGCTTCCCAGTTGTCCACTCCCGGAATGAACACTGCTGACAGTGTGCTTACGTGATTCTCCGCCCAGCGAAGAATTCTCGTGGCTTCTACCATCGCCACCCTGCTCCTTGTGCCGCCTTAGCGGTTTACATGAGCCACTGCGGTGATATTGTCTGACTGGATCAGAACCGGTTGGTCGTGAAGCAGGGTCTCCGCTTGACTTAGGGCGTTGTATATGGCCCTTAGTTCCAGGATATTGATGTGAAGGCAAGTCTCCTGCCTTGACCACAGCCCTTGGAAATTTCTTCCCTGTGTGACTGCCCCCCACCCTCGGAGGCTTGCATCCGTGGTCACCAGGACCCAGTCCTGAATGCCGAATCTGCGACCTTCGAGAAGGTGAGCACTCTGCAGTCACCACAGGAGAGACACCCTTGCTCTGGGGGATAGGGTGATTAACCGATGCATCCGAAGATGTGATCCGGACCACTTGTCCAGTAAGTCCCATTGGAAGGTATGGAACCTGCCGAAGGGAATGGCCTCGTATGATGCAACCCTCCTTCCCAGGACTCGAGTGCAGTGATGCACTGACACCTGTTTTAGTTTTAATAGATTCCTGACCAGTGTCAAGAGCTCCTGAGCCCTCTCTATCGGGAGATAAACCTTTTTCTGGTCTGTGTCTAGGATCATGCCTAGAAGAGGCAGATGAGCTGTAAGAACCAACTGCGACTTTGGAATATATAGAATCCAGCCGTGTTGCCGTTTCACTTCCGGAGAAAGTGATACGCTGTTCAGCAACTGCTCTCTTGATCTCACTTTCATGAGGAGATCGTCCAAGTACGTGATAATAGTGACACCTTGCTTCCGCAGGAGCACCATCATTTCCGCCATTACCTTGGTGAATATTCTCAAGGCCGTGGAGAGACCAACCGGCCACGTCAGAAATTGGTAATGACAATTCTGTACCGCAATTCTGAGGTACGCCTGCTTAGGCGGATAAATGGGAACACGAAGGTATGCATCCCTTTTGCCCCGAGACACCATAAAATCTCTCCCTTTTTTAGGCTTGCAATGACCGCTCTTAGCGATTTCATCTTGCACTTGAACCTTTCCAGGTATATGTTCAGGGATTTTAAATTCAATATGGGTCTGACCTAACCTTCCGGTTTCGGGACTACAACCTGGTGGAATAATAACCCCCTCCTTGTCGAAGGAAGGGAAACTTGACCACCACCTGTTGAATATACAACTTGTGAATTGCAGTTAACCCTGTTACCCTCTCGCAGGGGGAAGCCGGCAGGGCCGTCAGTGAGGAGGCATCTTCTCCAAATCCAGCTCGTATCCCGGAGACACAACATCTATTGCCCAGGGATCTAATAGGGAGTGAACCCACTTGTGGCTGAACTTATGATAGCGTGCCCCCACCGGGCCTAGCTCCGCCTGTGGAGCTCCAGCGACATGCGGTGGATTTTTTTTGCAGAGTTCGGGGAGGACTTCCCTGGGAACTAGCTGTTCCATTGCTTATTCTACAGGACACGTCAAGCAGAAATCGACATAGCTTTGACTCTAGGACCCAGTATACTCATGTCTCTTTGGGCATGTTTTATATATATATATATATACCTATCTCTTAAGACAGCATCTTCAATATATATATATATCTCTATATATACATATATATATATATATCTATATGCCTACTAGGGTCTCAATCTCTGCCAATAAGGTACCTGTCCACGCTGCCACCGCGCTATAAACCCATGCCGACATAATCGCCGGTCTGAGTAGCGTACTAGAATGTGCACGCTATCTGCAGGATACCTGAGAATAGCTAGTGCTACCTTCTGTGCAAACGTGACACCCTAGGGGAAGATTCCCATCACATCCTGGCCCTAGTGGGGAAAGGATACTGCCTGAGAATTTTTTTGTGGGAAGCTGCAGTCTCTTGTCTGGAGATTCCCGCTCTTTTTCCTCATGAGAGGAGGGAAATTTACCTCAGCTTTCTTCCCCTTAACATGTGTACCCTTGTGTCAGGGACAAATGAGTCATCAGTGATATGCAAATCATCTTTTATTACAATAATCATATATTGAATACCTTTTAGCCATTTTGGCTGTAACTTTGCATTATCGTAGTCGACACTGGAGTCAAACTCCGTGTCGATATCCGTGTTTATTATTTTGGATAGTGAGCATTGTGAGACTCTGAAGGTCTCTGTGACATAGGGACAGACATGGGTAGATTTCCTGTCTGTTCTCTAATCTTTTGTGCAATAAATTCACCTCAGCACTTACACATATCCAAACAGGTGTCGGCGTTGTCGACGGAGACACCCTCTCACACACATATTTGCCCTATCTCCTCCTTAGGGGAGCCTTTTTTCAGACATGTCGACACACACGTACCGACACACCACACACACAGGGGATGCTCTATTTGAAGACAGTTCCCCCACAAGGCCCTTTGGAGAGACAGAGAGAGAGTATGCCAGCACACACCCCAGCGCTATATGACCCAGGAATCACACAGTAACATAGTGTTAACCCAGTAGCTGCTGTATATATTGTTTTTGCACCAAATTTATATGCCCCCCTCTCTTTTTACCCTCTTCTATTGCAGGGGAGAGCCTGGGGAGCTTCTCTCAGCGGATCTGTGGAGAGAAAATGGCGCTGGTGAGTGCTGAGGAAGAAGGCCCCGCCCCCTCAGCGGCGGGCTTCTGTCCCGTTTCTGTGTAAAAATAATGGCGGGGGCTCGTACATATATACAGTGCCTGACTGTATATATGTATAATTTTGCCAAAAGGTATCTTAATTGCTGCCCAGGGCGCCCCCCCCCCCCCCCCCCCTGCGCCCTGTACCCTACAGTGACCGGAGTGTGCGGTGTGCTGTGGGAGCAATGGCGCACAGCTGCAGTGCTGTGCGCTACCTTAAGTGAAGACAGGAGTCTTCAGCCGCCGATTTCGATGTCTTCATGCTTCTGCTGCTTCTGTTCTTCTGGCTCTGCGAGGGGGACGGCGGCGCGGCTCCGGGAACGGACGATCAAGGTTAGGTACCTGTGTTCGATCCCTCTGGAGCTAATGGTGTCCAGTAGCCTAAGAAGCGCTACCTAGCTGCCGTGAGTAGGTTTGCTTCTCTCCCCTCAGTCCCTCGTAGCAGAGAGTCTGTTGCCAGCAGAAGCTCTCTGAAAATAAAAAACCTGACAAAATACTTTCTTTTCTAGCAAGCTCAGGAGAGCCCACTAGGAGCACCCAGCTCTGGCCGGGCACAGATTCTAACTGAGGTCTGGAGGAGGGGCATAGAGGGAGGAGCCAGTGCACACCAGATAGTACTAAATCTTTCTTTAGAGTGCCCAGTCTCCTGCGGAGCCCACTATTCCTCATGGTCCTTACGGAGACCCCAGCATCCACTAGGACGTTAGAGAAAAAGGGTATTGTAACTGAATAACAACGAGCTCTCAAGTAAAGTACTTGAATGTGGTATAAAGAGGCTTTGTGTCCAAATCCATTTTCTTGCAGTGGTCTATAAATGTGTGTGTATTATATTATACAAATATAAAAATGTGGGAAGGGGTATCGTAGCATGGGCTTTCTCTGGGATCAATCTTGTCATGCCCCTTACCCACGAAGCATGCACCTTATGTCCCTATTGGAAAAATGGAGAGGGGGGGGGGGGGGCACCAATTCTCTCTCTGGCACAGGGCACCAAAAAGTCTAGTTACGGCTCTGCCCACCACCCTAAAGTTCCCATCTCCTCGCTGCTGTACAGGGGGCCAATGTCACCATTCTCAGATGTCCCATGCTGGCCCCCTCTAACAAGCCTGGGCCCAGGTAATTAGTACCCCACTACCACCACCATGTTGGTGCCCCTGGGTGTTGCTGGGATGGGGTGTTGGTAGTGAATGCGAGCAGATGCAGGGCACCAACAACTATCTTGCCATCAGGCTTCTAGCATTAACTTACTCCCCTGTCACCATCCATGAACCATAATGAGCTGTTTATTTCTGGTTTGCCATACCACCGAAGACAATACCTAATACACAAAAATAAGAATTTACTCACCGGTAATTCTATTTCTCGTAGTCCGTAGTGGATGCTGGGGACTCGGTAAGGACCATGGGGAATAGACGGGCTCTGCAGGAGACTGGGCACTCTAAAGAAAGATTCAGTACTATCTGGTGTGCACTGGCTCCTCCCTCTATGCCCCTCCTCCAGACCTCAGTTAAGGAAACTGTGCCCGGAAGAGCTGACATTACAAGGAAAGGATTTTGGAATCCAGGGTAAGACTCATACCAACCACACCAATCACACCGTACAACTTGTGATAAACTTACCCAGTTAACAGTATGAACAACAACTGAGCATCACTCACCCGATGCTACATAACCATAACCCTTTGTTAAGCAATAACTATATACACGTATTGCAGAAAGTCCGCACTTGGGACGGGCGCCCAGCATCCACTACGGTCTACGAGAAATAGTGTTAGGCGCCGGGGTCCGCTCGTCGGTGCGGCCCGGCGCCTAGCAACCAGGGACGCCGTGCGCGTACAGCCGCCGGCTCCCTGGCAACACTAGACGCCGGGCGCACGGAGCCGCACGGACCCTAGCAACGGGGACGCCACTGGCGGACCGCGTTCCCCGTTGCTGGGTCCATTTAAATTAATAGGGCACCTGTTTCCTGGCCGTGCAGCAAGGCAGCTGCATGGCATTTAATCCAATCAGCCTCTGAACAGCTGATTGGAGGACTCCCTGTTAAGTACACTTCCAGGGCTTCTCACAGACGCCGGTAATAGCTTCCTGCATGCTGTATCTGTTTGCTGAGAGTGTTTCCAGTCCTGCTGTACCCGGTCGTTCCTGTCCTCAGTTGTCCTGTACTCGGAAGTCGTCATCTGTTCCTGGAGTCCTGACTGAGCACCTTTAAACATCCAGTGGTGTTCGTGAGTCACGGCGTAGCCGTGTGTTGCGGCTTGGCCGCTTTATTACTTATTATTTATTATTTGTGTTTCGGAGCTTTTGCGGAGGATTCCGCTCCCACAGATCCACTTGTTAGGCGCCGGGGTCCGCTCGTCGGTGCGGCCCGGCGCCTAGCAACCAGGGACGCCGTGCGCGTACAGCCGCCGGCTCCCTGGCAACGCTAGACGCTGGGCGCACGGAGCCGCTCAGACCCTAGCAACGGGGACGCCACGTTCGGGCCGCGTTCCCCGTTGCTGGGTCTTTTCTAATTGTATAATGGTGTGCTGGCCGTGCAGCATGCAAGCTGCACGGCATTACTTGTGATTACCCAGTCTGGCTCCTGATTGGGGAGCTCACAGTTATAAGCACCCTTTGGACTTCTCACAGACGCCGGTGATAGCTTCCTGTTTGCCTGTGTTGGTTACAGAGAGTTTCCAGTCCTGCTCTATCCGGTTGTTCCTGTCCTCAGTGATCCTGTACTCGGAAATTGTCATCTGTTCCTGGAGTCTGACCGAGCACCTTTAACATCCTGTGGTGTTCGTGAGTCGCGGCGTAGCCGTGTGTTGCGGCTTGACCGCTTACTGTTTATTATTTTGTATCTTTGTGTTCTGGAGCTTTTGCGGAGGATTCCGCTCCCCCTGATCCACTCTGGTATCCAGCGGTGCTGGATAGGAGTTACGGATCAGTGGATCTTTGGTTGTCCTTTTCCCTGGCGGCTAGTCCGCACATACTTTTTGGTTTAGTTAGTTAGCTTGTAACCCCTGGCCTGGTTGCTTAGTCAGAGGGCCCCTTGTTATCACCCTGTCTCGGATTTCCCTTTGTCTCCCATTAAGACCTGAGGGGGCATCGGGGTTGGGCAGACATAATCCGCCCTTCGAACGCGGCTGCCATGGGCTCAAGCAACCATAGTCTCGCAGGGGATTTCTGATAACACGGGCGAGACAACGGAGTTAGGGCGCCAGGGGTTACTAGGCTCTCCTGCTCCCACAACCAGTATATCTTTCCAGTACTCAGACCTCTGCCATAAGATCTCCTCTGGTCTGGAGTACGGGAATCATAACATTATCACCGGCCAGACTAAATTTAACATTAAACAGGAGTTAATTTTTTCCCTTGTTCAGTTGGGAGATTTGTCGGCCTCATGAATCCCACCGGTGTCGGGCCAAATCCTGGCCAGCTTCTAGTTAGCCAGATTCAAGAGCTTACTCAGATGGTTCAGGATCTGTCCCTTCGGTGAGGTCACAGGAAGATCTGTTACGGACTTCCCCGAGGGTCATTCCTGAACCAAAAATGCATCTGCCTGACCGTTTTTCTGGGGATAGAAAACAGTTTTTTAATTTTAAAGAGTCTTGTAAACTTTATTTTCGTTTGAGACCAGTCTCCTCAGGTACGGAGGCTCAGCGGGTTGGAATTATTATTTCTCTGCTTCAGGGGGATCCTCAGACCTGGGCTTTTGGTTTAAAGACAGACGATCCGGCTTTATTTTCTGTAGACGCCTTTCTAAAGTCTTTAGGGCTATTGTATGACGACCCTGATAGAGAGGCATCCGCCGAGAGTCAGTTGCGTGCTCTCAGACAGGGTAGGAATCCCGCAGAGATTTATTGTACGGAGTTTCGCCGTTGGTCGAACGACTGTGGATGGAATGACCCAGCCCTGCGCAGTCAGTTTCGCCTCGGCTTATCTGAGTCTATAAAAGACAGTCTCCTTCAGTATCCCGCTCCTGAGACTCTCGATAAACTCATGGAGCTCTCTATTAAGATTGATCGTCGGCTCAGAGAGCGGAGGGCTGAAAAAGGAGCATCTGTCGGGTCAACTCCTTGTGTTTTTTCCATCCCTGTGGACATAGAGGAGCCTATGCAGATAGGTCTCTCCAAACTGTCTCCTGAAGAAAGAACCAGAAGGCAAAGTTCTGGTCTTTGTTTATACTGTGGAGGTAAGGGACATTTTGCCCGTAGTTGTCCGAACAAGTCGGGAAACGTCTCGACCAAGTGAATTGTGAGGGGGTTCACTTTGGTCTGCAGCTTATCTCCTCAAATAATTCACTGTTAGTCCCAGCTAAAGTTTCCTTTGGCAGCCTCTGTTCCTCGGTCTCTGTTTTTGTGGACAGTGGAGCTGCAGGGAACTTTATGGATTTGACATGGGCCAAGACCTTAGGTATTCCTCAGTTAGCCTTGGGTAGGTGTATCACCATGCATGGTTTAGATGGGAGTCCCTTGTCCAATGGGGTTATTTCTCTCTGTACACCTCCTGTTCTACTCTCGGTAGGAGCTCTGCATTCTGAAAAAATTGAGTTTTTCCTCACCCATTGCCCAGCAGTTCCAGTGGTTCTGGGTCACCCTTGGCTGGCCTTTCATAATCCCATCATTGATTGGCAGTCGGGGGAGATCTCACAATGGGGTACCATCTGTAATAAGGAATGTATTACGCTTCCCATCAGAATAGCTGCTGCCATTCCCGCACCCATTCCTGTGGAATACCAGGATTTTGTTGATGTTTTTTCCAAGGGCAATGCGGATATTCTGCCTCCCCATAGGCCTTATGATTGTGCTATTGAGCTAATTCCTGGTGCCACTTTGCCTAAGGGAAGGTTATATGCATTGTCCGGACCTGAAACTGTGGCCATGAATGAGTATGTTAAAGAAAGCCTAGGGAAAGGATTTATCAGGCCATCTAAATCCCCTTTAAGTGCAGGCTTCTTCTTCGTAGAGAAGAAGGATGGTTCACTCAGACCCTGCATTGACTTTAGAGCCTTGAATAAAATCTCAGTAAAAAATACTTACCCTCTGCCACTGATCTCTGTCCTCTTTGATCAGCTACGTTCGGCTGTGATTTTTTCTAAGATTGACCTGAGAGGAGCATATAACCTCATCAGAATCAAGTCAGGGGATGAGTGGAAAACGGCATTCAGTACTCAGTCAGGCCACTATGAGTATCTGGTTATGCCATTCGGCCTGTCTAACGCTCCGGCAGTTTTCCAGGATCTCATTAACGATGTGCTCCGTGAATTTCTTGGAAAATTCGTTGTAGTCTACTTAGACGATATTTTGATTTATTCTGACTCTGTAGAACAACATGTTACCCAGGTGCGTCAGGTTCTAAAAAAATTACGTGAAAATCACCTATATGCCAAGCTGGAGAAGTGTGAATTTCATGTCACGGAGGTATCCTTTTTAGGATACATTATTTCCCCTCGGGGATTCCGTATGGAACCAAAGAAGCTCCAAGCCATCCTTAGTTGGGCGCAACCCACCAACTTAAAAGCAATTCAGCGCTTTTTAGGGTTTGCGAACTACTATAGAAGATTTATTCACTCTTTCTCTGACCTAGTTGCTCCCATTGTGGCACTGACTAAGAAGGGAGCGGATCCTACCAATTGGTCACGTGAAGCCGAGCTATCTTTTCAGGCCTTGAAACAAGCCTTTGTCTCAGCCCCTGTCCTCAGACACCCCAACCCAGAATTGCCTTTCATTGTTGAGGTTGATGCCTCAGAGGTTGGAGTAGGGGCTATCCTATCTCAGAAGGATCCGGATTCCCTTGAATTACACCCTTGTGCCTTTATGTCCAGAAAATTCTCTTCTGCTGAATCCAACTACGATGTTGGTAACCGGGAATTGCTGGCTATTAAATGGGCTTTCGAGGAGTGGAGGCATTGGCTTGAGGGAGCGACTCATATCATTTCAGTTTTGACTAATCACAAAAATCTTCAATACATTGAATCAGTTAAACGACTGAATGCCCGGCAGGCTCGTTGGGCTTTATTTTTTACTCGTTTCAAATTCATTATCACCTTCAGGCCAGGTTCCAAGAATACCAAGGCAGATGCCCTGTCACGCAGTTTTCTTCCAGTTCAAGACAACAGTCCTGTTACTCCCATACTTCCGTCTTCAGTCATTCGGGCAGGCCTCACACAGGATTTATTTACCCAGTTAAAGCTGCTTCAACATCAGGCTCCTGGAAATACTCCTGCTGGTCGTCTTTTTGTCCCTGAGTTTTTGAGAGCAACTGTTTTGACGGAGTTTCATGATAGCAAAGTTGCCGGGCATCCGGGAATCGCTAAGACTTTGGAATTAGTCTCCCGCTCAGTATGGTGGCCTGGTCTTTCCAAAGACATTAAGGAGTTTGTTTTTTCGTGTCAGGTCTGTGCACAGCATAAAGTTCCCCGTTCTTTGCCTATCGGTCAGCTTATGCCCTTGAATGTTCCTCTTAGGCCATGGTCTCATATCTCCATGGATTTTGTGGTGGACCTCCCTCTGTCAGCCGGATGCCGAGTCATATGGGTGGTAGTGGACCGTTTTAGTAAAATGGCCCATTTCATTGCTCTTCCCCGATTGCCATCTGCCCAGGGATTGGCAGTCTTGTTCCTCCGCCATGTTTTCAGACTCCATGGGTTACCCACTGATATTGTTTCCGATCGGGGTCCACAATTCATTGCACAGTTTTGGAAATCTTTTTGTGTCTCATTGAAGATGAAATTATCTTTAACGTCAGGCTACCATCCCCAATCCAACGGGCAGACTGAGCGAGTTAATCAATCACTAAAACAATATTTGCGGTTGTACTCGGCCAAACTCCAAAATGACTGGTCTGAGTTTCTTCCATTGGCGGAGTTCGCTTACAATAATGCCTGTCATTCCTCCACCAATGTGTCTCCATTTTTTGCAGTTTTTGGTTTTCACCCCAGAGCTAATTCCTTTTTTCAACATTCCTCTGTCTCCTCACTGACCTTGACCTCTCATCTTAGGCTCATTTGGAGAAAAGTGCACCTGGCTCTCAGAAAAGCGGCATTTCAGGAAAAGAGATTTTCTGACAGGCTCCGGCGGCCGTGCACTTTTAAAGTAGGAGATAGGGTGTGGTTGTCGACTCGCAACATTAAACTTCGACAAACCTCAGCCAGATTGGGTCCTAAATTTATTGGACCATTTCACATTATCAAAAAAGTCAATCCAGTTGCCTTCCGGTTACGTTTACCAAAAACTTTACGGATCGGAAATACTTTCCATTGCTCATTGCTGAAACCATATGTTTCGTCCAGTAGATTTCCTCGTAAGATATCTCAGGGGAGATCACCAATAGTTGTACAGGGTCAGCAGGAGTTCTTGGTGGAGAAGGTTCTCGATTCCAAGTTGTCCCGGGGTCGGCTTTATTTTTTGGTGCATTGGAGAGGTTATGGTCCAGAAGAAAGGTCTTGGGTCCTGGATAAGGATCTCCATGCCCCGAGGCTCAAGAGGGCATTTTTTCGAGAATTTCCTCGGAAACCGGGCTTTAGGGGTTCCTTGACCCCTCCTCAAGGGGGGGTACTGTTAGGCGCCGGGGTCCGCTCGTCGGTGCGGCCCGGCGCCTAGCAACCAGGGACGCCGTGCGCGTACAGCCGCCGGCTCCCTGGCAATGCTAGACGCCGGGCGCACGGAGCCGCTCAGACCCTAGCAACGGGGACGCCACGTTCGGGCCGCGTTCCCCGTTGCTGGGTCTTTTCTAATTGTATAATGGTGTGCTGGCCGTGCAGCATGCAAGCTGCACGGCATTACTTGTGATTACCCAGTCTGGCTCCTGATTGGGGAGCTCACAGTTATAAGCACCCTTTGGACTTCTCACAGACGCCGGTGATAGCTTCCTGTTTGCCTGTGTTGGTTACAGAGAGTTTCCAGTCCTGCTCTATCCGGTTGTTCCTGTCCTCAGTGATCCTGTACTCGGAAATTGTCATCTGTTCCTGGAGTCTGACCGAGCACCTTTAACATCCTGTGGTGTTCGTGAGTCGCGGCGTAGCCGTGTGTTGCGGCTTGACCGCTTACTGTTTATTATTTTGTATCTTTGTGTTCTGGAGCTTTTGCGGAGGATTCCGCTCCCCCTGATCCACTCTGGTATCCAGCGGTGCTGGATAGGAGTTACGGATCAGTGGATCTTTGGTTGTCCTTTTCCCTGGCGGCTAGTCCGCACATACTTTTTGGTTTAGTTAGTTAGCTTGTAACCCCTGGCCTGGTTGCTTAGTCAGAGGGCCCCTTGTTATCACCCTGTCTCGGATTTCCCTTTGTCTCCCATTAAGACCTGAGGGGGCATCGGGGTTGGGCAGACATAATCCGCCCTTCGAACGCGGCTGCCATGGGCTCAAGCAACCATAGTCTCGCAGGGGATTTCTGATAACACGGGCGAGACAACGGAGTTAGGGCGCCAGGGGTTACTAGGCTCTCCTGCTCCCACAACCAGTATATCTTTCCAGTACTCAGACCTCTGCCATAAGATCTCCTCTGGTCTGGAGTACGGGAATCATAACACCACTCTGGTATCCAGCGGTGCTGGGTAGGAGTAACGGACTAGTGGATTTTGGTTGTCCTTTTATCTGGCGGTTTTTCCGCGCATACTTCTGGTTTGGTTAGTTAGCTTGTTGCCCCTGGCCTGTTGTCAGTCAGAGGTCCTCTTGTCATCATCCTGCCTGGGATTTCCCTTTGTCTCTCACTAAGACCGGGGGGCACCGGAGTTGGGCAGACATAATCCGCCTTTCAAACGTGGCTGCCAGGGGCTCAAGAAACCATAGTCTCGTAAGGGATTTTCGATAGCACGGGTGAGACAATAGAGTTAGGGCGCCAGGGGCAACTAGTCTTTCTAGCTCCCGTAACCAGCATTCCCCTTCCAGTACTCTGGCCATTGTCATTAGATCTCCTCCGGTCAGGAGTACTGGAATCATAACATTATTACCGGCCATACCAAAACTTAAAATTAAACAGGGTTTGATTTTTTCCTTATTCAGTTTTGTAAGAGTTATCGGCCTCATGAATCCCACAGGTTTAGGGCCAAATCCTGGCCAGCTCCTAGTCAGCCAGATTCAAGAACTTACTCAGATGGTTCAGGATCTTTCCCTTCGGGTGAAGTCGCAGGAAGATCTTTTACGAACTTCCCCGAGGGTAGTCCCTGAACCAAAAATGCACTTGCCTGACCGTTTTTCTGGTGATAGGAAGGAGTTTTTTAATTTTAAAGAATCCTGTAAACTTTATTTTCGTTTAAGACCGATCTCCTCAGGTACTGAATCTCAGCGGGTCGGAATTATTATTTCTTTGCTCCAGGGGGATCCTCAGACCTGGGCTTTTGGTTTAAAAGCAGAGGATCCGGCATTGTTGTCAGTAGACGCCTTTTTGGGGTCTTTAGGGCTTTTGTATGATGACCCTGATAGAGAGGCATCCGCTGAGAGTCAGTTACGCGCTCTCAGACAGGGTAGAAATCCTGCAGAGGTTTATTGTACAGAGTTTCGCCGTTGGTCGAACGACTGTGGCTGGAATGACCCAGCCCTGCGCAGTCAGTTTCGCCTCGGCTTATCTGAGTCTATAAAAGACAGTCTCCTTCAGTATCCCGCTCCTGAGACTCTCGATAAACTCATGGAGCTTTCTATTAAGATTGATCGTCGTCTCAGAGAGCGGAGGGCTGAAAAAGGAGCACCTGTCAGGTCTACTCCATGTGTATTTTCCATTCCTGAGGACATAGAGGAGCCCATGCAGATAGGTCTCTCCCGGCTGTCTCCAGAAGAAAGAGCCAGAAGGCAAAACTCTGGTCTTTGTTTGTACTGTGGGGGTAAGGGACATTTTGCCCGTAATTGTCCGAACAAGTCGGGAAACGCCTCGACCAAGTGAATTGTGAGGGGGTTCACTTTGGTCTGCAGCTTATCTCCTCGAATAACTCCCTTTTAGTCCCAGCTAAAGTTTCCTTTGGCAGCCTCAGTTCTTCGGTGTCGGCTTTTGTTGACAGTGGAGTTGCAGGGAACTTTATGGACTTAACGTGGGCCAAAGCCTTAGGTATTCCTCAGTTAGCCTTGGGTAGGTGTATCACCATGCATGGTTTAGATGGGAGTCCCTTGTCCAATGGGGTTATTTCCCTCCGTACACCCCCTATACTACTTACGGTAGGAGCTCTTCATTCCGAAAAGATCGAGTTTTTCCTTACCCATTGCCCAGCAGTTCCAGTGGTTCTGGGTCACCCTTGGCTGGCCTTTCATAATCCCATCATTGATTGGCAGTCGGGGGAGATTTCACAATGGGGTACCATCTGTAATAAGGAATGTATTACGTTTCCCGTCAGAATAGCTGCTGCCATTCCCGAATTCATTCCCGTGGAATACCAGGACTTTGTTGATGTGTTTTCCAAGGGCAATGCGGACATTCTGCCTCCCCATCAGCCTTATGATTGTGCTATTGAGCTAATTCCTGGTGCCACATTGCCAAAGGGAAGGTTATATGCATTATCCGGGCCAGAAACTGCGGCCATGAATGAGTATGTTAAGGAGAGCCTAGGGAAAGGATTTATCAGGCCATCTAAATCCCCTTTAAGTGCAGGCTTCTTCTTTGTGGAGAAAAAAGATGGATCACTCAGACCTTGCATTGACTTTAGAGCCCTGAATAAGATCTCAGTTAAAAATACTTACCCTCTGCCGCTGATTTCTGTCCTCTTTGATCAGCTGCGTTCGGCTGTGATTTTTTCTAAAATTGACCTGAGGGGAGCGTATAACCTCATCCGAATCAAGTCGGGAGATGAGTGGAAGACGGCTTTCAGTACTCAGTCGGGTCACTACGAGTATCTGGTGATGCCGTTTGGCTTGTCTAACGCTCCGGCAGTTTTCCAGGATCTCATTAACGATGTGCTCCGTGATTTTCTAGGAAGATTCGTGGTCGTTTACTTAGACGACATCCTGATCTATTCTGACTCAATTGAACAACATGTTACCCAGGTGCGTCAGGTTCTTCAAAAATTACGTGAAAATCACCTATATGCCAAGCTGGAGAAGTGTGAGTTTCATGTCACGGAGGTATCCTTTTTAGGGTACATTATTTCCCCTCGGGGATTCTGTATGGAACCTAAGAAGCTCCAAGCCATCCTTAGTTGGGCGCAACCCACCAACTTAAAAGCAATTCAGCGCTTTTTAGGGTTTGCGAATTATTATAGAAGATTTATTCATTCTTTTTCCGCCCTGGTTGCTCCCATTGTGGCACTGACTAAGAAGGGAGCGGATCCTACCAACTGGTCACGTGAAGCTGAGTTATCCTTTCAGGCCTTGAAACAAGCTTTTGTCTCAGCTCCAGTCCTCAGACATCCCAACCCAGAATTGCCCTTCATTGTTGAGGTTGATGCCTCGGAGGTTGGAGTGGGGGCTATCCTATCTCAGAAGGATCCGGACTCTCTGGAACTACATCCTTGTGCCTTTAAGTCCAGGAAATTCTCATCTGCTGAATCCAACTACGATGTTGGTAACCGGGAGTTACTGGCTATTAAATGGGCTTTCGAGGAGTGGAGGCATTGGCTTGAGGGAGCAACACATACCATTTCAGTATTGACTGACCACAAAAATCTTCAGTACATCGAATCAGCTAAGCGGCTGAATGCCCGGCAGGCTCGTTGGGCTTTATTTTTTACTCGTTTCAAGTTTATTATCACTTTTAGGCCAGGTTCCAAGAATACCAAGGCGGATGCCCTGTCACGCAGTTTTCTTCCAGTTCATAATAACAGTCCTGTTACTCCCATACTTCCGTCTTCAGTCATTTGGGCAGGCCTCACACAAGATTTGTTTACCCAGTTAAAGCAGCTTCAACATCAAGCTCCTGGAAATACTCCTGCTGGTCGTCTTTACGTCCCTGAGTTTTTGAGAGCTACTGTTTTGACTGAGTTTCATGATAGCAAAGTTGCCGGGCATCCGGGGATCTCTAAGACTTTGGAATTAGTCTCCCGCTCAGTATGGTGGCCTGGTCTTTCTAAAGACATTAAGGAGTTTGTTTTTTCTTGTCAGGTCTGTGCACAGCATAAGGTTCCCCGTTCCTTGCCTATCGGGCAACTTATGCCCTTAAATGTTCCTCTCAGGCCATGGTCTCATATTTCCATGGATTTTGTGGTAGACCTCCCTCTGATAGCCGGATTCCGAGTCATATGGGTGGTAGTGGACCGTTTTAGCAAGATGGCCCATTTCATTGCTCTTCCCCGACTGCCATCTGCCCAGGGATTGGTTGTTTTGTTTCTCCGCCATGTTTTCAGACTTCATGGGTTGCCCACTGATATTGTTTCTGATCGGGGTCCACAATTCATTGCACAATTCTGGAAGTCTTTTTGTGCCTCATTAAAGATGAAATTGTCTTTAACATCCGGCTATCATCCCCAATCCAACGGGCAGACCGAGCGAGTTAATCAATCATTAAAACAGTATTTGCGTTTGTACTCAGCCAAACTCCAGAATGATTGGTCCGAGTTTCTTCCTTTGGCGGAGTTTGCTTACAACAATTCTTGTCATTCCTCCACTAATGTGTCTCCATTCTTTTCAGTTTTTGGTTTTCACCCCAGAGCTAATTCTTTTTTTCAACATTCCTCTGTTTCCTCGCTAACCTTAACCTCTCATCTCAGAGTCATTTGGAAAAAAGTGCACCTTGCTCTCAGAAAAGCGGCATTTCGAGAGAAAAAGTTTTCTGACAGGCTCCGGCGTCCTTGCACTTTTAAGGTGGGAGACAGGGTATGGTTGTCGACTCGTAACATTAGACTTCGACAAACCTCAGCTAGATTGGGGCCCAAATTTATTGGACCATTTCATATTATTAAAAAAATCAATCCAGTTGCTTTCCGGTTACGTTTACCAAGAGCTCTCCGAATCGGAAATACGTTCCATTGCTCCCTGTTGAAACCATACGTTTCTTCCAGTAGATTTCCTCGGAAGATCTCTCAGGGGAAATCACCAGTAGATGTACAGGGACATCAGGAGTTCTTGGTGGAGAAGGTTCTCGATTCCAAATTGTCCCGGGGTCGGCTTTATTTTCTGGTGCACTGGAAGGGCTATGGTCCAGAGGAAAGGTCTTGGGTCCTGGATAAGGATCTCCGTGCCCCGAGGCTCAAGAGGGCATTTTTTCGATGATTTCCTCGGAAACCTGGCTTTAGGGGTTCCTTGACCCCTCCTCAAGGGGGGGGTACTGTTAGGCGCCGGGGTCCGCTCGTCGGTGCGGCCCGGCGCCTAGCAACCAGGGACGCCGTGCGCGTACAGCCGCCGGCTCCCTGGCAACGCTAGACGCCGGGCGCACGGAGCCGCACGGACCCTAGCAACGGGGACGCCACTGGCGGACCGCGTTCCCCGTTGCTGGGTCCATTTAAATTAATAGGGCACCTGTTTCCTGGCCGTGCAGCAAGGCAGCTGCATGGCATTTAATCCAATCAGCCTCTGAACAGCTGATTGGAGGACTCCCTGTTAAGTACACTTCCAGGGCTTCTCACAGACGCCGGTAATAGCTTCCTGCATGCTGTATCTGTTTGCTGAGAGTGTTTCCAGTCCTGCTGTACCCGGTCGTTCCTGTCCTCAGTTGTCCTGTACTCGGAAGTCGTCATCTGTTCCTGGAGTCCTGACTGAGCACCTTTAAACATCCAGTGGTGTTCGTGAGTCACGGCGTAGCCGTGTGTTGCGGCTTGGCCGCTTTATTACTTTTTGTTTCGGAGCTTTTGCGGAGGATTCCGCTCCCACAGATCCACTCTGGTATCCAGCGGTGCTGGGTAGGAGTAACGGACTAGTGGATTTTGGTTGTCCTTTTATCTGGCGGTTTTTCCGCGCATACTTCTGGTTTGGTTAGTTAGCTTGTTGCCCCTGGCCTGTTGTCAGTCAGAGGTCCTCTTGTCATCATCCTGCCTCGGATTTCCCTTTGTCTCTCACTAAGACCGGGGGGCACCGGAGTTGGACAGACATAATCCGCCTTTCAAACGTGGCTGCCAGGGGCTCAAGAAACCATAGTCTCGCAAGGGATTTTCGATAGCACGGGTGAGACAATAGAGTTAGGGCGCCAGGGGCAACTAGTCTTTCTAGCTCCCGTAACCAGCATTCCCCTTCCAGTACTCTGGCCATTGTCATTAGATCTCCTCCGGTCAGGAGTACTGGAATCATAACAAATAGAATTACCGGTGAGTAAATTCTTATTTTCTCTAACGTCCTAGTGGATGCTGGGGACTCCGTAAGGACCATGGGGATTATACCAAAGCTCCCAAACGGGCGGGAGAGTGCAGATGACTCTGCAGCACCGAATGGGCAAACACCAGGTCCTCCTCAGCCAGGGTATCAAACTTGTAGAATTTTGCAAATGTGTTTGAACCCGACCAAGTAGCAGCTCGGCAAAGCTGTAATGCCGAGACCCCTCGGGCAGCCGCCCAAGAAGAGCCCACCTTCCTTGTGGAATGGGCTTTCACTGATTTTGGATGCGGCAATCCAGCCGCAGAATGAGCCTGCTGAATCGTGCTACAGATCCAGCGAGCAATGGTTTGCTTTGAAGCAGGAGCACCCAGCTTGTTGGATGCATACAGGATAAACAGCGAGTCAGTTTTCCGGACTCAAGCCGTCCTGTCGACATAGATCTTCAAAGCCCTGACTACATCAAGCAACTTGGAATCCTCCAAGTCACGAGTAGCCGCAGGCACCACAATGGGTTGGTTCAAATGAAAAGATGACACCACCTTTGGCAGAAACTGCGGACGAGTCCGCAATTCTGCCCTATCCATATGGAAAACCAGATAGGGGCTTTTACATGACAAAGCCGCCAATTCTGACACACGCCTAGCTGAAGCCAAGGCCAACAGCATGACCACTTTCCACGTGAGATACTTTAGCTCCACTGTCTTAAGTGGCTCAAACCAGTGGGATTTCAGGAAACCCAAGACCACGTTAAGATCCCAAGGTGCCACTGGTGGCACAAAAGGAGGCTGAATATGCAGCACTCCCTTAACAAACGTCTGAACCTCAGGCAGTGAAGCCAGTTCTTTTTGAAAGAAAATGGATAGGGCCGGAATGCCCTTTTCTGCTAGGATCCGGCGTTCAACCGCCATGCCGTCAAACGCAGCCGCGGTAAGTCTTGGAACAGACAGGGCCCCTGTTGCAACAGGTCCTGTCTGAGAGGCAGAGGCCATGGGTCCTCTGTGAGCATTTCTTGCAGTTCCGGGTACCAAGTCCTTCTTGGCCAATCCGGAACAATGAGTATTGTTCTCACTCCTCTTTTTCTTACGATTCTCAGTACCCTGGGTATGAGAGGAAGAGGAGGAAACACATAGACCGACTGGAATACCCACGGTGTCACCAGTGCGTCCACAGCTATCGCCTGAGGGTCTCTTGACCTGGCGCAATACCTCTTTAATTTTTTGTCGAGGCGGGACGCCATCATGTCCACCTGTGGCAGTTCCCATCGATTTACAATCTGCGTGAAGACTTCTTGATGAAGTCCCCACTCTCCCGGGTGGAGGTCGTGTCTGCTGAGGAAGTCTTCTTCCCAGTTGTCCACTCCCGGAATGAACACTGCTGACAGTGCTTGCACGTGATTCTCCGCCCAACGAAGAATCCTGGTGGCTTCCGCCATTGCCACCCTGCTTCTTGTGCCGCCCTGGCGGTTTACATGAGCGACTGCCGTGATGTTGTCTGACTGAATCAGCACTGGTTGGTCTCAAAGCAGAGGCTCCGCTTGACTCAGGGCGTTGTATATGGCCCGTATCTCCAGGATATTTATGTGCAGACAAGTCTCCTGACTTGACCACAGCCCTTGGAAGTTTCTTCCTTGAGTGACTGCCCCCCACCCTCGGAGGCTTGCATCCGTGGTCACCAGGACCCAGTCCTGTATGCCGAATCTGCGGTCCTCGAGGAGGTGAGCACCTTGTAGCCACCACAGAAGAGACACCCTGGCCCTGGGGGACAGGGTGATCATCCGATGCATCTGAAGATGCGATCCGGACCACTTGTCCAGCAGATCCCACTGAAAGATCCTCGCATGGAACCTGCCGAAGGGAATGGCTTCGTATGACGCCACCATCTTTCCCAGGACTTGTGTGCAGTGATGCACCGACACCTGTTTTGGCTTTAGGAGGTCTGTGACCAGAGTCACGAGCTCCTGAGCCTTCTCCTCCGGGAGAAACACCTTCTTCTGGTCTGTGTCCAGAATCATGCCCAGGAAGGGCAGACGCATCGCAGGAATCAGCTGCGACTTTGGAATGTTCAGAATCCAGCCGTGCTGACGCAACACTTCCTGAGAGTGTGCTACGCTGATCAGCAACTGCTCCCTGGACCTCGCCTTTATGAGGAGATCGTCCAAGTATGGGATAATTGTAACCCCTTGGTAAAAACTCTCGGTGCCGTGGACAGGCCAAACGGCAACGTCTGGAATTGGTAATGACAGTCCCGTACCACAAACCTGAGGTACTCCTGATGAGGCGGATAAATGGGGACATGCAAGTAAGCATCCTTGATGTCCAGAGACACCATAAAATCCCCCTCTTCCAGGCTTGCAATGACCGCTCTGAGCGATTCCATTTTGAACTTGAATTTCTTCAGATAAATGTTCAGGGATTTTAAATTTAAAATGGGTCTGACCGAACCGTCCGGTTTCGGTACCACAAACATAGTGGAATAGTAGCCCCTTCCCCGTTGAAGGGGGGGAACCTCTACCACCACCTGCTGGAGAAAAAGTTTGTGAATTGCCGCCAACACTATCTCCCTTTCCATGGGGGAAGTTGGTAAGGCCGATTTTAGGTAACGGTGAGGGGGCGTCACCTCGAATTCCAGCTTGTATCCCTGAGACACAATTTGTATAGCCCAAGGATCCACCTGTGAGCGAACCCACTGGTGGCTGAAATGTCGGAGATGCGCCCCCCAGGGCTCCTGGCTCCGCCTGTGGAGCTCCAGCGTCATGCGGTGGATTTAGTGGAAGCCGGGGAAGACTTTTGTTCCTGGGAACTAGCTGCATGGTGCAGCTTTTTTCCTCTACCCCTGCCTCTGGCAAGAAAGGACGCACCTCTGACCTTCTTGCTCTTCTGAGAACGAAAGGACTGCATTTGGTAATACGGTGCTTTCTTAGGCTGTGGAGGGACATAAGCAAGAAATTTGACTTCCCAGCCATAGCTGTGGAAACTAGGTCCGAGAGACCGTCCCCAAACAATTCCTCACCCTTATAAGGTAAAACCTCCATGTGTTTTTTAGAGTCGGTATCCCCTGTCCATTGCCGAGTCCATAAGACCCTTCTGGCAGAAATGGACATTGCGTTTACTCTAGAGCCCAGCAGGCAAATGTCCCTCTGGGTATCCCGCATATATAGGACCGCGTCCTTGATATGTGCCAGGGTCAGTAGAACAGTGTCCCTGTCCAGGGTATCTATCTCCTCAGACAGAGTATCCGTCCATGCAGCTACCGCACTACACATCCAGGCCGAAGCAATTGCTGGCCTCAGCAGTGTGCCAGAATGTGTATAAACAGACTTCAGGATAGCTTCCTGCTTTCTATCCGCAAGATCCTTTAGGGCGGCCGTATCCTGAGACGGCAGGGCCACCTTCTTAGACAAGCGTGTCAACGCCTTGTCTATCCTAGGGGAGGATTCCCAGCGTAACCTGTCCGTTGGCGGGAAAGGATACGCCATAAGTAATCTCTTGGAAATTATCACCTTCCTGTCAGGGGAATCCCACGCTTTTTCACATAATTCATTTAATTCATGTGAAGGGGGAAAAGTCACTTCATGCTTTTTCTCCCCATACATATAAATCCTCTTGTCAGGGACAGGATTTTCCTCAGAAATGTGTAATACATCCTTCATTGCTACAATCATGTAGCGGATGGCTTTAGTCATTTTAGGCTGCAACTTTGCCTCATCGTCATCGACACTGGAGTCAGATTCCGTGTCGACATCTGTGTCAACTATCTGGGATAGTGTGCGCTTTTGAGACCCTGACGGCTTCTGCGCTGTAGGATCAGGCACGGGTTGAGACCCTGACTGTCCCAAGGTTACAGTTTTATCCAATCTGTTATGCAAGGAGTTTACATTATCATTTAACACCTTCCACATATCCATCCAATCAGGTGTCGGCACCGTCGGCGGCGACACCACACTCAGCTGCACTTGTTCTGCCTCCACGTATCCTTCCTCATCAAACATGTCGACACAGGCGTACCGACACACAGCACACACACAGGGAATGCTCTGACTGAGGACAGGACCCCACAAAGGCTTTTGGGGAGACAGAGAGAGAGTATGCCAGCACACACCCCAGCGCTATATAACCCAGGGATTACACTGTACCTTAGTGTTTACCCCGTAGCTGCTGTTAAATATATATCTGCGCCTAAATTTATGTGCCCCCCCTCTCTTTTTTACCCTTTATTGCACCTGTATACTGCAGGGGAGAGCCTGGGGAGCGTCCTTCCAGCGGAGCTGTGAAGAGAAAATGGCGCTGGTGTGCTGAGGAAGAAGGCCCCGCCCCCTCAGCGGCGGGCTTCTGTCCCGCTTTAATGTGTAAAAAATGGCGGGGGCTTGGGCATATATACAGTCCCAGACTGTATATATGTCTATTTTTGCCAAAAAGGTAATTAATTGCTGCCCAGGGCGCCCCCCCTGCGCCCTGCACCCTACAGTGACCGGAGTGTGCGGTGTGCTGTGGGAGCAATGGCGCACAGCTGCAGTGCTGTGCGTTACCTTAAGTGAAGACAGGAGTCTTCAGCCGCCGATTTCGATGTCTTCATGCTTCTGCTGCTTCTGTACTTCTGGCTCTGCGAGGGGGACGGCGGCGCGGCTCCGGGAACGGACGATCAAGGTTAGGTACCTGTGTTCGATCCCTTTGGAGCTAATGGTGTCCAGTAGCCTAAGAAGCGCTACCTAGCTGCCGTGAGTAGGTTTGCTTCTCTCCCCTCAGTCCCTCGTAGCAGAGAGTCTGTTGCCAGCAGAAGCTCTCTGAAAATAAAAAACCTGACAAAATACTTTCTTTTCTAGCAAGCTCAGGAGAGCCCACTAGGAGCACCCAGCTCTGGCCGGGCACAGATTCTAACTGAGGTCTGGAGGAGGGGCATAGAGGGAGGAGCCAGTGCACACCAGATAGTACTGAATCTTTCTTTAGAGTGCCCAGTCTACTGTGGAGCCCGTCTATTCCCCATGGTCCTTACGGAGTCCCCAGCATCCACTAGGACGTTAGAGAAACAAATATAGTGCAGATTCAATGTATCGTGAGCTCCCGCTGGAGCTCTATGGAGCAAGTGCACACTAAGCAATGTTTTACTACTCTAACATCCTGCAGAGTGGCATCATGTACGCTTCCTTACGACTGTAAGCTTGAGAGCCAGGCCCTCTAATCTCTCTGTCTGACTGTTAACGCTCAGTCCTGTTTTATTGCTGTGTCTCAAATCTAAAAGTGCAATATACAGGCATAAATAAATGTTAATAAATAAAATCTTAAATAAAGAAAATCATCGACCATCTGTATGAATATCAACAATACGTCCGACTCAGAACCAGGCCCCACTCTGCCTTCAAACATGCCCTCAAAACTCATCTCTAGGGAGCGAAGGTGCTGGGGACTGGCGCGGCAGCTGGATAAGGGGGAGGGCGACAGACGGCCCGCGGGCCAACAGCAAGTATCCGGGGAGTTCAACAATGCTAATTGCTGGGGGAGGGGGGGGGGGCGACGGGAGTATACAGGAGCTAGCTGGAGGGAGGAAGGCTTCTTACCTTGATGCCCCAGCAAGAACACCCATCCAGCCCTCTGAACAAACTAAGGAAGGGGCTAGCCAAGCGTAAGGCCAAAGGAGAAGGCAGCTGTGGGAAATGTATAAAATGTTATGATTGTGTCATCACATGTAATACGTTAACAGTGTGCTTTGCATATATATATATATATATATACAGAAACTGCCCCAGCACTCCTCCAAATATGCTGGCTGTGGTGCCCGTCCTTGTGGACATGCCAGGCCACCGACATGTACCAAACGAAAACAGGTGGCACTCACAGACTTGTAACTGGGTGGAAAACAAACTTCACCCCGTGAAGATATTTATTGAAAACAACAGGTAACGTTTCGGGGACGTGTCCCCTTCCTCAGACAATTCAACAGTGCAAAATAATGTGTATATATAGCATACATTGACCCCACTTACCCCCACAATCACGACTCCCAGCTGCGCGGACCACGGAGTGTCTAGGCGTTCCCCGTCCCGCACTTCCGGTCTCGGCGTCACGGCCTGCCCGGAAGTGACGTAGTCAGGCTTTGCCGGTCACCATGGCAACGCGCTGGGAGCTCTGTAAACAAAACCAAAACGACACTTTAAACCACAATAACAATGAAAAAATATATCATAAAAACGGCACACATATCCACAGCGCTCGCACGGAGCTAGAGTGTGCCTTCCAAAACAAACATGTGAACAATAAACACATCATGCAAGTTACATGAAAAAGACATAAAAATAGATCAAACTTAGAACAGCACAGTGTGTCTAACGCAAATGGAGATATGAAATACAGAAATGACCAACTCTCTAGTGCAGCTAAATCCAAGGCAATATAACAATTAACTAGAGGTGGTCGGCATGGGTGGCATTACCCCGAAGGGAGATCCTTATTTGCAAGAGCTGTCACTAATAAAAGCCGGCAACTCTAATACTGACTAAACTAACGATGAGTGTGATACTATTTTATCAAAGCGGCTCGACAGCGCTTCTTGTTGGAGGATGTAGAAGCTGAGCAATTAATGGAGGGATACACAGTATCGGGGACATTGATGAAAAAGTTATTACCCACAATTAGAGAAAGTTAATTAATCCCAGGGACTCATTTAACCCTCTAGGGCAGTGATTTTCAACCTTTTTAAAGTCGCGGCACACTAAACAAGATTTCAAAATGCTGAGGCACACCATCAAAAATATATAATAACAAATATCAAGATATATTACATGCACTGGCCCACTTGCAGTAATAAAACACATTTCTCTATCGTCCTAGTGGATGCTGGGGTTCCTGAAAGGACCATGGGGAATAGCGGCTCCGCAGGAGACAGGGCACAAAAAGTAAAGCTTTAGGATCAGGTGGTGTGCACTGGCTCCTCCCCCTATGACCCTCCTCCAAGCCTCAGTTAGGTTTTTGTGCCCGGCCGAGAAGGGTGCAATCTAGGTGGCTCTCCTAAAGAGCTGCTTAGAAAAGTTTAGCTTAGGTTTTTTATTTTACAGTGAGTCCTGCTGGCAACAGGATCACTGCATCGAGGGACTTAGGGGAGAAGAAGTGAACTCACCTGCGTGCAGGATGGATTGGCTTCTTTGGCTACTGGACATTAGCTCCAGAGGGACGATCACAGGTACAGCCTGGATGGTCACCGGAGCCTCGCCGCCGGCCCCCTTGCAGATGCTGAAAAGAGAAGAAGGTCCAGAATCGGCGGCAGAAGACTCCTCAGTCTTCTTAAGGTAGCGCACAGCACTGCAGCTGTGCGCCATTGCTCTCAGCACACTTCACACGGCAGTCACTGAGGGTGCAGGGCGCTGGGGGGGGGCGCCCTGGGCAGCAATGAAAATCCTTTTTTTGGCAAAAAATACCTCACATATAGCCTCCGGGGCTATATGGAGATATTTAACCCCTGCCAGAATCCATTTTTAAGCGGGAGACGAGCCCGCCGAAAAGGGGGCGGGGCCTATCTCCTCAGCACACAGCGCCATTTCCTCACACAGTTCCGCTGGTCAGGAAGGCTCCCAGGCTCTCCCCTGCACTGCACTACAGAAACAGGGTTAAATCAAGAGAGGGGGGGCAAAATTTGGCGAAATTGTGATTTTATAAAAGCAGCTATAAGGGAGCACTTATTATAAGGCTATCCCTGTAAAATATAGCGCTTTGGTGTGTGCTGGCAAACTCTCCCTCTGTCTCCCCAAGGGGCTAGTGGGGTCCTGTCCTCTATCAGAGCATTCCCTGTGTGTGTGTGCTATATGTCGGTACGTGTGTGTCGACATGTATGAGGACGATGTTGGTGAGGAGGCGGAGCAAATTGCCTGTAATGGTGATGTCACTCTCTAGGGAGTCGACACCGGAATGGATGGCTTATTTATGGAATTACGTGATAATGTCAACACGCTGCAAGGTCGGTTGGCGACATGAGACGGCTGGCAAACAAATTAGTACCTGTCCAGGCGTCTCAAACACCGTCAGGGGCGTTAAAACGTCCTTTTACCTCAGTCGGTCGACAGACACAGACACGGACACTGATTTCAGTGTCGACGGTGAAGAAACAAACGTATTTCCCTTTAGGGCCACACGTTACTTGTTAAGGGCAATGAAGGAGGTGTTACATATTTCTGATACTACAAGTACCACAAAAGAGGGTATTATGTGGGATGTGAAAAAACTACCTGTAGTTTTTCCTGAATCAGATAAATTAAATGAAGTGTGTGATGATGCGTGGGTTCCCCCCGATAGAAAATTATTGGCGGTATACCCTTTCCCGCCAGAAGTTAGGGCGCGGTGGGAAACACCCCTTAGGGTGGATAAGGCGCTCACACGCTTATCAAAACAAGTGGCGGTACCGTCTATAGATAGGGCCGTCCTCAAGGAGCCAGCTGACAGGAGGCTGGAAAATATCATAAAAAGTATATACACACATACTGGTGTTATACTGCGACCAGCGATCGCCTCAGCCTGGATGTGCAGAGCTGGGGTGGCTTGGTCGGATTCCCTGACTAAAAATATTGATACCCTTGACAGGGACAGTATTTTATTGACTATAGAGCATTTAAAGGATGCATTTCTATATATACGAGATGCACAGAGGGATATTTGCACTCTGGCATCAAGAGTAAGTGCGATGTCCATATCTGCTAGAAGATGTTTATGGACACGACAGTGGTCAGGTGATGCAGATTCCAAACGGCACAAAGGTGTATTGCCGTATAAAGGAAGAGGAGTTATTTGGGGTCGGTCCATCGGACCTGGTGGCCACGGCAACTGCTGGAAAATCCACCGTTTTTACCCTAAGTCACATCTCTGCAGAAAAAGACACCGTCTTTTCAGCCTCAGTCCTTTCGTCCCTATAAGAGTCATATCTGCCCAGGGATAGAGGAAAGGGAAGAAGACTGCAGCAGGCAGCCCATTCCCAGGAACAGAAGCCTTCCACCGCTTCTGCCAAGCTCTCAGCATGACGCTGGGACCGTACAGGACCCCTGGATCCTACAAGTAGTATCCCAGGGGTACAGATTGGAATGTCGAGACGTTTCCCCCTCGCAGGCTCCTGAAGTCTGCTTTACCAAGGTCTCCCTCCGACAAGGAGGCAGTATGGGAAACAATTCACAAGCTGTATTCCCAGCAGGTGATAATCAAATTACCCCTCCTACAACAAGGAAAGGGGTATTATTCCACACTATATTGTGGTACTGAAGCCAGAAGGCTAGGTGAGACCTATTCTAAATCTAAAAAATTTGAACACTTACAAAGGTTCAAATCAAGATGGAGTCACTCAGAGCAGTGATAACGAACCAGGAAGAAGGGGACTATATAGTGTCCCGGGACATCAGGGATGCTTACCTCCATGTCCCAAATTTGCCTTTCTCACTAAGGGTACTTCAGGTTCGTGGTACAGAACTGTCACTATCAGTTTCAGACGCTGCCGTTTGGATTGTCCACGGCACCCCGGGTCTTTACCAAGGTAATGGCCGAAATGATGATTCTTCTTCGAAGAAAAGGCGTCTTAATTATCCCTTACTTGGACGATCTCCTGATAAGGGCAAAGTCCAGGGAACAGTTGGAGGTCGGAGTAGCACTATCTCGGATACTGCTACAACAGCACGGGTGGATTCTAAATATTCCAAAATCGCAGCTGATCCCGACGACACGTCTGCTGTGCCTAGGGATGATTCTGGACACAGTCCAGAAAAAGGTGTTTCTCCCGGAAGAGAAAGCCAGGGAGTTATCCGAGCTAGTCAGGAACCTCCTAAAACCAGGAAAAGTGTCAGTGCATCATTGCACAAGGGTCCTGGTAAAAATGGTGGCTTCCTACGAAGCAATTCCATTCGGCAGATTTCACGCAAGAACTTTTCAGTGGGATCTGCTGGACAAATGGTCCGGATCGCATCTTCAGATGCATCAGCGGATAACCCTATATCCAAGGACAAGGGTGTCTCTCCTGTGGTGGTTACAGAGTGCTCATCTTCTAGAGGGCCGCAGATTCGGCATTCAGGATTGGATGCTGGTGACCACGGAGGCCAGCCCGAGAGGCTGGGGAGCAGTCACACAAGGAAAAAATTTCCAGGGAGTGTGATCAAGTCTGGAGACTTTTCTCCACATAAATATACTGGAGCTAAGGGTAATTTTATAATGCTCTAAGCTTAGCAAGACCTCTGCTTCAAGGTCAGCCGGTATTGATCCAGTGGGAAAAACATCACGGCAGTCGCCCACGTAAACAGACAGGGCGGCACAAGAAGCAGGAGGGCAATGGCAAAAACTGCAAGGACTTTTCGCTGGGCGGAAAATCATGTGATAGCACTGTAAGCAGTGTTTCATTCCGGGAATGGAAACTGGGAAGCAGACTTCCTCAGCAGGCACGACCTCCACCCGGGAGAGTGGAAACTTCATCGGGAAGTTTTTCCACATAATTGTGAACCGTTGGGAAATACCAAAGGTGGACATGATGGCGTCCCGTCTGAACAAAAAACGGGACAGGTATTGCGCCAGGTCAAGAGACCCTCAGGCAATAGCTGTGGACGTTCTGGTAACACCGTGGGTGTACCAGTCGGTGTATGTGTTCCCTCCTCTGCTTCTCATACCTAAGGTACTGAGAATTATAAGACGTAGAGGAGTAAGAACTATACTCATGGCTCCGGATTGGCCAAGAAGGACTTGGTACCCGGAACTTCAAGAGATGCTCACAGAGGACTTATGGCCTCTGCCGCTAAGAAGGGACTTGCTTCAGCAAGTACCATGTCTGTTCCAAGACTTACCGCAGCTGCGTTTGACGGCATGGCGGTGGAACGCCGGATCCTAAGGGAAAAAGGCATTCCGGAAGAGGTCATTCCTACCCTGGTCAAAGCCAGGAAGGAGGTGACCGCACAACATTATCACCACATGTGGCGAAAATATGTTGCGTGGTGTGAGGCCAGGAAGGCCCCACGAAGAAATTTCAACTCGGTCGATTCCTGCATTTCCTGCAAACAGGAGTGTCTATGGGCCTCAAATTGGGGTCCATTAAGGTTCAAATTTCGGCCCTGTCGATTTTCTTCCAGAAAGAATTGGCTTCAGTTCCTGAAGTCCAGAAGTTTGTCAAGGGAGTATTGCATATACAACCCCCTTTTGTGCCTCCAGTGGCACTGTGGGATCTCAACGTAGTTCTGGGATTCCTCAAATCACATTGGTTTAAAACCAGTCAAATCTGTGGATTTGAAGCATCTCACATGAAAAGTGACCATGCTCTTGGCCCTGGCCTGGGCCAGGCGAGTGTCAAATTGGTGGTTTTTTTCTCAAAAAAGCCCATATCTGTTTGTCCATTCGGACAGGGCAGAGCTGCGGACTCGTCCCCAGTTCTCTCCCTAAGGTGGTGTCAGTGCTTCACCTGAACCAGCTTATTGTGGTGCCTTGCGCCTACTAGGGACTTGGAGGACTCCAAGTTGCTAGATGTTGTCAGGGCCCTGAAAATATAGGTTCCAGGACGGCTGGAGTCAGGAATACTGACTTGCTGTTATCCTGTATGCACCCAACAAACTGGGTGCTCTTGCTTCTAAGCAGACTATTGCTAGTTGGATGTGTAATACAATTCAGCTTGCACATTCTGTGGCAGGCCTGCCACAGCCAAAATATGTAAATGCCCATTCCACAAGGAAGGTGGGCTCATCTTGGGCGGCTGCCCGAGGGGTCTCGGCTTTACAACTTTGCCGAGCGGCTACTTAGTCAGGGGCAAACACGTTTGTAAAATCCTACAAATTTGATACCCTGGCTAAGGAGGACCTGGAGTTCTCTCATTCGGTGCTGCAGAGTCATCCGCACTCTCCCGCCCGTTTGGGAGCTTTGGTATAATCCCCATGGTCCTTTCAGGAACCCCAGCATCCACTAGGACGATAGAGAAAATAAGAATTTACTTACCGATAATTCTATTTCTCGGAGTCCGTAGTGGATGCTGGGCGCCCATCCCAAGTGCGGATTATCTGCAATACTTGTACATAGTTACAAAAATCGGGTTATTATTGTTGTGAGCCATCTTTTCAGAGGCTCCGCTGTTATCATACTGTTAACTGGGTTCAGATCACAGGTTGTACAGTGTGATTGGTGTGGCTGGTATGAGTCTTACCCGGGATTCAAAATCCTTCCTTATTGTGTACGCTCGTCCGGGCACAGTATCCTAATTGAGGCTTGGAGGAGGGTCATAGGGGGAGGAGCCAGTGCACACCACCTGATCCTAAAGCTTTACTTTTTGTGCCCTGTCTCCTGCGGAGCCGCTATTCCCCATGGTCCTTTCAGGAACCCCAGCATCCACTACGGACTCCGAGAAATAGAATTATCGGTAAGTAAATTCTTATTTTTCCCCCACAGCATTTAAACACTCTGTCCCCACAGTAATTACACATTATGCCCCCACATTAATAAAACAAATGCACTGGCCCCCACAGTAATGGCACACATTGGCCCCCACAGTAATGGCACACATTGGCCCCCACACTAATGATACTTATTGACCCCCACAGCAATTACAAATATTGGCCCCTAATGTAATAAAATAAATAAAAATACTGACCCCCTACAGCAGCTATTCCATCTATCTGCCATGGAGCAGGGAGCAGCAGCGATGAGCAGGAAGCAACTCGGCAGAGGCAGACGGAGGGGAAGGAGACAAGGATTTTTGAAAATATTATATTCAATTAGAAAGCATACTGATATCCATCAACGTTTCGGTGCTAAACAACACCGTCTTCAGGATGTGCAAAACAAAAGTGAAATGACAATATATATATAAAAAATAAGATTTTACTCACCGGTAAATCTATTTCTCGTAGTCCGTAGTGGATGCTGGGACTCCGTAAGGACCATGGGGAATAGCGGCTCCGCAGGAGACTGGGCACAACTAAAGAAAGCTTTAGGACTACCTGGTGTGCACTGGCTCCTCCCACTATGACCCTCCTCCAGACCTCAGTTAGGATACTGTGCCCGGAAGAGCTGACACAATAAGGAAGGATTTTGAATCCCGGGTAAGACTCATACCAGCCACACCAATCACACCGTATAACTCGTGATACTATACCCAGTTAACAGTATGAAATATAACTGAGCCTCTCAACAGATGGCTCAACAATAACCCTTTAGTTAAACAATAACTATATACAAGTATTGCAGACAATCCGCACTTGGGATGGGCGCCCAGCATCCACTACGGACTACGAGAAATAGATTTACCGGTGAGTAAAATCTTATTTTCTCTGACGTCCTAAGTGGATGCTGGGACTCCGTAAGGACCATGGGGATTATACCAAAGCTCCCAAACGGGCGGGAGAGTGCGGATGACTCTGCAGCACCGAATGGGCAGACTCTAGGTCCTCCTCAGCCAGGGTGTCAAACTTGTAGAATTTAGCAAATGTGTTTGGCCCCGACCAAGTAGCTGCTCGGCAAAGTTCTAAAGCCGAGACCCCTCGGGCAGCCGCCCAAGAAGAGCCCACCTTCCTTGTGGAATGGGCTTTCACTGATTTAGGATGCGGCAGTCCAGCCGCAGAATGTGCAAGCTGAATCGTACTACAGATCCAGCGAGCAATAGTCTGCTTTGAAGCAGGAGCACCCAGTTTGTTGGGTGCATACAAGATAAATAGCGAGTCAGTTTTCCTGACACTAGCCGTCCTGGAAACATAAATTTTCAGGGCCCTGACTACGTCCAACAACTTGGAAGCCTCCAAGTCTTTAGTAGCCGCAGGCACCACGATAGGTTGGTTCAAATGAAAGGCTGATACCACCTTAGGGAGAAACTGGGGACGAGTCCTCAATTCTTCCCTATCCATATGGAAAATTAGATAAGGGCTTTTACATGACAAAGCCGCCAATTCTGACACACGCCTGGCCGAAGCCAAGGCCAACAGCATGACCACTTTCCACGTGAGATATTTTAATTCCACAGTTTTAAGTGGCTCAAACCAATGTGACTTTAAGAAATCCAACACCACGTTGAGATCCCAAGGTGCCACTGGAGGCACAAAAGGGGGCTGAATATGCAGCACTCCCTTAACAAAAGTCTGAACTTCAGGTAGCGAAGCCAGTTCTCTCTGGAAGAAAATCGATAGAGCCGAAATCTGGACCTTAATGGAACCCAATTTTAGGCCCATAGTCACCCCTGACTGTAGGAAGTGCAGAAAACGGTCCAGCTGAAATTCCTCCGTTGGGGCCTTCCTGGCCTCACACCACGCAACATATTTTCGCCAAATGCGGTGATAATGGTTTGCGGTCACTTCTTTCCTAGCTTTAATCAGCGTAGGAATGACTTCCTCCGGAATGCCCTTTTCCTTCAGGATCCGGTGTTCAACCGCCATGCCGTCAAACGCAGCCGCGGTAAGTCTTGGAACAGACAGGGCCCCTGCTGCAGCAGGTCCTGTCTGAGCGGCAGAAGCCATGGGTCCTCTGAGATCATTTCTTGAAGTTCCGGGTACCAAGCTCTTCTTGGCCAATCCGGAACAATGAGTATAGTTCTTACTCCTCTTCTCCTTATTATCCTCAGTACCTTGGGTATGAGAGGAAGAGGAGGGAACACATAAACTGACCGGTACACCCACGGTGTCACTAGAGCGTCCACAGCTATCGCCTGAGGGTCTCTTGACCTGGCGCAATATCTTTCTAGCTTTTTGTTTAGGCGGGACGCCATCATGTCCACCTGTGGCCTTTCCCAACGGTTCACAATCAGTTGGAAAACTTCTGGATGAAGTCCCCACTCTCCCGGGTGGAGATCGTGCCTGCTGAGGAAGTCTGCTTCCCAGTTGTCCACTCCCGGAATGAACACTGCTGACAGTGCTAACACGTGATTTTCCGCCCATCGGAGAATCCTTGTGGCTTCTGCCATCGCCGTCCTGCTTCTTGTGCCGCCCTGTCGGTTTACATGGGCGACTGCCGTGATGTTGTCTGACTGGATCAGTACCGGCTGGTTTTGAAGCAGGGGTTTTGCCTGACTTAGGGCATTGAAAATGGCCCTCAGTTCCAGAATATTTATGTGTAGGGAAGTCTCCTGACTTGACCATAGTCCTTGGAAGTTTCTTCCCTGTGTGACTGCCCCCCAGCCTCGAAGGCTGGCATCCGTGGTCACCAGGACCCAGTCCTGTATGCCGAATCTGCGGCCCTCTTGAAGATGAGCACTTTGCAGCCACCACAGCAGAGACAGGGTTATCAGCCGATGCATCTGAAGATGCGATCCGGACCACTTGTCCAACAGGTCCCACTGAAAAGTCCTTGCATGGAACCTGCCGAATGGAATTGCTTCGTAGGAAGCTACCATTTTTCCCAGGACTCGCGTGCAGTGATGCACCGACACCTGTTTTGGTTTTAGGAGGCCTCTGACTAGAGATGACAGCTCCTTGGCCTTCTCCTCCGGGAGAAACACTTTTTTCTGTTCTGTGTCCAGAACCATCCCCAGGAACAGTAGACGTGTCGTAGGGACCAGCTGTGACTTTGGAATATTTAGAATCCAACCGTGCTGTTGTAGCACCTCCCGAGATAGTGCTACCCCGACCAACAACTTCTCCCTGGACCTCGCCTTTATCAGGAGATCGTCCAAGTACGGGATAATTAAAACTCCCTTTTTTCGAAGGAGTATCATCATTTCGGCCATTACCTTGGTAAATACCCTCGGTGCCGTGGACAGACCAAACGGCAACGTCTGGAATTGGTAATGACAATCCTGTACCACAAATCTGAGGTACTCCTGGTGAGGATGGTAAATGGGGACACGCAGGTAAGCATCCTTGATGTCCAGTGATACCATGTAATCCCCCTCGTCCAGGCTTGCAATAACCGTCCTGAGCGATTCCATCTTGAACTTGAATTTTTTTATATATGTGTTCAAGGATTTCAAATTTAAAATGGGTCTCACCGAACCGTCCGGTTTCGGTACCACAAACATTGTGGAATAGTAACCCCGTCCTTGTTGAAGGAGGGGCACCTTGACTATCACCTGCTGGGAATACACCTTGTTAATTGCCTCTAGCACTGCCTCCCTGCCTGAGGGAGTTGTTGGCAAGGCAGATTTGAGGAAACGGCGGGGGGGAGACGTCTCGAATTCCAGCTTGTACCCCTGAGATACTACTTGAAGGATCCTGGGATCCACCCGTGAGCGAGCCCACTGATTGCTGAAGTTTTTGAGACGGGCCCCCACCGTACCTGGCTCCGCCTGTGGAGCCCCAGCGTCATGCGGTGGACTTGGAGGAAGCGGGGGAGGACTTTTGCTCCTGGGAACTGGCTGTATGCTGCAGCTTTTTCTCTCTACCTCTGCCTCTGGGCAGAAAGGACGCGCCTTTAACCCGCTTGCCCCTATGGGGCCGAAAGGACTGTACCTGATAATACGGTGCTTTCTTTGGCTGTGAGGGAACATGGGGTAAAAATGCTGACTTCCCAGCTGTTGCTGTGGAAACGAGGTCCGAGAGACCATCCCCGAACAACTCCTCACCCTTATAAGGCAAAACTTCCATGTGCCTTTTAGAATCTGCATCACCATTCCACTGCCGAGTCCATAACCCTCTCCTGGCAGAAATGGACATTGCACTTATTTTAGATGCCAGCCGGCAAATATCCCTCTGTGCATCTCTCATGTATAAGACTGCGTCTTTAATATGCTCTACGGTTAGCAATATAGTGTCCCTGTCTAGGGTATCAATATTTTCCGACAGGGAATCTGACCACGCAGCTGCAGCACTGCACATCCATGCTGAAGCAATAGCTGGTCTCAGTATAATACCTGTGTGTGTATATACAGACTTCAGGATAGCCTCCTGCTTTCTATCAGCAGGCTCCTTTAGGGCGGCCGTATCCGGAGACGGTAGTGCCACCTTTTTTGACAAGCGTGTGAGCGCTTTATCCACCCTAGGGGATGTTTCCCAACGTGACCTATCCTCTGGCGGGAAAGGGTACGTCATTAGTAACCTTTTAGAAATTACCAGTTTCTTATCGGGGGAAGCCCACGCTTCTTCACACACTTCATTTAATTCTTTTCTAGGAGCTCAGGAGAGCCCCTAGTGTGCATCCAGCTCAGCCGGGCACAAGATTCTAACTGAGGTCTGGAGGAGGGTCATAGTGGGAGGAGCCAGTGCACACCAGGTAGTCCTAAAGCTTTCTTTAGTTGTGCCCAGTCTTCTGCGGAGCCGCTATTCCCCATGGTCCTTACGGAGTCCCAGCATCCACTTAGGACGTCAGAGAAATGAATAAACAAGGGAAACGAAAAACGAGGAAGCAAACAAAAATTTTCTTGTTGGTACTTGTAGTCCTTACTGAAATGGATTTGTATCGATATTTTCTTGTCACAGTATGTACGTGGGGAGGGAGCGGTGCACAAGGCATGATAAGTAGGGGATTGTCAGAATGCCTCGCATATTCACCAATAGGTGGCTGCACGCCTGGTTCCAGCAATAATGCGGCATGGCCATACGGGTTGCGCACCAGGTGAAGGTGTTGTGCAGATGGTAGCTGGTCCCAAATGGTAGGGGGCGTGGTCGTGTACCTACAAGGTTGGGACGGGCTCACCCCAGGTGGTTTCAGCATTGAGAGCATACCCTCCAACATTTTACACATAAAAATCAGTACAAATTAGAAAAGGGGGCGTGGCCATGGGTTCCTACTTTCAATGGAAGTTTGGAGAGACAGAAATCGGTACAGACCATAAAATAAAAAGTACTCTTCCTGCTAAAAAGGTACAGTTGGAGGGTATGTGAGAGACCTTTTGTGTGCACCACTTCCTTTTCCTTACCCTGCGATTGTTTTGTTGTGATTGTGTTATGGAAATAAAGCTGTGACCGATTTTTTTGCCCAATTTACGTGGTCTCGTCTCAGTTATTGGTTGGCAACTAGGCAGGTCACCGGTAAGTCGGCCTGTCCATCCTTATCACTCCTATGACTGTCCTCCTAACCTGCAGCCTGGGCAATACCTGCTCTGTTCCTCTCTGTGTGTCCCCATAGCAGGGATACTTTTACTAGCAGGGCCCTTTATACGAGATCTGGTCTGAAGATCGACACTGTCTAGGTCGACAATGTTTAGGTCGACCACTATAGGTTGACAGGGTTTCTAGGTCGACATGTGCTAGGTCGACAGGTCAAAAGGTCAACATGAGTTTTTCAATTTTTTTTTACTTTTTCATACTTAACGATCCACGTGGACTACGATTGGAACGGTAATCTGTGCCGAGCGGAGCGAGGCACCTTCCTCGAAGCATGGCGAGCCAAAACGACACAAAAAAAAAAAAAAAACTCATGTTGACCTAGCACATGTCGACCTAGAAACCCTGTCGACATTCCAACCCTGTCGACCTACTGACTGTCGACCCAGACACTGTCGATTTGATGATCCACATCCCCTTTATACACACTGTGTATAGTGTACTAACATCATCATGGTTGTGTCTATGGGTAAACTAGACGCTACCACATCATCATGCCTTCTTGCCCTGACTCAAAATGTCCGCCTTGCCATCAACAGTCGTCAGTATTGTCCGCGGTCACGTGGGAAGCGCAGCCTCGGTTTCACGCACACACAAGAGGGCGGCGGAAGATTTTGCAGGTGAGGCCGGAAGCCGACCGAGCGCTGACTATGTTCAGTCCCTCTGCTTCCGGCGGTGGAAGTGCGAACTCACCCGGCCTGTGTGAGAGGGAATAAACATGGCGTCCGTGTGGGATGAGACCGAGGTGAGAGACAATAACCGGGGCGATAAGGGGCAGAGAGTGCGGGCTGCAGGGGGGCCCAGGGCTGTCTTCCATTGGCTGGTCTCTGTTACTGGTCAGGGGGCTATGTTTAATCCATATGCCCCTATGGCAAGATATAGGAGCCTTAGATAATTTTTGCTGACCAGTGTGTCTGTAAATGACATGGTACGCTGGGAGTTGTAGTTCCACAAGACTAGGGGATCCACATGTTGCGCATAGAGTAAGATATTGTGTGTATATATATATATATATATATACACACACAACACAGTATATACTTTTTTACTGCATCTCACTGGCCATATAGGACACTGTTTTGCTTTGCTTCTGTGGCTTCTCCCTGTGTGGTGCTAATAGGATGCAGGTTGGGGGTGATATCTGTGGGGATCTGCAGAACATTGCCAGGTGACTGTATATCTTACTTTATAATGTGACAGTCAAAGTATATTCCACGTTCAGAAACTTATTGGCCGGTATAGTTTGCCTCCATGACGCCCCCATGGAATGTCATGTGAGATACACATAAGGCGATATGTAATTTTGAGGCAAATTGGAACAACATGTCAACCACCCCCATGTGTACACTACCCGGCCTTAGGGTGGCAGCATATCGCTTAGTGCTTCTGTTGCCACATTGAGGTGTGAGCTCAGAGTATCAGATGTCCTTACCTAGTGTGATAGAAAGAAGTTGCAGATTGTATCTGCCCCAGTGTGGATGACTTGTGTATGCTGCATGATAAGAGGGTAAAGTTGTAGTATCATGTGAAGAACAAATAGAACTAGGGCAGCTGTCCGGATAAATGATGAGACCAGGATGTATGAGGGTGTACAGGTCAGATAGGACTGCACGGCTTGTTCATGTGATGCCTGGATGAAGAGCTTTGGGCTAGCAACGCACCTGTCCTGCCTGCGACACATGCTTGTCCCAAAGGGAGTTTCTTAATGTCCTGTTTCAACCTAGCCTCAGTGCTGCTGCAATGTTGCATTTCCTCTCCCATTGCTGCTGTTGTAGCGTCCTACTATTCTAATCCCCACAGATGGCCCAGTGTTCCATACAAAATCCAGTGTGTGTGTGTGGTTTGTAGCAGACTGTCTGGAGCTCGGGAGTTTTGTGGCACCTTACAGGCGGGTTGCAGTTATGTGACCGCCGGTCACAATTCCGGCCCCTAAATCCCGTCCACTAACAATCCCGATGGTCGGCATGCCGACCACCAGGGACTATTCCTTGTTGTGGGTGTCTACCCCTAGAGTGGGAAAAGAACCCGTGGCGAGCGCAGCAAGTCCACAAGGGGCTTTTTGCGCTCGCCCCCACCGGCATTCCGCGGCCAGGACGCCGGCATCTGTATACTGACCGGCAGTCTCCTGATCGCCGGTCACGCTTACCCAACCCTTACAGACAGTGATTGCTGTATGTTCTATATATGCCTTGTTAAAAAAAAAATTTAAGGTGAGTATAGCAATGATGCCTGTTCATCTGTTTTATTTTTTTATTTTAAATATGTTTTGTATTCAGTTGTTCTCAAACTTGGTCCTTTAAAGCAGTGGTTCTCAACCTCGGTCCTCAAGTACCCCCAACAGTTCATGTTTTTCAGGTCACCTAGCAGTTGACCAGGTGTATTTATTACTCACTGACACATTTAAAAGACCCACAAATTATTTCACTTGCAGTCCTGTGAGGAAAACATGAACTGTTGGGAGTACTTGAGGTCAGAGGTTGAGAACCACTGCTTTAAAGCATCCTAACGGGAGACTACAATTGTACGCTGTAGATTTGAAGAACCCTGCAGTGCACGTTTTTTTTTCCCCCCAGAAGCCGTAGGGTTTTGCTATTCAATTAAGGGGTCTGGGACTCGGGGTCGACAACAAAAAGGTCGACGCCAATTGGTCAACATGGACAAAAGGTCGACGTGGACAAAAGGTCGACAGGAACAAGGTCGACATGGAAAAAGGTCGACATGAGTTTTTTTTTAATGTTTTTTTGGTGTCGTTTTCTTCGTAGAGTGACCGGGAACCCCAATTAGTGCACCACGTTCGCTCGCCATGCTTCGGGCATGGTGCCTTCGCTCGGCACAGATTACCGTTCCAATCGTAGTCCACGTGGATCGTTAAGTATGAAAAGGTTCGAAAAAAGAAAAAAAAACATAAAAAACTCATGTCGACCTTTTTCCATGTCGACCTTGTTCCTGTCGACCTGTTGTTCATGTCAACCCAAGGTGTGTCGACCAATTGGCGTCGACCTTTTTGTTGTCGACCTGGAGTCCGGATACCCAATTAAAGGAGAGAAAATGAGACGCAGTGGCGTAATTACTGATAGTAATGATGGCAGTTGGTGTAAAATGAGTGGGTGGCACGGCTTTCTGCCTGCAGGTGCATGGACCCACGCATAAGCCCTGCAGAGTTTCGCATTGGTATAAGGCAGTAAAGCTGGCTTCTGCAGCTGTCCCACTTTGCAGGTAACCTGTGCTCGAGTATGGATATCCTTAAAACCTGGATTGTTAAAAGGCCTTGAGGTCCAAGTTTGGGAACCAGTGGCTCAATCCTGATTTTGTGCCTATAACCAATCATATCAAGGCTAGGTAGGCTAACTATCCCTAATTTACCTTACACATAATTACGATCTCACCCTCTAGTCATTCTTGAGTTGAATTATGTTACTCTGTTCCTGCATGTAACTTGTTATAGTAACTCTTGCAACAAATTAAGATTATTAGAATGAAACTTCTTGAAAGATAGTTTGTTTTTAAAAGTGAGACCACTTTGTACTTGGTGTTTTGTTTACCCTTGGGCTATCATTAAACAGCAGGATGGGGTAGGACAAGAAGTCCTGAAGATGTCCACAGAAGAGATCATCCAAAGGACCCGACTCCTGGACAGTGAAATAAAGGTGAGAGCTGTTCTGCACGCTGCCTTTCCAGTGTTCTTCCTGTCACTGACACGTTTGTGCGCAGTTGTATTCCAGGGCTACTCCAAATAGATATAGGAATACATGTGTGTAATACCGGGTAAACACTAAGTGATATATCCTTCAGATGCGGATTGGAATGATATCATATGTGCATAATATAGTGTATACCCCTGATTGCGTGTGTGTGGCTGTCGTTCATTGCATCTTGAAATCTGATGTTGCTACAAGTGAGATGGAACCATGAAATGAATGACTGCATGCCGTTATATGCTTGCTATAACAATGCATCATGCCGTCATACAGTGTGTACGCGACACGATGTGTCGTTGCATTGCATCACACCGTCACTGGGACACACATTGTTCCAGTGTGTAACCAGCTTTAATTTTAGGCCCCTACTACATATAGTAGCCATGCTCATCTTACTGCAGTCAGCAGCTGGCGATCGCTCCATTGATTCCTAAAGGAATAAATGAAGCGATCGCCCGGGTGCGAATAGTTGCAGCCTAGCACGCCATGCAGCATGCTGAATCGCAGTAAGATGAACATGGCTACATATGTAGTTACTTTTTGGAAGAATAGAGACTGTTGTCTTGGAGTTGTTATATACTCCACAGTCTGAAATACCATACAACTATTATTTAGAATGATTGTTTCTCTTGTTGCATTAGCAGAAAAGACTAATAAACCTATTATGTATAGGTTGTATTTATGTATATATTGGGGTCGATTCAATTCTCCGACAATTGAATAGCGCTGGGAATTAGCTCCCGGTGCTAGTCAATACAGCACCAAGTGACAATTGTCGGGAATTCTTCTCTCACCCCCGGGGGATGCGAGAGGAAATCCGACAAAAGTGCGGCCGGCGCAAGGCTAATTCTGTCTGGAATCAGCATCGCGCCGGGGAGTTAATTCGGAGAATGCCTGTTCTCCCGACAATTCAACCTGCTAAGTCCGCGAGAACGGGCCATCGCCGACTTAACTTGAGCTGAATTGAATAGCGACAGGAGCTAACTCCCGGCGCTATTCAACTGTTGCTGAATTGAATCGACCCCATAGACTAGTTAACTGTTCTTTTGTTCCTACATCTAATTTGTTTGCATCACTCTGCAAAACTTTGTGGCGCCTCTTCTAAATAAATGCTAATAATTATAATAAACCAAAATGCAAGTTGTAACATGTACAAGATCTAGTAACATATCCAAATCTGGTTGGGTACAGGTGACCGGCTGTCAGCATACAGACGCTGGGATCCCGGCTGACGGGGGCTATTGCAACAAAGCCACTTGCTGGCATGCTGCGGGCTCAGTGTCCGCTGCGCTCGCCATAGGTTTTTATTGCCACTCTGTGGTTGTCGTAGGCACCCATGAATGGGAATAGTTCTGGTCCCCCTGCCGGCATTATGGCAGCCAGGATCCCGGCGTCAGTATGCTGACCTCCAGGATCATAACTACATCCCTCCAAATCTTCATCATCTCCCTAAATAAAATCATATAGTTCTAATTGTGGAGGAAGACCTCTTACTGTCCAGTAATCCCATTGGAGTACCCTGTAGCCAGTCTCTTCTCTAGCCTGAAATAGCTGATGTAGAACAATAACCTATATAGCAAATGCTCGTGCCTTGTGAAATATCTCAAGTTCTGTCCAGGTTTGGAATCTGTGAATGTTTTAATAACTTCTTTATATAAGGCAACTTATGTTTTAGGTATGGTGGACCATATAACTGTAGTCTTTGTCTGAATCCATATAATTAAATATCTACCCTCAAGATAGACACAGTGGGGTCGATTCAATTCTCTGACGGTTGACTAGCGATGGGGATTAGCTCCCGGTGCTATTCAATACAGCGCCAAATGACACTCAATTGTCGGGAATTCTTCTCTCACCCCCGGGGGATGTGAGAGGAAATCTGACAAAAGTGCTGCCGTGCGGCTGGCGCAAGGCTGATTCTGTCGGGAAAATGCCCGTTCTCCCAACAAATCAACCTGTTAAGTCCAGGAGAACGGGCATTCGCCAACTTAACATGAGCTGAATTGAATAGCGACGGGAGCTTATTCCCAGCGCTATTCAACTGTCGGAGAATTGAGTCGACCCCAATGTTACAACTGTTAAGGCATGTCTTCGTTTTGTGCTGCAGATCATGAAGAGTGAGGTTCTACGGGTGACACACGAGCTACAGGCAATGAAAGATAAAATCAAGGAAAACAGTGAGAAAATCAAAGTGAATAAAACCCTACCCTACCTGGTTTCCAACGTCATAGAGGTAAGATGTGCTGAGCTTTTCACCAATTCCGCCTCAAATTAGTTGGTGCCATACAAGAAAGGAAACCGCTGGGGTTTGTGCTTATACCTTAATATAATGTGAATTAGCAAAACTTGAAGGTTTAAGTTTGAATGATGACGAGTCTTTATAAAGCCAATAGGGGAATTGCTTTGGATGTTTTAAGAATACGCAGTATATTCTGTTTCGCTGCAGAATAATATCGTGTTGCTTTACAGACCATCTTGCACAGTAAGAGATTGGCATTAATTTTCTCTATCGTCCTAGTGGATGCTGGGGTTCCTGAAAGGACCATGGGGAATAGCGGCTCCGCAGGAGACAGGGCACAAAAAGTAAAGCTTTAGGATCAGGTGGTGTGCACTGGCTCCTCCCCCCATGACCCTCCTCCAAGCCAGTTAGATTTTTGTGCCCGGCCGAGAAGGGTGCAATCTAGGTGGCTCTCCTAAAGAGCTGCTTAGGAAAGTTTAGCTTAGGTTTTTTATTTTACAGTGAGTCCTGCTGGCAACAGGATCACTGCAACGAGGGACTTAGGGGAGAAGAAGTGAACTCACCTGCGTGCAGGATGGATTGGCTTCTTGGCTACTGGACATCAGCTCCAGAGGGACGATCACAGGTACAGCCTGGATGGTCACCGGAGCCTTGCCGCCGGCCCCCTTGCAGATGCTGAAGTAAGAAGAGGTCCAGAATCGGCGGCAGAAGACTCCTCAGTCTTCTAAAGGTAGCGCACAGCACTGCAGCTGTGCGCCATTTTCCTCTCAGCACACTTCACACGGCAGTCACTGAGGGTGCAGGGCGCTGGGAGGGGGGCGCCCTGGGAGGCAAATGAATACCTATTTTGGCTAAAAATACCTCACATATAGCCTCCGGAGGCTATATGGAGATATTTAACCCCTGCCAGAATCCGTTAAGAGCGGGAGACGAGGCCGCCGAAAAAGGGGCGGGGCCTATCTCCTCAGCACACAGCGCCATTTTCCCTCACAGAAAGGCTGGAGGGAAGGCTCCCAGGCTCTCCCCTGCACTGCACTACAGAAACAGGGTTAAAACAGAGAGGGGGGGCACTAATTTGGCGATATGCTTATATATATATTAAGATGCTATAAGGGAAAACACTTATATAAGGTTGTCCCTATATAATTATAGCGTTTTTGGTGTGTGCTGGCAAACTCTCCCTCTGTCTCTCCAAAGGGCTAGTGGGTCCTGTCCTCTATCAGAGCATTCCCTGTGTGTGTGCTGTGTGTCGGTACGTGTGTGTCGACAGGTAGGAGGACGATGTTGGTGAGGAGACGGAGCAATTGCCTGTAATGGTGATGTCACTCTCTAGGGAGTCGACACCGGAATGGATGGCTTATTTAGGAAATTACGTGATAATGTCAACACGCTGCAAGGTCGGTTGACGACATGAGACGGCCGACAAACAATTAGTACGGTCCAGACGTCTCAAAAACACCGTCAAGGGTTTTAAAACGCCCGTTTACTTTAGTCGGTCGACACAGACACAGACAGGGACACTGAATCCAGTGTCGACGGTGAATAAACAAACGTATTCCTTATTAGGGCCACACGTTAAAGGCAATGAAGGAGGTGTTACGTATTTCTGATACTTCAAGTACCACAAAAGAGGGTATTATGTGGGATGTGAAAAAACTACCATAGTTTCTCTATCGTCCTAAGTGGATGCTGGGGTTCCTGAAAGGACCATGGGGAATAGCGGCTCCGCAGGAGACAGGGCACAAAAAAGTAAAGCTTTTACCAGATCAGGTGGTGTGCACTGGCTCCTCCCCCTATGACCCTCCTCCAGACTCCAGTTAGATTTTGTGCCCGAACGAGAAGGGTGCAATCTAGGTGGCTCTCCTAAAGAGCTGCTTAGAGAAAGTTTAGCTTAGGTTTTTTACTTTACAGTGAGTCCTGCTGGCAACAGGATCACTGCAACGAGGGACTTAGGGGAGAAGTAGTGAACTCACCTGCGTGCAGAGTGGATTTGCTGCTTGGCTACTGGACACTAGCTCCAGAGGGACGATCACAGGTACAGCCTGGATGGTCACCGGAGCCGCGCCGCCGGCCCCCTTGCAGACGCTGAAGAGAGAAGAGGTCCAAAATCGGCGGCTGAAGACTCCTGAGTCTTCATAAAGGTAGCGCACAGCACTGCAGCTGTGCGCCATTTTCCTCTCAGCACACTTCACACAACAGTCACTGAGGGTGCAGAGCGCTGGGGGGGGCGCTCTGAGAGGCAAATAAAAACCTTATTAGAGGCAAAAAATACCTCACATATAGCCCACAGAGGCTATATGGAGATATTTAACCCCTGCCTAACTTCAAAAATAGCGGGAGACGAGCCCGCCGTAAAAGGGGCGGGGCCTATCTCCTCAGCACACAGCGCCATTTTCTCTCACAGAAAAGCTGGAGAGAAGGCTCCCAGGCTCTCCCCTGCACTGCACTACAGAAACAGGGTTAAAACAGAGAGGGGGGGCACTGATTTTGGCGATATTGTATATATATAAAAGATGCTATAAGGGAGAAACACTTATATAAGGTTGTCCCTATATAATTATAGCGTTTTTGGTGTGTGCTGGCAGACTCTCCCTCTGTCTCCCCAAAGGGCTAGTGGGTCCTGTCCTCTGTCAGAGCATTCCCGGTGTGTGTGCTGTGTGTCGGTACGTGTGTGTCGACATGTATGAGGACGATGTTGGTGAGGAGGCGGAGAAATTGCCTGTAATGGTGATGTCACTCTCTAGGGAGTCGACACCGGAATGGATGGCTTATTTAGAGAATTACGTGAGAATGTCAACACGCTGCAAGGTCGGTTGACGACATGAGACGGCCGACAATCTATTAGGACCGGTCCAGGCGTCTCAGAAACACCGTCAGGGGTTTTAAAAACGCCCATTTACCTCAGTCGGTCGACACAGACACAGACACGGACACTGAATACAGTGTCGACGGTGAATAAACAAACGTATTTCTCATTAGGGCCACACGTTAAGGGCAATGAAGGAGGTGTTACGTGTTTCTGATACTACAAGTACCACAAGAAAGGGTATTATGTGGGAGTGGAAAAAACTACCTGTAGTTTTTCCTGAATCAGATAAAATAAAATGAAGTGTGTGATGATGCGTAGGGTTACCCCGATAGCAAATATTGGCGTTATACCCTTTCCCGCCAGAAATTAGGGTACGTTGGGAAACACCCCTTAGGGTGATAAGGCGCTCACACGCTTATCAAGTGGCGTTACCGTCTCCAGATACGGCCGCCCTCAAGGAGCCAGCTGATAGGAAGCTGAAAAAATATCCTAAAAAGTATATACACACATACGGTGGTTATACTGCGACCAGCGATCGCCATCAGCCTGGAGATGCAGTGCTGGGTTGGCTTGGTCGGATTCCCTGACTGAAAATATTTTATTCATGTAGAGCATTTAATAGGATGCATTCTATATATATATGTATGTGAGATGCACAGAGGGATATTTGCTCTCTGGCATCAAGATAAGTGCGTTGTCCATATCTCCCAGAAGATGTCAGGGACACGACAGTGGTCAGGTGATACAGATCCCATACGGCAGATGGAAGTATTGCTGTATAAAGGGAAGGAGTTATTTGGGGGTCGGTCCATCGGACCTGGGGACCACAGCAACAGCTGGGAAAACCTTTTTTACCCCAAGTTACATCTCAGCTAAAAAAGACACCGTCTTTTCAGCCTCAATCTTTCCTTTCCCATGAGGGCATGCAGGCAAAAGGCCAGTCATATCTGCCCAGACATAGAGGTAAGGGAAGTAGACTGCAGCAGGCAGCCCTTTCCCAGGAAAAGAAGCCCTCCACCGCGTCTGCCAAGTCCTCAGCATGACGCTGGGGCCGTGCAAGCGGACTCAAGGTGGGGGGGTAGTCTCAAGAGTCTCAGGGCGCAGTGGGATCACTCGCAAGTTGACCCCTAGATCGTACGAGTATTATCCCAGGGGTAAAGATTGGAGAGTCGAGACATCTTCTCCTCGCAGGTTCCTGAAGTCTGCTTTACCAACGGCTCCCTCCGACAGGGAGGCAGCATTGGAAACAATTCACAAGCTGTATATCCAGCAGGTGATAATCAAAGTACCCCTCCTACGACAAGGAAAAGGGTATTATTTTTCCACACTATATTGTGGTACTGAAGCCAGACGGCTTGGTGACACATAGTCTAAATCTAAAATGTTTTGAACACTTACATAAAAGGTTCAAATCGAGATAAAGTCACTCAGAGCAGTGATAGCGAACCGGAAAAAAGGGGACTATATGGTGTCCCTGGACATCAAGGATTACCTCCATGTCCAAATTTTGTCCTTCTCATCAAGGGTACCTCTGGTTCGTGGTACAGAACTGTCAATATCAGTTTCAGACGATGCCGTTTGAATTATCCACGGCACCCCGGGCCTTTTTACCAAGGTAATGGCCGAAAAGATGTTTCTTCAAAGAAAAAAGGCATCTAAATTATCCCTTACTTGCACGACCTAAAAAGGGCAAGTTCCAGAGAACAGTTGGAGGTCGGAAGAGCACTATCTAAAGTAGTTCTTCGACGGCACGACTGGATTCTAAATATTCCAAGAATCGCAGCTGTTTTCCGACGATACGTCTGCTGTTCCTAGGGATGATTCTGGACACGGTTCAGAAAAAGGTTTTTCTTCCCGAGGAAAAAGCCAAGGAGTTATCCGACCTGTCAGGAACCTCCTAAAACCAGGAAAGGTGTCTGTACATCAATGCACAAGAGTCCTGGGAAAAATGGTGGCTTTTTACGAAGCAATTCCATTCGGCAGATTCCATGCAAGAATTTTCCAAAGGGATCTGTTGGACAAATGGTCAGGGTCGCATCCTCAGATGCACCTGCGAATAACCCGGTCGCCAAGGACAAGGGTATATCTTCTGTGGTGGTTGCAAAAGGCTCATCTATTGGAGGGCCGCAGATTCGGCATACAGGATTTGATCCTGGTGACCACGGACGCCAGCCTGAGAGGTTGGGGAGCAGTCACACAAGGAAGAAACTTCCAGGGGGTATGGACGAACCTGGAAAAGTCTCTTCACATAAACATTCTGGTACTAAGAGCAATCTAAAATGCTCTAAGCCAGGCGGAACCACTCCTGCAAGGAAAACCGGTGTTGATTCAGTCGGACAACATCACGGCGGTCGCCCATGTAAACAGACAGGGCGGCACAAGAAGCAGGAGTGCAATGGCAGAAGCTGCCAAGATTCTTCGCTGGGCGGAGAATCACGTAATAGCACTGTCAGCAGTGTTCTTCCCGGGCGTGGACAACTGGGAAGCAGACTTCCTCAGCAGACACGATATTCACCCGGGAGAGGGGGGTCTTCATCCAGAAGTCTTCCACATGCTAATAAACTGTTGGGAAAGACCAATGGTAGACATGATGGCGTCTCGCCTCAACAAGAAACTGGACAAGTATTGCGCCAGGTCAAGAGATCCACAGGCAATAGCTGTGGACGCACTGGTAACACCTTGGGTGTACAAATCAGTATATGTGTTTCCTCCTCTGCCTCTCATACCAAAGGTATTGAAGATTATACGGTGAGGAGGAGTAAGAACAATACTAGTGGCTCCGGATGGCCAAGAAGGACTTGGTACCCGGAACTTCAAGAGTTGGTCACGGACGACCCGTGCCCTCTACTTCTGAGAAGGGACCTGCTACAACAGGGTCCCTGTCTCTTTCAAGACTTACCGCGGCTGCGTTTGACGGCATGGCGGTTGAACGCCAGATCCTAAAAGGGAAAGGCATTCCAGAAGAAGTCATTCCTACCTTGATTAAGGCAAGGAAGGAAGTCACCGCGAAACATTATCACCGCATTTGGCGAAAATATGTCGCGTGGTGCGAGGATCGGAGTGTTCCGACGGAGGAATTTCAACTGGGTCGTTTCCTACATTTCCTACAATCAGGATTGTCTATGGGTCTCAAATTGAGATCTATTAAGGTTCAAATTTCGGCCCTGTCAATATTCTTCCAAAAAGAATTGGCCTCAGTTCCTGAGGTACAGACTTTTGTTAAAGGAGTACTGCATATACAGCCTCCTGTGGTGCCTCCGGTGGCACCGTGGGATCTAAATGTAGTTTTAGATTTCCTCAAATCCCATTGGTTTGAACCATTGAAAAAGGTGGATTTTAAATATCTCACATGGAAAGTGACTATGTTACTGGCCCTGGCTTCCGCCAGGAGAGTATCTGAATTGGCGGCTTTATCTTATAAAAGCCCTTATCTAATCTTCCATTCGGATAGGGCAGAACTGAGGACTCGTCCGCATTTTCTCCCTAAGGTGGTATCAGCGTTTCACCTGAACCAACCTATTGTGGTGCCTGCGGCCACTGGCGACTTGGAGGACTCCAAGTTGTTGGACGTTGTCAGAGCCTTAAAAATATACATTTCAAGGACGGCTGAAGTCAGAAAATCTGACTCGCTGTTGATACTATATGCACCCAACAAGTTGGGTGCCCCTGCTTCTAAGCAGACGATTGCTCGTTGGATTTGTAACACAATTCAACTTGCTCATTCTGTGGCAGGCCTGCCACAGCCTAAATCTGTTAAGGCCCATTCCACAAGGAAGGTGGGCTCATCTTGGGCGGCTGCCCGAGGGGTCTCGGCATTACAATTCTGTCGAGCAGCTACGTGGTCGGGGGAAAACACGTTTGTAAAATTCTACAAATTTGATACCCTGGCAAAAGAGGACTTGGAATTCTCTCATTCGGTGCTGCAGAGTCATCCGCACTCTCCCGCCCGTTTGGGAGCTTTGGTATAATCCCCATGGTCCTTTCAGGAACCCCAGCATCCACTTAGGACGATAGAGAAAATAAGAATTTACTTACCGATAATTCTATTTCTCGGAGTCCGTAGTGGATGCTGGGCGCCCATCCCAAGTGCGGATTATCTGCAATACTGTACATAGTTATTGTTAACAAATTCGGGTTATATTGTTAAGGAGCCATCTTTAAGAGGCTCTTTCTGTTATCATACTGTTAACTGGGTTTAGATCACAAGTTGTACGGTGTGATTGGTGTGGCTGGTATGAGTCTTACCCGGGATTCAAATTGCCTCCCTTATTGTGTACGCTCGTCCGGGCACAGTACCTAACTGGAGTCTGGAGGAGGGTCATAGGGGGAGGAGCCAGTGCACACCACCTGATCTGGTAAAAGCTTTACTTTTTTGTGCCCTGTCTCCTGCGGAGCCGCTATTCCCCATGGTCCTTTCAGGAACCCCAGCATCCACTACGGACTCCGAGAAATAGAATTATCGGTAAGTAAATTCTTATTTTTTCCTGAATCAGATAAATTAAATAAAGTGTGTGATGATGCGTGGGTTCCCCCCGATAGAAAATTATGGGCGGTATACCCTTTCCCGCCAGAAGTTAGGGCGCGTTGGGAAACACCCTTTAAGGTGGATAAGGCGCTCACACGCTTATCAAAACAAGTGGCGGTACCGTCTATAGATAGGGCCGTCCTCAAGGACCAGCTGACAAGGCTGGAAAATATAATAAAAAGTATATACACACATACTGGTGTTATACTGCGGCCAGCGATCGCCTCAGCCTGGATGTGCAGAGCTAGGGTGGCTTGGTCGGATTCCCTGACTAAAAATATTGATACCCTTGACAGGGACAGTATTTTATTGACTATAGAGCATTTCTATATATGCGAGATGCACAGAGGGATATTTGCACTCTGGCATCATGAATAAACGCGATGTCCATAACTGCCAGAAGATGTTATGGACACGACAGTGGTCAGGTGATGCAGATTCCAAACGGCACAGTATGGCCGTATACAGGAAGAGGACTTGTTTGGGGTCGGTCCATCGGACCTGGTGGTCACGGCAACTGCTGGAAAATCCACCGTTTTTTACCCTAAGTCACATCTCTGCAGAAAAAGACACCGTCTTTTCAGCCTCAGTCCTCTCGTCCCTATAAGAACATATCTGCCCAGGGATAGAGGAAAGGGAAGAAGACTGCAGCAGGCAGCCCATTCCCAGGAACAGAAGCGTTCCACCGCGTCTGACAAGTTCTCAGCATGGCGCTGAGACCGTACAGGACCCCTGGATCCTACAAGTAGTATCCCGGGGGTACAGATGGGAATGTCGAGACGTTTCCCCTTCGCAGGCTCCTGAAGTCTGCTTTACCAAGTCTCCCTCCGACAAGGAGGTAGTATGGGAAAAAATTCACAAGCTGTATTCCCAGCAGGTGATAATTAAATTACCCCTCCTACTACAGAAAAGGGGTATTATTCCACACTATATTGTGGTACTGAAGCCAGAAGGCTAGGTGAGACTTATTCTAAAAATTTTTTTTTGAACACTTACAAAGGTTCAAATTAAGATGAAGTCACTCAGAGCAGTGATAACGAACCAGGAATAAGGGGACTATATAGTGTCCCGGGACATCAGGGATGCTTACCTCTATGTCCCAAATTTGCCCTTCTCACTAAGGGTACCTCAGGTTCGTGGTGCAGAACTGTCACTATCAGTTTCAGACGCTGCCGTTTGGATTGTCCACGGCACCCTGGGGTCTTTACCAAGGTAATGGCCGAATTGATGATTCTTCTTCGAAGAAAAGGCGTCTTAATTATCCCTTACTTGGACGATCTCCTGATAGGGGCATAGTCCAGGGAACAGTTGGAGGTCGGAGTAGCACTATCTCGGATACTGCTACAATCAGCACGGGTGGATTCTAAATATTCCAAAATCGCAGCTGATCCCGACGACACGTCTGCTGTGCCTAGGGATGATTCTGGACACAGTCCAGAAAAAGGTGTTTCTCCCGGAAGAGAAAGCCAGGGAGTTATCCGAGCAAGTCAGGAACCTCCTAAAAACAGTGCATCATTGCACAAGGGTCCTGGTAAAAATGGTGGCTTCCTACGAAGCAATTCCATTCGGCAGATTTCACGTAAGAACTTTTCAGTGGGATCTGCTGGACAAATGGTCCGGATCGCATCTTCAGATGCATCAGCGGATAACCCAATATCCAAGGACAAGGGTGTCTCTCCTGTGGTGGTTATAGAGTGCTCATCTTCTAGAGGGCAGCAGATTCGGCATTCAGGATTGGATGCTGGTAACCACGGAGCCCAGCCTGAGAGGCTGGGGAGCAGTCACACAAGGAAAAAATTTTCAGGGAGTGTGATCAAGTATGGAGACTTTTCTCCACATAAATATACTGGAGCTAAGGGTAAATTTATAATGCTCTAAGCTTAGCAAGACCTCTGCTTCAAGGTCAGCCGGTATTGATCCAGTGGGAAAAACATCACGGCAGTCGCCCACGTAAACAGACAGGGCGACACAAGAAGCAGGAGGGCAATGGCAGAAACTGCAAGGACTTTTCGCTGGGCGGAAAATCATGTGATAACACTGTCAGCAGTTTTTCATCCCGGGAATGGAAACTGGGAAGCAGACTTCCTCAGCACGACCTCCACCCGGGAGAGTGGAAACTTCATTGAGAAGTTTTTTCCACATGATTGTAAACCGTTGGGAAATACCAAAGGTGGACATGATGGCGTCCCGTCTGAACAAAAAACGGGACAGGTATTGCGCCAGGTCAAGAGACCCTCAGGCAATAGATGTGGACGTTCTGGTAACACCGTGGGTGTACCAGTCGGTGTATGTGTTCCCTCCTCTGCTTCTCATACCTAAGGTGCTGAGAATTATAAGACGTAGAGGAGTAAGAACTATACTCATGGCTCCGGATTGGCCAAGAAGGACTTGGTACCCGGAACTTCACGAGATGCTTACAGAGGTCTTATGGCCTCTGCCGCTAAGAAGGGACTTGCTTCAGCAAGTACCATGTCTGTTCCAAGACTTACCGCAGCTGCGTTTGTCGGCATGGCGATGGAAAGCCGGATCCTAAGGGAAAAAAGGCATTCCGGAAGAGGTCATTCCTACCCTGGTCAAAGCCAGAAAGGAGGTGACCGCACAACATTATCACCACGTGTGGCGAAAATATGTTGCGTGGTGTGAGGCCAGGAAGGCCCCACAAAGAAATTTCAACTCGGTCGTTTCCTGCATTTCCTGCAAACAGGAGTGTCTATGGGCCTCAAATTGGGGTCCATTAAGGTTCAAATTCGGCCCTGTAAATTTTCTTCCAGAAAGAATTGGCTTCAGTTCCTGAAGTCCAGAAGTTTGTCAAGGGAGTATTGCATATACAAACCCCTTTTTTGTGCCTCCAGTGGCACTGTGGGATCTCAACGTAGTTCTGGGATTCCTCAAATCACATTGGTTTAAAACCAGTCAAATATGTGGATTTGAAGCATCTCACATAAAAAGTGACCATGCTCTTGGCCCTGGCCTGGACCAGGCGAGTGTCAAATTGGTGGTTTTTTTCTCAAAAAAAAAAAAAAAAAAAAAGCCCATATCTGTTTGTCCATTCGGACAGGGCAGAGCTGCGGACTCGTCCCCAGTTCTCTCCCTAAGGTGGTGTCAGTGTTTCACCTGAACCAGCTTATTGTGGTGCCTTGCACCTACTAGGGACTTGGAGGACTCCAAGTTGCTAGGAGTTGTCAGGGCCCTGAAAATATGTTCCAGGACAGCTGGAGTCTGAAAATCTGACTCGCTGTTTATACTGTATGCACCCAACAAGTTGGGTGCGCCTGCTTCTAAGCAGGCGATTGCTCGTTGGATTTGTAACACAATTCAACTTGCACATTCTGAGACAGGCCTGCCACAGTCTAAATCGGTTAAGGCCCATTCCACAAGGAAGGTGGGCTCATCTTGGGCGGCTGCCCGAGAGGTCTCGGCATTACAACTCTGCCGAGCAGCTACGTGGTCAGGGGAGAACACGTTTGTAAAATTCTACAAATTTGATATCCTGGCAAAAGAGGACCTGGAGTTCTCTCATTCGGTGCTGCAGAGTCATCCGCACTCTCCCGCCCGTTTGGGAGCTTTGGTATAATCCCCATGGTCCTTTCAGGAACCCCAGCATCCACTAGGACGATAGAGAAAATAAGAATTTACTTACCGATAATTCTATTTCTCGGAGTCCGTAGTGGATGCTGGGCGCCCATCCCAAGTGCGGATTATCTGCAATACTTGTACATAGTTACAAAAATCGGGTTATTATTGTTGTGAGCCATCTTTTCAGAGGCTCCGCTGTTATCATACTGTTAACTGGGTTTAGATCACAAGTTGTACGGTGTGATTGGTGTGGCTGGTAGGAGTCTTACCCGGGATTCAAAATTCCTCCCTTATTGTGTACGCTCGTCCGGGCACAGTACCTAACTGGCTTGGAGGAGGGTCATGGGGGGAGGAGCCAGTGCACACCACCTGATCCTAAAGCTTTACTTTTTGTGCCCTGTCTCCTGCGGAGCCGCTATTCCCCATGGTCCTTTCAGGAACCCCAGCATCCACTACGGACTCCGAGAAATAGAATTATCGGTAAGTAAATTCTTATTATAACGTGTCTGTTATTTATGTACTAATGCATTTGATCATTATTATATAATATTTCAGTGGAAAGGCGGCCGGAATCCCGACAGGCGGTGAAATCCTGCCTCCGGAATACCAGCGCTACAGGCTTTTTCCCCCTCTGTTAGTGGACACTTGCAGCATGGCGAGTGCAGTGAGCCCGCAAGGGACTTTCTAGCACTCACCCCACTGCCGACATGCTGGTGGCCGGGATCCCGCTGTAGGAAAAATATATGTATTCCATTTCAGTGTTTCTAGGCTCTGCAGTCACGTACATATGCCCTGCCAGGTTACTATGATTTATACAGCTCTGCTGTTCTTAGACGCGCAAAGTCCTGTCTCCCATTCAGCCCTGACCTGAGATGTTGTGACCTCAGGGCCAATTAGGTAACCGCAGACCCAGAATAGAGGTAAGTAGGGTTGAAAGTATTAAAGCCGGCGACCTACATGATATATGTAGCTCATTAATTTGAGACCTTTGAAGTTGCACTTTTATGGGAGCAGTGATGTTACTACTATAGCTGTAGAGTCCGGTGTGTGTTGCCCATGTCAGCAGTGATGGTGGCTGCTCATTACAGTTGCACAGTGACTGCTTGTGAGTGTGGGGTTTAGATCAGGAAATGTGCACTCTATATCCATACTGAACGCTGATCTGATCACTGCCAGTATTACCAGGAAAATGCTTTACTGGAGGAAATCACTGTCCAAGCAAGGTACACCACCGGCTGCACTGCTATTAGATCAATGTGTTTTGTTTTAACAGACGCTGGCTTATCCGTTTCTATTGCAGATTACACTTTATGGGCAGAATTCAAATGTTGCTCTGTGCGGGCGCGATGGCTGCCGGGTTCTGCATTTCAGCACGCAGCCCACAATACGCGAAAAGTGATCCACTTGGGGTGCCAAATGGCACTTTACATGATCACATCCAGCACTTTGGTCGGGTTTAGCCACTTTACGTGGCTAAACCCAATCGATATGGGAGTGATCAGGGTGATAAAGGTCAATTGAGTATTGCCCCCCAGTCTCCTGTCACTTGAAACGGGACATCGGGCGCGCTAATCAATTGAATATTGTCCTGTTAGTTCTATAATACAGTCTATTGTATGGTTGTTAAAATAACATTTGGTTAAAATTGAATAACTAAATAGCTGGGGATATAAGAGGTGATTACATTCCTGGATGGTGGCTTGACAATTAAACATCAGACATCAGCCACAATCACATCTTCATTCTTTCTGCTGAGGAACATAGCCAGAATCAAGCACTTAATTCCCTCAGATGATATGCAAAAAGTCATACATGCATTTGTATCATCTCAATTAGACTAACGTAATGCCCTCTACCTTGGTCTCCCAGCAAAAGAATTGCACCGCTTACAGCTGGTGCAAAACACAGCTGCCAGGCTGTTAACCAACCAGCCCCGTTCTAGCCACATAACACCCATCCTCTACTCCCTTCACGGGCTGCCTGTAAGATGGCGAATCATCTTCAAGATTGGCTTACTGAGTTTCAGAGCCCTACATGACCAGGGCTCAAGGTACCTGAAGCAGCTTCTGATCCCATACTGCCCCACTCGATTACTGCGATCTGTAGATGAAGCAGTACCTAGAATCTCCAGTAATTCATCTGGGGGTCGAGCTTTTAGTCAGGTGGCTCCGACTCTGTGGAACTCTCTTCCCCGCACAGTGCGAGAGGCCCCAACTATAGAATCCTTCAAAAGTAGACTCAAGACTTTTCTGTTTACTCAAGCATTTCCATAATGTCCCTTTAGCATCTACATGCTTCTGTATTTTATTAAAAGCTGTTCTGTACTTCATTATTCTCTGTACTATATTATGCTATGTATTTGCTAAGCGCCTTGAGTCCTATTGGAGAAAGAGCGCTATATAAATAAAATTATAATTCAGCGTAATATGAATAGCTACAGGAAGGGGTCCTAGAGTTATTCAATTGACCGCTCTGTTAAGCCCGACTAGTGGATTTTTGCTCACACCCCTCCTGAGTTGCGAGCAGAAAGCCGACTAAACTGGTGCTGCGATGATGTTTCTGCCGTAGCGGGTGCGCAAACACAATTGCTGCCAGCATTTAAGTCGGAGAATGCTGGTTACTGCGACTATAGACACAGCTTAAGGCACAGTAACCGCATCTCCCGACTAAGTGCAGGGTGCGATGGGGACAATTGAATAGCTCCGGGACCTCCTTCCCAGCGCTGTTCATATTGTACTGAATTGAATCGCCCCCATGGTGGGAAGTGGAAGTAGGTGCCTGGTGTTTGACCTACAGTTTGCATCGTGTTACACTCAAACAGCTGTCCCGCTCCGTATAAGCAAGGCAGGCAAGTGCGTGTTTTAGCTTACATCTAAGCTAGTGCCACATGGGCTCATTTTACATTTTCATTTTTCAGCTGCTAGATGTTGATCCCAATGACCAAGAAGAAGATGGCGCCAATATTGACCTAGACTCTCAGAGGAAGGGAAAATGTGCAGTTATAAAAACATCCACCCGACAGGTAACAACATACATTCCCACATGTACTATAAGAATGAGTATAGGACTAATATTTTACAAAATAGCAAACCCTGGGTATTAATTACTTATAGTAATAAACATTACAAACGTAAGTAGAGTTATTTATCCTTTCTTGGAAAGTGATCATTTCTGTTTGTACCTTCCATGTTTTCTCTATTCCTTTTACAGATGTTTTATTTGGTTAATCTGACCTGTGCTCAAACTGAGCTAGTTTTATTTTTATGATGCCCTCTATTTAATATGGGTTATATAGCACTAGACATTGCATCAGGGGGCTGAGAAACGGTTGAAGGATTCTGTCACAGGTACAGATCATTTGGATTAGTGTAAAACAAAATCTGTATTCAGATATACAGGTCAATGTATGAGAAATAGCTCCACGTGCCTTCTCGCAGAACCTGCATGGTATCCATGTACATCCATTCAGTACTATACTTAAGTGATTCTGTGGTTGCCTAGCTATATACCATGCATTGCAGTAATGTCTCTTTCCTCTCCAGACGTACTTCCTGCCAGTGATTGGTTTGGTCGATGCAGAGAAGCTGAAGCCTGGCGATCTTGTGGTGAGTACTGGTGTAGTGTGCATTCTTGTGGGAAACTGCACTTAAACTCCAAACTATAGAAATGCCTACTGTGAAAAATTCCTTATTTAGGACCTGTATTACGTAGTAATACTGGCTTAAATCTGTTTTGTTGCTCATCAGTGATGTGTAATTCATGTTTAAATTGTGACCTTGGTTCCTGGCAGGGTGTGAACAAGGACTCCTACCTCATTTTGGAGACCCTCCCAACAGAATATGATTCCCGTGTGAAGGCTATGGAGGTGGATGAAAGGCCGACCGAGCAGTACAGTGATATTGGAGGTCTAGATAAACAGATCCAGGAGGTGGGGATTAGGACATTTGTCTTGTATAGCAGTGATGGGTTTTTGTTGTTTTCTATATAATTGAGTCGAGTTTTTCATTTAGCTGGTAGAAGCCATTGTTCTACCCATGAACCACAAGGAGAAATTTGAAAATTTGGGAATTCAGCCCCCAAAAGGTGTGCTCATGTATGGGCCTCCTGGAACTGGGAAGACACTCTTGGCCAGAGCATGTGCTGCACAGACTAAGGTAGGTCATGAGGGTTGAAAGCGCAGGCAGTGGGGGTGAAGGAAGAATTAAATATTAACGCTTCTTCTTTCAGGCCACTTTCCTGAAGCTCGCTGGACCTCAGTTAGTTCAGATGTTCATCGGAGATGGGGCCAAGCTTGTCCGGGACGCTTTTGCACTGGCCAAGGAGAAGGCTCCATCCATCATTTTTATTGATGAACTAGATGCTATTGGAACAAAAAGGTTAGTTTTGAAAGTGGAGTAGGTGGGGAGACTTAAGTGAAATTCCCTTGTAACAACTATCTGACATTATTTGGTTGATGTCCGATAGTAACATTTCATGGTATTAGACTAAAATCTGTCATCAAAAATGCATATACTTTGTCTCTGATAGAATTTGTTTCTTTTAAGTTTGGGCTACTTTGTCTTTTCAGATTTGACAGTGAGAAGGCAGGAGACAGAGAGGTACAGAGGACTATGTTGGAGCTTCTAAACCAGCTGGATGGCTTTCAGCCCAACACCCAAGTGAAGGTACAGTACAGACTTGTTTCTTTATACCTTATTCCATTATACTGCTTTTGTATTTGTTTTCTATAAGTGACAAGTCTTTTATGGGTGCATTAATTACCTTTACTCCCATCTTGTTGTGCAGGTAATTGCTGCTACTAACCGTGTGGACATTCTGGATCCTGCACTGCTCCGTTCAGGGCGTTTGGATCGTAAGATTGAGTTCCCCATGCCCAATGAAGAGGCCCGAGCCCGTATCATGCAGATCCACTCCCGCAAGATGAATGTGAGGTATGTTAAACTGTGGAACTGGCAACTTGATGAGTTTACGTGATGAATATTTTACCTAACTGCCCTTCCTTTCCCATCTTTGCACCCTTTACCTCTCGGGCCAGGTGGTGGCGCTGTTGCTAATGTTGCCTATTGACCGTTTTAATGTTTTAGGCTCTTACTGATATATCAACATTGTAGTGTGTCTATCCTTTCTGTAACCTATTGTTCGTGTTTAATATAAGTATTATAGGATGTTTATAGACAAATGTGTGTTATGCCTTTACCTAGGTTTAGTTAAGCTGCTGGTAAATAAATAATTTTTTCTAAAGTTCACCGGAGAGTTCAGATGATGTGGCTTGACATCTCTTCCCCATAAGGCCTTTATCACCTCCAGAGGTCCCCTGACAATTGTACTGAGAGATTATCATCACCTTTCAATAAATAACCTTAGAAGCATGGCCAGTCTCCTCCTAAAACAGAATACTTTTTCTGCTAGGCAGGTAAATCCTTAGTTCAAACAGCAGCGCTGTACTAAGCTTTTCCTTTCTATCTGATACAGTCCTGACGTCAACTATGAGGAGCTTGCGCGCTGTACTGATGACTTCAATGGGGCACAGTGTAAAGCAGTATGTGTGGAGGCGGTGAGTACCGTGTTGAATAGTGGATTAAGCTTTCATTTAACGTGGCCTATCATCTATATTTAAAACTTCTTTATACAGATGTGTCCTCTTACATCTTTTATCCGTGTGCTACAAGTCGCGTTTCACAACGTGTGAGTGATGTGGGACTCTGTAGCGCCGAGCGTCTTTTTTGTTTTTCCTCACGAAAATGCGTCTTAGACGAACAGTAATGTAATAGGACGCACAAGCAGCTTCTGCTGATTAAAATGGTATGCTGCATGCCTATGTTCTGTTTGTTGCTGCGACTGTATTTGCATAGAAAATGCTATGCTACAGTGTTTTCCTGGAAAACACTGTAACGTGGCATTTCTGATGCAGATAGAGTCGGTATTTCACACTGCATATCATTTTAAAAAAACTGAAAAAAAGGATGCACAGCGCTACGGAGTCCTGCCACGGCGTGACTTCAAGGGCTGTTTAGCGTGACTGCAGCAAGGATGTAAGAGGACACATCTGTAGAAAGTACTTTTGTATTTTGTTTGTATAAAATGATGCAGAAATGTGTTTGATTTGTGTGTGGGTTTGCAGTTATCACTACCTCTTTTCCCTCCGTCTCCATGACTTGTGTCTTTGTAATTTGTAAAAAAGTCTGTTATTACCAGTACATGCGGTTTACATAACAATAACTAACATATAATATTAGGAGCTTTGACCTATTTTTGTCGTATCATTAAAAGGATCCTAGACTTCATGATAGAACCTCTTTGAAAACAGTTTGGGGAGCGATTTAATTGTGGAAGGCATCTATACAAATGGGCACCTGGCGAAGCAATTCAATTGCTTCTCCGTTCAGGCACCCATTAGACCTTAAAGCACCGGGTTAAACCTGTCTAAAGTTCTTGTTTGGGCATCTAAAGTGACGTTTTCGGTGCTCAAACTACGGACTTCTTACACATTTTTCTCTGACGTCCTAAGTGGATGCTGGGGACTCCGTCAGGACCATGGGGAATAGCGGCTCCGCAGGAGACAGGGCACAAAAGTAAAAGCTTTAGGATCAGGTGGTGTGCACTGGCTCCTCCCCCTATGACCCTCCTCCAAGCCTCAGTTAGGTTTTTGTGCCCGGCCGAGAAGGGTGCAATCTAGGTGGCTCTCCTAAAGAGCTGCTTAGAGTAAAAGTTTTATTAGGTTTTTTATTTTCAGTGAGTCCTGCTGGCAACAGGCTCACTGCAACGAGGGACTTAGGGGAGAAGAAGTGAACTCACCTGCGTGCAGGATGGATTGGCTTCTTAGGCTACTGGACACTAGCTCCAGAGGGACGATCACAGGTACAGCCTGGATGGGTCACCGGAGCCGCGCCGCCGACCCCCTTGCAGATGCTGAAGAGAGAAGAGGTCCAGAAATCGGCGGCTGAAGACTTCTCAGTCTTCATGAGGTAGCGCACAGCACTGCAGCTGTGCGCCATTGCTCTCAGCACACTTCACACCAACGGTCACTGAGGGTGCAGGGCGCTGGGGGGGGGCGCCCTGGGCAGCAATGAAAGTACCTATACTGGCTAAAAATACATCACATATAGCCTCTGGGGCTATATGGATGTATTTAACCCCTGCCAGGTTGTCAGAAAAACGGGAGAAGAAGCCCGCCGAAAAGGGGGCGGGGCCTATTCTCCTCAGCACACAGCGCCATTTTCCCTCACAGAACTGCTGGTGGGAAGGCTCCCAGGCTCTCCCCTGCACTGCACTACAGAAACAGGGTTAAAACAGAGAGGGGGGGCACTTATTTGGCGATATGATTATATATTAAGATGCTATAAGTGGAAAACACTTATATAAAGGTTGTCCCTGTATAATTATAGCGTTTTGGTGTGTGCTGGCAAACTCTCCCTCTGTCTCCCCAAAGGGCTAGTGGGGTCCTGTCCTCTATCAGAGCATTCCCTGTGTGTGTGCTGGGTGTCGGTACGTGTGTGTCGACATGTATGAGGACGATGTTGGTGAGGAGGCGGAGCAATTGCCTGTAATGGTGATGTCACTCTCTAGGGAGTCGACACCGGAATGGATGGCGTATTTAGGGAATTACGTGATAATGTCAACACGCTGCAAGGTCGGTTGACGACATGAGACGGCCGGCAAACAAATTAGTACCTGTCCAGGCGTCTCAAACACCGTCAGGGACTTTAAAACGCCCATTTACCTCAGTCGGTCGACACAGACACAGACAGGGACACTGACTCCAGTGTCGACGGTGAAGAAACAAACGTATTTTCCTTTAGGGCCACACGTTACATGTTAAGGGCAATGAAGGAGGTGTTGCATATTTCTGATACTACAAGTACCACAAAAAAGGGTATTATGTGGGGTGTGAAAAAACTACCTGTGGTTTTTCCTGAATCAGATAAATTAAATGAAGTGTGTGATGATGCGTGGGTTTCCCCCGATAGAAAATTATTGGCGGTATACCCTTTCCCGCCAGAAGTTATGGCGCGTTGGGAAACACCCCTTAGGGTGGATAAGGCGCTCACACGCTTATCAAAACAAGTGGCGTTACCGTCTCCAGATACGGCCGCCCTCAAGGAGCCAACTGATAGGAGGCTGGAAAATATCCTAAAAAGTATATACACACATACTGGTGTTATACTGCGACCAGCGATCGCCTCAGCATGGATGGGCAGCGCTGGGGTGGCTTGGTCGGATTCCCTGACTGAAAATATTGATACCCTTGACAGGGACAGTATTTTATTGACTATAGAGCATTTAAAGGATGCATTTCTATATATGCGAGATGCACAGAGGGATATTTGCACTCTGGCATCAAGAGTAAGTGCGATGTCCATATCTGCCAGAAGATGTTTATGGACACGACAGTGGTCAGGTGATGCAGATTCCAAACGGCACATGGAAGTATTGCCGTATAAAGGGGAGGAGTTATTTGGGGTCGGTCCATCGGACCTGGTGGCCACGGCAACAGCTGGAAAATCCACCTTTTTTACCCCAAGTCACATCTCAGCAGAAAAAGACATCGTCTTTTCAGCCTCAGTCCTTTCGTCCCGATAAGGGCAAGTGGGCAAAAGGCCAGTCATATCTGACCAGGGATAGAGGAAAGGGAAGAAGACAGCAGCAGGCAGCCCATTCCCAGGAACAGAAGCCCTCCACCGCTTCTGCCAAGTCCTCAGCATGACGCTGGGGCCGTACAAACAGGTGCGGTGGGGGGTCGTCTCAAGAGTTTCAGCACGCAGTGGGCTCACTCGCAAGTGGACCCCTGGATCCTACAAGTAGTATCCCAGGGGTACAGATTGGAAATTCGAGACGTCTCCCCCTCGCAGGTTCCTGAAGTTTGCTTTACCAACGTCTCCCTCCGACAGGGAGGCAGTATTGGAAACATTTCACAAGCTGTATTCCCAGCAGGTGATAATCAAAGTACCCCTCCTACAACAAGGAAAGGGGTATTATTCCACACTATATTGTGGTACTGAAGCCAGACGGCTCGGTGAGACCTATTCTAAATCTGAAATATTTGAACACTTACATACAAAGGTTCAAATCAAGATGGAGTCACTCAGAGCAGTGATAGCGAACCAGGAAGAAGGGGACTATATGGTGTCCCTGGACATCAGGGATGCTTACCTCCATGTCCCAATTTGCCCTTCTCACCAAGGGTACCTCAGGTTCGTGGTACAGAACTGTCACTATCAGTTTCAGACGCTGCCGTTTGGATTGTCCACGGCACCCCGGGTCTTTACCAAGGTAATGGCCGAAATGATGATTCTTCTTCAAAGAAAATGGACGATCGCCTGATAAGGGCAAGGTCCAGAGAACAGTTGGAGGTCGGAGTAGCACTATCTCAAGTAGTTCTACGACAGCACGGGTGGATTCTAAATATTCCAAAATCGCAGCTGTTTCCGACGACACGTCTGCTGTTCCTAGGGATGATTCTGGACACAGTCCAGAAAAGGGTGTTTCTCCCGGAGAAGAAAGCCAGGGAGTTATCCGAGCTAGTCAGGAACCTCCTAAAACCAGGAAAAGTGTCAGTGCATCATTGCACAAGGGTCCTGGGAAAAATGGTGGCTTCTTACGAAGCGATTCCATTCGGCAGATTTCACGCAAGAACTTTTCAGTGGGATCTGCTGGAAAAATGGTCCGGATCGCATCTTCAGATGCATCAGCGGATAACCCTGTCTCCAAGGACAAGGGTGTTTCTTCTGCGGTGGCTGCAGAGTGCTCATCTACTAAAGGGCCGCAGATTCGGCATTCAGGACTGGGTCCTGGTAACCACGGATGCCAGCCTGAGAGGCTGGGGAGCAGTCACACAGGGAAAAAATTTCCAGGGAGTGTGATCAAGTCTGGAGACTTCTCTCCACATAAATATACTGGAGCTAAGGACAATTTACAATGCTCTAAGCTTAGCAAGACCTCTGCTTCAAGGTCAGCCGGTATTGATCCAGTGGGACAACATCACGGCAGTCGCCCACGTAAACAGACAGGGCGGCACAAGAAGCAGGAGGGCAATGGCAGAAACTGCAAGGATTCTTCGCTGGGTGGAAAATCATGTGATAGCACTGTCAGCAGTGTTCATTCCGGGAGTGGACAACTGGGAAGCAAACTTCCTCAGCAGGCACGACCTCCACCCGGGAGAGTGGGGACTTCATCGGGAAGTCTTCCACATGATTGTGAACCGTTGGGAAAGACCAAAGGTGGACATGATGGCGTCCCGCCTGAACAAAAAACTGGACAGGTATTGCGCCAGGTCAAGAGACCATCAGGCAATAGCTGTGGACGTTTCTGGTAACACCGTGGGTGTACCAGTCGGTGTATGTGTTCCCTCCTCTGCTTCTCATACCCAAGGTACTGAGAATTATAAGACGTAGAGGAGTAAGAACTATACTCGTGGCTCCGGATTGGCCAAGAAGGACTTGGTACCCGGAACTTCAAGAAATGCTCACAGAGGACTCATGGCCTCTGCCGCTAAGAAGGGACTTGCTTCAGCAAGTACCATGTCTGTTTCCAAGACTTACCGCAGCTGCGTTTGACGGCATGGCGGTGGAACGCCGAATCCTAAGGGAAAAAGGCATTCCGGAAGAGGTCATTCCTACCCTGGTCAAAGCCAGGAAGGAGGTGACCGCACAACATTATCACCACATGTGGCGAAAATATGTGGCGTGGTGTGAGGCCAGGAAGGCCCCACGAAGAAATTTCAACTTGGTCGATTCCTGCATTTCCTGAAAACAGGAGTGTCTATGGGCCTCAAATTGGGGTCCATTAAGGTTCAAATTTCGGCCCTGTCAATTTTCTTCCAGAAAGAATTGGCTTCAGTTCCTGAAGTCCAGAAGTTTGTCAAGGGACATATACAACCCCCTTTTGTGCCTCCAGTGGCACTGTGGGATCTCAACGTAGTTCTGGGATTCCTCAAATCACATTGGTTTAAACCGCTCAAATCTGTGGATTTGAAATATCTCACATGAAAAGTGACCATGCTGTTGGCCCTGGCCTCGGCCAGGCGAGTGTCAGAATTGGCGGCTTTGTCTCACAAAGCCCATATCTGATTGTCCATTCGGACGGGGCAGAGTTGCGGACTCGTCCCCAGTTTCTCCCTAAGGTGGTGTCAGCGTTTCACCTGCACCAGTTTATTGTGGTACCTGCGGCTACTAGGGACTTGGAGGACTCCAAGTTGCTAGATGTTGTCAGGGCCCTGAAAATATAGGTTTCCAGGACGGCTGGAGTAAGGAAAACTGACTTGCTGTTATCCTGTAGGCACCCAAAAATCTGGGTGCTCTTGCTTCTAAGCAGACGATTGCTAGTTGGATGTGTAGTACAATTCAGCTTGCACATTCTGTGGCAGCACTGCCACAGCCAAAATATGTAAATGCCCATTCCACAAGGAAGGTGGGCTCATCTTGGGCGGCTGCCCGAGGGGTCTCGGCTTTACAACTTTGCCGAGCTGCTACTTGGTCAGGGGCACACCCTGGCTGAGGAGGACCTGGAGTTCTCTCATTCGGTGCTGCAGAGTCATCCGCACTCTCCCGCCCGTTTGGGAGCTTTGGTATAATCCCCATGGTCCTGACGGAGTCCCCAGCATCCACTTAGGACGTCAGAGAAAATAAGAATTTACTTACCGATAATTCTATTTCTCGTAGTCCGTAGTGGATGCTGGGCGCCCATCCCAAGTGCGGATTGTCTGCAATACTTGTACATAGTTATTGTTACAAAAATCGGGTTGTTATTGTTGTGAGCCATCTTTTCAGAGGCTCCGCTGTTATCATGCTGTTAACTGGGTTCAGATCACAAGTTGTACAGTGTGATTGGTGTGGCTGGTATGAGTCTTACCCGGGATTCAAAATCCTTCCTTATTGTGTACGCTCGTCCGGGCACAGTATCCTAACTGAGGCTTGGAGGAGGGTCATAGGGGGAGGAGCCAGTGCACACCACCTGATCCTAAAGCTTTTACTTTTGTGCCCTGTCTCCTGCGGAGCCGCTATTCCCCATGGTCCTGACGGAGCTCCCAGCATCCACTACGGACTACGAGAAATAGAATTATCGGTAAGTAAATTCTTATTTTTTTCTTGCACCTCAGGAAGTTGCGCAAAGTAATGCCTCAAATAATGGGCATCTGATCGCGTCTGATGGGCGTTTGAATAGCTATGATAGAGACTCATTTGTTTAGACGGCCAGCATACAATTAAATGTTAAACATTTTGCAGGCGCAGTGGTACCTTTTACTTGTAGCCATTTGGGATTGCCGTTCAAAAATAGGGATTTTTTGTTGCTTACCGTAAAATCTTTCTCTGAGTCCATCTGGGGGACGCTGCGTCTGTACTGATGGGTTAGAGTGTGAGGGAGGGAGCTTTAGCACAGAACCTATCAAAAGAAACTCCTCCCCCCTCTAACCCCTCCCATCTCCAGCCTGACCAGCCCAACACCTCAGTTAACGTTTAGCAAAGCCAGAAGAGGCGCACAGAATACAACTAATAAACCAGACAAAAATATGGGAGGGATCGCAGCGTCCCCCAGATGGACTCAGAGAGAGAGATTTTACGGTAAGCAACAAAAAATCCCTATTTCTCTGTCATCCATCTGGGGGACGCTGCGTCTGTACTGATGGGATTTCCCAAAGCCAGCTAAGTAGAGGAGGGAGAACCAGACGGCAGAGCCGTCCGAAAAATCTCACGCCCAACAGAGGCAGTCTCCAAACCAAAAGTATGAAAACGGTAAAACCTGGTAAAGGTATGCACGGAAGACCAAGTTGCTGCTCTGCACAACTGCTCAACAGACACACCACCGCGAACAGCCCAAGAGGCTCCAACAGCTCTAGTCGAATGAGCCCTCAACGAACCAGGAACAGGTAAAGCTGAAGAAACATAGGCTTGTCGAATAGCCGACTTAACCCATCGTTCCACCGTGTTTTTAGAGGCCGGCCAGCCATGTTTGGGTGCGTCAATTAAAATCAACAAGGTATCCGTACGACGAATAGCCTCTGTGCGGGACAAATAAATGCGCAAGGCTCGAACAACATCCAACGATGCCAAATGACAATCTCGTCCAGAAGTCTCAGGAACAAACACCGGTAGTACTATGTCCTGATTCATATGGAAGGCTGATACAACCTTTGGTATAAAGGAAGGTTTTGTACGAAGAACCACTCAATCATTGTGAAACTCCAACAAAGGCGGTCTGCACAAAAGAGCGGATAACTCAGAAAACACGCCTGGCCGAAGCAATGGGCAAAAGAAAGACCACCTTCAGAGTAAGAAAACGTAAGTCGACAAGTTCTAATGGCTCAAACGGAGGCTTCTGAAGAGCCCGAAGAACCAAATTTAAATACCAGGGTGGAACCGGAGGAACAAAAGGAGGTTGAATTCTGAGTACACCCTGAAGGAACGTCTGAACCTCCGGAATAATAGCCAAACGTCTTTGAAAAAGTACCGACAGTGCAGAAACTTGACCCTTAAGAGAGGATAAATGAAGTCCCTTAGTCAATCCCTCCTGAAGGAAGGACAATAGACGCGGCAAACGAAAAAGGTGTGGTGACAGTTCATGCTTCTCACACCAAACTATGTAGATACGCCATACCCTATGATAAATACGAGAAGTAACCAGTTTTCTAGCTTGAATCATGGTTTTTACCACTAGCCTAGAGAACCCCTTAGCTCTTAATATCTCGGATTCAAGAACCATGCCGTCAAAGCCAGACGACTTAAATCGTGGTCTCAGAGGCAGCCGAAACGGGTCTTCGGCCACCATGCTGCGAAGAAGAGCGTACCACGGCCGACGCGGCCAGTCTGGTGCCACAAGAATGACTGGAAGACCCTCTCTTCGAATGCGTTGAAGCAGTTTCGGTATCAGAGGAAGTGGTGGAAATACGTATCCCAGTTGAAACTGCCACGGAGCTGTCAATGCATCGATCAGCGCCGCCTGAGGATCCTGAGTCCTGGACCCGTACCGGGGTAGTTTTCGGTTGAGACGAGACGCCATGAGGTCTATGTTGGGTGTTCCCCAGAGAGACACGAGAATTAGAAAGACTTCTTGATGAAGCTCCCACTCTCCCGGATGTATCGTGTGACTGCTTAAGTAGTCCGCTTCCCAGTTGTCGACGCCTGGAATGTGAATGGCTGAAATAATCGAAATCCACCGTTCCGCCCACTGGAGTATATGTGCAACCTCCTTCATCGCTCTCCAGCTGCGAGTTCCTCCTTGTTTATGTAAGCCACCGCCGTGGCGTTGTCTGATTGAATTTGTACCGGGTGACCCTGAACACTGGTCTGTACCTGAATCAGGGCATAGCGAATTGCTCTCAACTCCAAAATATTGATTGGTAACCGTGATTCCTGACCGCTCCAGAGACCCTGGAAATGTTGGGTTTCAAACACTGCCCCCCAACCGGTGAGACTGGCGTCCGTGGTGATCATCATCCAAGACCAGACAGTGAACGGGGCCCCTTTTGTTAAATTTGGACTGTGAAGCCACCAATGAAGAGACTGTCGAATCTGAGTCGACAGGCGACACAATTGTAAGTCCAGACGTGGGCCCGCCTGATTCCAAGAGCCCAATATCTGAGATTGAAGGGCCCGAGCATGAAACCTTGCATACGGTACTGCTTCGAAGGTCGCTACCATTTTGCCCAGTACTTGCATACATCGGAGAATGGAGACCCAAGGTAATTGTAACAGGCAACGGACTCTCGACTGGAGGTCCTGGAGTTTGTCCTGAGGCAGAAAAACCCTCTGACTTTTTGTGTTGAAAAGGAGACCTAGAAAAATCATCTCCTGAGAGGGAGTCAAGGATGACTTCCGGAAATCACAATCCATCCGAAAGATTGCAGTGTCTGTGGTGGTTCGCAGATGCTGTTGAAGAAGCTCTGGAGATGGAGCTTTTATCAACAAATCGTCCAGGTAAGGAGTAATGTTGACTCCCTGACATCTGAGTATCGCCACTACATTGCCCAATATTTCTCTGACGTCCTAGTGGATGCTGGGGACTCCGTAAGGACCATGGGAAATAGACGGGCTCCGCAGGAGACTGGGCACTCTATAAGAAAGATTTGGTACTATCTGGTGTGCGCTGGCTCCTCCCTCTATGCCCCTCCTCCAGACCTCAGTTAGATTTCTGTGCCCGGCCGAGCTGGATGCACACTAGGGGCTCTCCTGAGCTCCTAGAAAGAAAGTATGTTAGGTTTTTTATTTTACAGTGAGACCTGCTGGCAACAGGCTCACTGCAACGAGGGACTAAGGGGAGAAGAAGCGAACCTACCTGCTTGCAGCTAGCTTGGGCTTCTTAGGCTACTGGACACCATTAGCTCCAGAGGGATCGACCGCAGGACCCGTCCTTGATGTTCGTTCCCGGAGCCGCGCCGCCGTCCCCCTTACAGAGCCAGAAGCAAGAAGATGGTCCGGAAAATCGGCGGCAGAAGGCTTCAGTCTTCACCAAGGTGCAGCTGTGCGCCATTGCTCCTCATGCACACTTCACACTCCGGTCACTGAGGGTGCAGGGCGCTGGGGGGGGGGGGGGGGCGCGCCCTGAGCAGCAATAAAAACACCTTGGCTGGCAAAATAACCACAATATATAGCCCCAGAGGCTATATATGTGGTAATTACCCCTGCCAGAATCCAGAAAAAAGCGGGAGAAAAGTCCGTCGAAAAAGGGGCGGAGCCATCTCCCTCAGCACACTGGCGCCATTTCTCCCTCACAGTTCTGCTGGAAGGAAGCTCCCTGACTCTCCCCTGCAGTCTACACTACAGAAAGGGTAAAAAAGAGAGGGGGGGCACTAAATTTAGGCGCAGTATAACTTATAGCAGCTATAAGGGGACATAATTCAGTTAGTCCCTGCATTATATAGCGCTCTGGTGTGTGCTGGCATACTCTCTCTCTGTCTTCCCAAAGGGCTTTTGTGGGGTCCTGTCTCCTTTAAGAGCATTCCCTGTGTGTGTGCGGTGTGTCGGTACGGCTGTGTCGACATGTTTGATGAGGAGGCTTATGTGGAGGCGGAGCAGATGCCTATAAATGTGATGTCACCCCCTGCGGGGCAGACACCTGAGTGGATGGACTTATGGAAGGAATTACGTGCAAGTGTCGACTCCTTACATAAAAAATTTGACGACATGCCAAATGCGGGACAGCCGGCTTCTCAGCTCGTGCCTGCCCAGACAATTCAAAGGCCATCAGGGGCTCTGAAACGCCCACTACCCCAGATGGCAGACACAGATGTCGACACGGATACTGATACCAGTGTCGACGACGATGAGTCAAATTTAATGTCCACTAGGGCCATTCGTTGCATGATTGAGGCAAGGAAAGAGGTATTACACATTTCTGATATAAACCCAGGTACCTCAAAAAAGGGTATTATGTTTGGGGAGAAAAAACTACCGATAGTTTTTCCCCCATCTGAAGAATTAAATGAAGTGTGTGAAGAAGCGTGGGCTTCCCCCAATAAAAAATTGGTGATTTCAAAAAAATGACTAATGGCGTTCCCTTTCTCGCCAGAGGATAGGTCACGTTGGGAAACTCCCCCTAGGGTGGATAAAGCGCTCACACGTTTGTCTAAAAAGGTGGCACTACCGTCTCCGGATACGGCCGCCCTAAAGGAACCTGCTGATAGAAAGCAGGAGGCTATCCTAAAGTCTATATATACACACACTGGTGTTATACTGAGACCAGCTATTGCTTCAGCGTGGATGTGCAGTGCTGCTGCTGCTTGGTCAGATTCCCTGTCGGAAAATATTGACACCCTAGACAGGGACACTATATTGCTAACCGTAGAGCATATAAAAGACTCTGTCTTGTACATGAGAGATGCACAGAGGGAGATCTGCCGGCCGGCATCTAGAATAAGTGCATTGTCCATTTCTGCTAGGAGAGGCTTATGGACTCGGCAGTGGACAGGGGATGCAGATTCTAAAAGGCACATGGAAGTTTTGCCTTATAAGGGAGAGGAGTTATTCGGGGATGGTCTCTCAGACCTTGTTTCCACAGCAACAGCTGGGAAGTCAGCATTTTTGCCCCATGTCCCCTCACAGCCTAAGAAAGCGCCGTATTATCAGGTACAGTCCTTTCGACCCCAGAAAAACAGGCGGGGAAAAGGCGGGTCCTTTCTGTCTAGAGGCAGAGGAAGGGGAAAAAAGCTGCAACACACAGCAGGTTCCCAGGAACAAAAGTCCTCTCCCGCTTCTTCCATATCCGCCGCATGACGGTGGGGCTCCACAGGCGGAGCCAGGTACGGTGGGGGGCCGCCTCAAAAATTTCAGCGATCAGTGGGTTCGCTCACGGGTGGATCCCTGGATCCTTCAAGTAGTATCTCAGGGGTACAAGCTGGAATTCGAGGCGCCTCCCACCCGCCGTTTCCTCAAATCGGCCTTACCGACAACTCCCTCGGGCAGGGAGGCTGTGCTAGAGGCAATTCACAAGCTGTATTCCCAGCAGGTGATAGTCAAGGTACCCCTACTTCAACAAGGACGGGGTTACTATTCCACACTCTTTGTGGTACCGAAACCGGACGGTTCGGTGAGACCCATTTTAAATTTGAAATCCTTGAACACATACATAAAAAGATTCAAGTTCAAGATGGAATCGCTCAGGGCGGTTATTGCAAGCCTGGACGAGGGGGATTACATGGTATCCCTGGACATCAAGGATGCTTACCTGCATGTCCCCATTTACCTTCCTCACCAGGAGTACCTCAGATTTGTGGTACAGGATTGCCATTACCAATTCCAGACACTACCGTTTGGACTGTCCACGGCACCGAGGGTGTTTACCAAGGTAATGGCAGAAATGATGATACTCCTTCGAAAAAAGGGAGTTTTAATTATCCCGTACTTGGACGATCTCCTAATAAAGGCGAGGTCCAGGGAGCAGTTACTGGTCGGAGTAGCACTATTTTGGGAAGTGCTACAACAGCATGGCTGGATTCTAAACATTCCAAAGTCACAACTGGTTCCTTCCACACGCTTACTGTTCCTGGGGATGATTCTGGACACAGAACAGAAAAAAGTGTTTCTCCCGCAGGAGAAAGCCAAGGAGCTGTCATCTCTAGTCAGAGACCTCCTAAAACCAAAACGGGTATCGGTGCATCACTGCACACGAGTCCTGGGGAAAATGGTGGCTTCATACGAAGCAATTCCATTCGGCAGGTTCCATGCAAGGACCTTCCAGTGGGACCTCTTGGACAAGTGGTCGGGATCGCATCTTCAGATGCATCAACTGATAACCCTGTCTCCAAGGACCAGGGTGTCTCTACTGTGGTGGCTGCAGAGTGCTCATCTTCTAGAGGGCCGCAGATTCGGCATACAGGACTGGGTCCTGGTGACCACGGATGCCAGCCTTCGAGGCTGGGGCGCAGTCGCACAGGGAAGAAATTTCCAGTGACTTTGGTCAAGTCAGGAGTCGTCCCTACACATAAATATTCTGGAACTGAGGGCCATTTACAATGCCCTAAGTCAGACAAGGCCCCTGCTTCAAAACCAGCCGGTTCTGATCCAATCAGACAACATCACGGCAGTCGCCCATGTAAACCGACAGGGCGGCACAAGAAGCAGGATGGCGATGGCAGAAGCCACAAGGATTTTCCGATGGGCGGAAAATCACGTACTAGCACTGTCAGCAGTGTTCATTCCGGGAGTGGACAACTGGGAAGCAAACTTCCTCAGCAGACACGACCTACACCCGGGAGAGTGGGGACTTCATCCAGAAGTCTTCCTACTGTTGGTAAACCGTTGGGAAAGGCCACAGGTGGACATGATGGCGTCCCGCCTCAACAAAAAGCTAAAGAGATATTGCGCCAGGTCAAGGGACCCTCAGGCGATAGCTGTGGACGCTCTAGTGACACCGTGGGTGTACCAGTCGGTTTATGTGTTCCCTCCTCTGCCTCTCATACCAAAGGTACTGAGAATAATAAGAAGGCGAGGAGTAAGAACGATACTCGTGGTTCCGGATTGGCCAAGAAGAGCTTGGTACCCAGAACTTCAAGAAATGATATCAGAGGACCCATGGCCTCTACCGCTCAGACAGGATCTGCTACAGCAGGGGCCCTGTCTGTTCCAAGACTTACCGCGGCTGCGTTTGACGGCATGGCGGTTGAATTCCGGATCCTAAAGGAAAAGGGCATTCCGGAGGAAGTCATTCCTACGCTGATAAAAGCCAGGAAAGAAGTAACCGCAAACAATTATCACCGTATTTGGCGAAAATATGTTGCGTGGTGTGAGGCCAGGAAGGCCCCTACAGAGGAATTTCAGCTGGGTCGTTTTCTGCACTTCCTACAGTCGGGAGTGACTATGGGCCTAAAATTGGGTTCCATTAAGGTCCAGATTTCGGCTCTGTCGATTTTCTTCCAGAAAGAACTGGCTTCACTGCCTGAAGTTCAGACTTTTGTAAAAGGAGTGCTTCATATTCAGCCCCCTTTTGTGCCTCCTGTGGCACCTTGGGATCTCAATGTGGTGTTGAGTTTCCTAAAATCACATTGGTTTGAACTGTGGATCTGAAATATCTCACGTGGAAAGTGGTCATGTTATTGGCCTTGGCTTCGGCCAGGCGTGTGTCAGAATTGGCGGCTTTGTCATGTAAAAGCCCTTATCTGATTTTCCATATGGATAGGGCAGAATTGAGGACTCGTCCCCAGTTTCTCCCTAAGGTGGTATCCGCTTTTCTTTATCATCCACTAGGGGTCACTGGAGTACTCTTGGGATATGGACGGGCTTCCGCAGGAAACAGCACTGAATATTCAAATTAGTAACACTCCACCCCTCCATATCCCTGAGCACTTACTCAGTGTTTTTTCTGTGCTGAACGTGGTAGCAGCTTAATACCTGAAGTCACGGTTTTGTTGAAGAAACTTTTATTTTTATTTTTATTTTCTCTACTATTTGTACACATCCCTTTCCCCCTTCCAAAAGGCAGGGTCAGGGATCGTGCAGCTGCTGATAGCAGCACGGGCGTGTCGGGCCTCTCTGAAAGAGCTCCCTCACAGCCCTCACATCCTCCTGCACTGGCTAGCCGGCGCTTACTGAAAAGCCCCGTCGGAGCCTCCGCACGTCTGCGGGAGTAAGGTATGTGAAACGGGGCGGTCAGCTCCCGCTGCCGCCCCGACGTGTGGGGACATAGTGCTTGGTGACGGCAGAGGGATTGTTACGCGGCTCTCCCCTCTCAGCCTCCGGCAGGTACCGCGGCTCTCCCCGCTCAGGCGCCCGCACGTTCGACCGCGGTTCTCCCCGCTCAGGCGCCCGCACGGTCGGCCACAGACCTCCGTGCGGGCACCGCGGCTCTCCCCGTTCAGGCGCCCGCACGGTCGGCCACAGACCTCCGTGCGGGCACCGCGGCTCTCCCCGCTCAGGCGCCCGCACGTTCGGTCACAGACCTCCGTGCAGGCACCGCTGATCGATTCTTACAGCCCGCCGCAGCGCTACCTTGATTAGCTGACGCCGCTATTATACACGAGGCCACCGCTGGGACACACGAGGCACATAGCGCTCTACGATACCCGCTGGGGGCCCACACGCTGCGCTGCCGCTGTAATAAGCTAAAAGAGCAGGCAGCCATTACAGGGGGGACAATAATAATGTCGCAGAGAAATACTGCAGCAGCAGAGGAGATTGTTACAGTATAATCAGTGAAAGTTGTACCAGCACGGTGATTATATGTATAAGTTAGCAGGGCAGACATTTTTAACATGCTTCCTGTGTTTTCCTGCTGTGATTCCAGAACGTTCCTGCCTTACATCTCTACACCACCGGAAGGCGCAGGAGTGTTAGTGGGAATTTGGGATCAAATTTCTTAGTACTGGCCACGTGTATTGCACTGGGCCAGATATATATACAGAGCCACCTTATTGCTATTTTACTGAGTCGTGCAGGTGTCTGTTTTTTGTGTATTGTATTGTCTGTCGCCATGAGTAAGGCACCAGCAAAAACTAAAAAGCATATTTGCAAAGTATGTGGCAGTGTGTTACCGGATGCATCTACCACATGTAACGTATGTTTTGTGGATTCCGTTCAGAATACCATTTCTGCTCCGGTTTTGCAACCAATTTCCTCACCGGACCCTCCGTGGGGTATGTTAGTAAATGTACTGGAGAAATTTCAGACAGAAATGACCGCTGCTCGTCTGGAGCGAGAAACGTTAAGATCTGAGTCTAGGGTGAGACCGCCAGAACTACCGGAGGCGTCTCAGCCTTGCGTACGGTCCAAATCCATTTTGGGCAAACGGGATAATTTTCATATGTCTTATGATTTTCCAGTGTCTGCTATGTTGCATTCTGACGATTCCATCCCAGACCTCACGGAACACGATGAGGGGGAGGAGGGCGAAGTGGAGTCAGATGGCGAGGATGTTAACAGTTCCGGCATTGATGATCTCATCAGAGCGGTACGGCAGTCGCTAAGGTTTCCTGAAGCTGAGCAGCCTCTCACCAATGATCAGGTCGTATTTACTAAACGACGGAAGACGCCAGTAAGTTTTCCTGTGTCGGATTCTCTAAATCAGATGTTAGTAGAAACAAGACAGAATCCAGATAAACGGTTTTCTATACCTCGCAGATTTAAGTCTAGTTATCCGTTTCCAGACTCGGTAACGTGTACATGGGAGAATCCACCAATAGTTGATTCTTCAGTGTCAAAGCTTACCAAGAAATTAACCATACCAGTGCCATCAGCTACTACGCTTAAAGATCCTTCAGATCGTAAGATAGAAACTATGCTAAAATCCATGTATGTAGCAGCAGGTGTGATGCTAAGACCTGGATTGGTTGGCATTTGGGTCACTAAGGCGCTCATAATATGGCTTACAGAACTCAAATCTGCTTTACATGACGAAAACCTGATAATTCAGGTAAATCAAATGATTGAGGCTGTAGAGTATCTCTGTACAGCGTCTACTGACGTCTGTCAGCTCACTTCTCGTATTTCATCTTCGCTAGTTACGGCACGAAGAGCACTCTACCTGCGTACTTATCAAGCGGAGGCAGAGGTCAAACGAAGTATAGAGGCGTTGCCTTACGATGGCAAGAAGTTGTTTGGTCCAGAATTGGACGCATGGATTAAGGAGGCTACGGGAGGTAAGTCTGTGTTCTTACCAGTGCCTCCACCTGCGCCAAGAAGAAGGTACGCTGGACCTTCGTTCAAATCCTTTAGATCTCAGCCCTTTCGAGGACGTGGCAGAGGATCAGCCACGCCTGCTAGACGTGGTCGAGGACGTGGTTTCCATCAAACCAACACAACTCGCCAAGACGCTAAGGTTACCGACAAGCCAGTGGCATGACGGCCTACCAGCCCATCTCGGTTCTCCAACTGTGGGAGCACGCCTTCAGACGTTCCATGGGGCGTGGTTCCACACATCCGCGGAGGGCTGGATTCGCAATTTAGTGTTAAAAGGTTACAAAATAGAGTTCGACTGTCTGCCGCCTCTGCGGTTTTTCAAGACAGGCTTGCCTCTGTCGGACGACAAGAGGACAGTTTTGCAAATTGCCATTCAGTCCTTACTGGATTCGGCAGTGTTGATTCCGGTCCCTGTACACCAACAGGGTCAGGGTTATTATTCAAGTCTATTTGTGGTCCCGAAGCCGGATGGCTCAGTCAGACCAATATTGAACTTAAAGCGCCTCAATCAGTACGTAACTTACTACAGATTCAAAATGGAGTCTCTACGGTCGGTGATTGCGGGGTTAGAGACCAAGGAATTTATGATTGCGCTAGACCTCAAGGATGCGTACTTACACATTCCAATTTGGCAGCCTCATCAGAAATTCTTACGATTTGCAATACGCCAGAACCATTACCAGTTTCAGGCTCTGCCGTTTGGCCTGTCATCAGCGCCTCGGGTATTCACCAAAGTAATGTCTGTGATGATAGCTCACCTCAGATCCCTGGGAGTGACAATAGTTCCGTATTTAGACGATCTGCTCATCAAAGCTCCGTCTCCACAGATACTTACCCAACATGCGCTGCTAACTTACAATGTACTGGTTCACCACGGTTGGATTGTAAATTTCAAGAAATCACATCTGATTCCGTCTCAACGCCTTCAGTTCCTAGGTATGATTCTCGATACGGTCAATCAAAGGATTTACCTACCACAACAAAAAGTACAAATGCTACGCCATCTAGTACAATTAGTACTCAAACCACGCACAGTGTCGGTACACTTGTGCATTCGCCTGTTAGGCACAATGGTGGCAGCTTTCGAGGCGCTTCAGTTCGGAAGATTTCACTCTCGTCCATTTCAGCTGAACGTGCTTGCCCAGTGGTCGGGCTCGCATCTGCAGATTCACCACAGAGTGAGGTTGTCACCAATAGCAAGAGTTTCTCTGCTATGGTGGCTCAAGGAACACAATTTAACCGCAGGAAGACGGTTCGGAGTTTGCAATTGGATAATTCTAACTACGGACGCCAGTCTCAGAGGTTGGGGAGCGGTAATTCAAAATTGTCAGCTCCAGGGTCTCTGGGCGGATCACGAGAAATTGCTGTCTATAAATGTTCTAGAACTCCGCGCAATTTACAATGCGCTACGACAAGCAGTGCACATGATTCGCTCTCAGCCTGTCCAAGTGCAGTCAGACAATGCGACGGCGGTCGCATACATCAACAAACAAGGAGGAACGAGAAGCCGCATGGCAATGCGGGAAGTAGCTCGAATCCTCAATTGGGCGGAATGCCACCAGGTGATATTGTCGGCCGTGTTCATTCCGGGAGTGGACAACTGGGAAGCGGATTATCTCAGTCGTCGGGATTTTCACCCAGGCGAATGGTCATTAAATCCAGAAGTGTTTCACATGTTGGTTCAGCGATGGGGTTATCCTCAGGTGGACCTGATGGCATCTCGACACAATCATCAAACGCCCCAGTATGTGTCCAGAACAAGAGATCCAAAGGCAGTCGCGGTGGATGCTCTCACTGTCGCGTGGCCGTACAGTCTTGTGTATCTGTTTCCACCGTTTCCGCTGCTCCCTCTGGTGCTAAAACGGATCAAAAGAGAGTCGCTCACAGTCATACTAGTGGCGCCTCATTGGCCTCGGAGAGCTTGGTTCTCGGATCTTCGAGGATTACTCGCAGACGATCCGTGGCCGCTCCCGATACGTCCAGACCTGTTACAACAGGGTCCGTTTCTTTACCCCGATTTAGCGCGGCTGCGTTTGACGGGGTGGCTGTTGAGACCGCCCTCTTAAGAAGAGAGGGCATTCCAGATTCAGTTATACCAACCATGTTACGAGCTAGAAAGCCGGTTACGGCAGCTCATTATTACAGAATATGGCGTGCCTATATAGGTTGGTGTGAAGCTCGGAAATTTCCGACATCAGCTTTCAAGTTATGCCGCCTTTTGTTGTTTCTACAAACAGGCTTAGATGGAGGATTGCGTTTATCTACACTAAAGGTGCAGGTATCTGCTTTGTCAATTTACTTTCAAAGACGATTGGCTCTATTGCCGTCTATACGCACTTTTCTCCAAGGTGTACTCAGGGTACAGCCTCCATTCATACCACCTACAGCGCCATGGGACTTGAATCTGGTTTTGGAGTTCTTACAGTCTTCATATTTTGAACCCTTACAACAAGTGGATATAAAGTTTCTCACTTGGAAAACAATTTTTCTCTTAGCCTTAGCTTCCGCAAGGCGTGTTTCGGATTTGGGTGCCTTGTCATGCAAGCCACCGTATTTGGTGTTTCATGATGACAGAGCGGAACTTCGGACGAATCCCGCCTTCTTACCAAAGGTAGTGTCATCTTTTCACATCAATCAACCAATAGTAGTTCCTGTGTTGACAGCACATTCTGGAACTCTGGATGTGGTTCGCGCATTACGCGTTTATGTATCCCGAACGTCTTCAGTTCGTAAGACGGATACGTTATTTGTTCTCTATGATGCTGCCAAGATGGGTTGGCCAGCATCTAAACAAACTTTATCCAGATGGATAAAACTGACCATACGCCAGGCTTACCTTCATGCTAGGTTACAACCGCCTACGTCAGTAACCGCTCATTCCACACGTTCTGTGGGAACTTCATGGGCAGCTGGTCGTGGGGCTTCTGCGACGCAGCTTTGCCGGGCGGCTACATGGTCTTCCGTGCACACGTTTGTGCGCTTTTACAAGTTTGATACTTTTGCGGCATCAGCATCTAGCTTTGGCCGCCTAGTTTTACAAGTGCCAAACAGCTCTCCCGCCCACGGGGGAAGCTTTGGTACGTCCCAAGAGTACTCCAGTGACCCCTAGTGGATGATAAAGAAAATAGGATTTTGGTACTTACCAGGTAAATCCTTTTCTTTGAATCCATAGGGGGCACTGGACGCCCACCCAGAGCAGTTTTACCTACTTGTGGTTAGTTCTGAGGATCTTATGGTAACACACTTTCACCGGCTGGTTCAAGTTACAAGTGCTGGTTAGGGTGTCAACTGTTAGTTGTCAGTAACGTTATGTGTTAACTTCGTTATTGTCAGTTATGTTATATGTAATACTCCATTATTAACCTCTCTTAATTCCTGTTCGGCTCAGTAAAAAACACTGAGTAAGTGCTCAGGGATATGGAGGGGTGGAGTGTTACTAATTTGAATATTCAGTGCTGTTTCCTGCGGAAGCCCGTCCATATCCCAAGAGTACTCCAGTGCCCCCTATGGATTCAAAGAAAAGGATTTACCTGGTAAGTACCAAAATCCTATTTTCACTTGAACCAACCTATTGTGGTGCCTGCGGCTACTAGGGACTTGGAGGATTCCAAGTTACTGGACGTAGTCAGGGCCTTGAAAATTTGTTTCCAGGACGGCTGGAGTCAGGAAAACTGACTCGCTTTTTATCCTGTATGCACCCAACAAAATAGGTGCTCCTGCTTCTAAGCAGACTATTGCTCGCTGGATTTGTAGCACAATTCAGCTGGCGCATTCTGCGGCTGGATTGCCGCATCCTAAATCAGTGAAAGCCCATTCCACGAGGAAGGTGGGCTCATCTTGGGCGGCTGCCCGAGGGGTCTCGGCTTTACAACTTTGCCGAGCTGCAACTTGGTCAGGGGCAAACACGTTTGCTAAATTCTACAAATTTGATACCCTGGCTGAGGAGGACCTTGAGTTCTCTCATTCGGTGCTGCAGAGTCATCCGCACTCTCCCGCCCGTTTGGGAGCTTTGGTATAATCCCCATGGTCCTTACGGAGTCCCCAGCATCCACTAGGACGTCAGAGAAAATAAGAATTTACTCACCGGTAATTCTATTTCTCGTAGTCCGTAGTGGATGCTGGGCGCCCATCCCAAGTGCGGATTGTCTGCAATACTTGTATATAGTTATTGCCTAACTAAAGGGTTATTGTTGAGCCATCTGTTGAGAGGCTCAGTTATATTTCATACTGTTAACTGGGTATAGTATCACGAGTTGTACGGTGTGATTGGTGTGGCTGGTATGAGTCTTACCCGGGATTCAAAATCCTTCGTTATTGTGTCAGCTCTTCCGGGCACAGTATCCTAACTGAGGTCTGGAGGAGGGGCATAGAGGGAGGAGCCAGTGCACACCAGATAGTACCAAATCTTTCTTATAGAGTGCCCAGTCTCCTGCGGAGCCCATCTATTCCCCATGGTCCTTACGGAGTTCCCAGCATCCACTACGGACTACGAGAAATAGAATTACCGGTGAGTAAATTCTTATTTTTTGTAAACACTCGAGGGGCCGTGGAGAGAACGAAAGGAAGAGCCTGAAACTGGAAGTGCTAAGGACCAATTGCGAACCGCAACAGATGCTGATGACCGGACCAAATTGGAACATGGAGGTACGCGTCATTTATGTCGATAGATGCCAAATACTCCTCTTCCATTGCGGCGATAATTGAACGAATCGATTCCATCTTGAATTTTTGGACAGCGAGATACGGGTTCAGGCTTTTTAAATTCAAAATGGGTCGAAACGAACCGTCCGCTTTGCTCACGAGAAAAAGTCTTGAGTAAAAACCCTGACCCTGTTGTAATCTGGGGACTGAAAGAATTACTCCGTCTCGCAAAAGTTTGAAAGTAGCCTGAATTAACGCTTGTCGTTTGGAGGGATCGTTTGGAAGGGGAGTGATGAAAAAACGGTCTGGAACAGGTTCCTCCAGATCCAAAATGTACCCTCGGGATATTACCCCTGTCACCCACCGATCCGGTTGCGACAGGAGCCACGTTTCCCGGAAATGTAGTAACCGTGCTCCCACTACCCTCCGAAGATCTCCCCGCGTCATGCGGTAGGCTTGTTGGCTGGCTTAACCGCCGGCCTGCGGGATGACTGTGATCCCCTACCACGGTATGCACCTCGTCGTGGGTACCTGGAAAAGGCTCGAAAGGACTGGAAACTGCCCCTGCCCTGAGTCTGAAAGGAACGAAACTTAGTCGATTTAGGCTTCTGAGGAGCAACAGGAAGAAATGAACTCTTGCTGCCTGTGGTATCGGAGATAATCTTCTTAAGTTCCGGACCAAAGAGGTATTCACCCTCAAAGGGGTCAGCTGTCAAAGTCTGTTTGGAATCAGAATCAGCATTCCAAACACGAAGCCAGAGCGAACGCCGTGCCGTAACCGCCAGAGCAGACACGCGCGACTGCAATGAGGCCAACAAGGCTTCCCCTACATAATTGATAGCCTCAGAAATCTGCTCCGCTAGCTGGATAGCCTCCGAAGGGTCATCAGATTGCATCCCCGACACCACCTGCGCCAACCATTCATCTACAGCTTTAAGTACCCAGGCACCAGCGAGAACTGGACGCAGGGAAACACCTGATAAGGTAAACATAGACTTAAGAATTGCTTCAATCTTCCTATCCGTGGAATCTTTCAATGTCACTGACTGCACTGAAGGAATTACCGTAGCCTTCGCCAGGTGAGAAATAGGAGCATCCACCTTTGGCGCAGTCTCCCAGAACCTGGTATCCTGCTCCGCGAAGGGATAAAGAAACCTTAACTTCTTAGGAGCCTGAAACCTTGAATCCGGTTTAAGCCAAGGTTCTTTCAAAATATCTGCAAAATGTGTATAGGAAGGAAAGACAGTTACTTGTCTCTTCTGACGTTTGAAAAAGGCAGAAGAAGTCTCCGCCTCCACCGTATCCTGAACATTAAGTGTATGACGTATGGCCTCAATTAACAATTGGACACCTGAATTTTACCAACAATTCCTCCTCTTCCCAAGCGGAAGAATCTTCCCACTCAGGATCCAGTTCTCCCTCTTCCAAAGGAGTGTCTGGATCTGCCTCCTCACCAGGTAGCGGGTGTTGACGTTTCGAGGCTGCTGAGCCCGAAGTAGTCACAATTTTATTAATAGACTGTGCTAAATCCGACAGACATTTACCCATATTTCTAGCCCAAAGTGGTTCCTCCGCAGGCTGATCAGTATGAGAACCTGACTGAGACTGACGCAAATCTGCAATAGCATCAGCCATGTTCCTAGCCCAGAGAGGTACCGACTGATCTGTCGACCCACTAGACTGCTCGACTACAGGCGTCCCAGAGCATGTGGTGCAGAGAGAACCCGGATCCGTGCTACCCTTAGAAAGCTTGGATCCGCATTGGGAACAAGCAAAATAAACAGCCGAGCCTGTCTTCCCCTTAGCAGGTTTGTCTGGCTTATTGGCCATCCTGCAAATCCAATGATCAATTCTATGCCTAAGATGGGGATGTTAAGGAGCACTGACAAAACGACTCCTAAACCCTTATCTACCTTTTTTTTTTTTTTTTTTTTTTATACAAAACCCCCTTAAATGAAGAAAACACAAAAATGTAAAAAATATTACTAGAGACATAGGACCAGTTAGGAGACAATGGTGCCTAACCCTAGCTACTGGCTCAGTTAGTTAGAAAAACAATCACAGCCCCTAGTGGGGATTGATGTACAAAATACTTGCGGTTGGCCGATCCCTTCCTCAAAGTGAGAGCCCCGCTGTGTGTGTGTGTGTGTGATGTGGCGCGCAGCGTCCCCCGCATGCAGTAACATGGGGAAAATGGTGCCCGGTGAAGAAGTCCGCCCCCACAGACTGAGGTAGGCGGCGCTGTGTTGAGCAGGAGACAGACTGCTTCCGCCACGGCTAGTGGTCACCTACACTGCCGCGCCGGCCAGCGGAAGTCGGGCGCGCCGGTGCGCGCCTCTGACAGCGGTGACCGGCGGCGGTAAGAAGAAGAGCCGTAGCCTGGTCGCCCTGCCCGGCGCCGCCAAGAGCGGCTGTAAAGTACATCGCCTTTCCCCTTCACCGCGCGCGCTGTAACCAGCACAGCGCGCGCTGCACACACACACCGAATCAAAGACACTTGTAAAACAGCCCAACACAGGGCTGTGGCTGCAGGACATACCTCATAGAAGCCTCCTAACAGATATGAGAGTGGGGGGCAGTGTCAGGAGTGGTGACTACCCCGTAGGCTGCATAGAGTGGGGAGACTCACTAACTAGACCCCACACTCAGATACCTGTCGCCTGTAAACAGGGACTTTGGATCTGCTTCCAGAAAATAAAACACAACAAATAAAACCTAACTAAAAACTAAGACAGGAACTGTGCCTGCACTCTCCAGGCACACAACTTAAACTGAGGTGTTGGGCTGGTCAGGCTGGAGATGGGAGGGGTTAGAGGGGGGAGGAGTTTCTTTTGATAGGTTCTGTGCCAAAGCTCCCTCCCACACACTCTAACCCAGTGATTTTCAACCTTTTTCAAGTCGCGGCACACCGACCAAGATTTTTAAACTGCCAAGGCACACCATCAGTCCCCCACTCCTCCCCCCCAACAAAAGAAGAAGAAAAAAAAACACACATTGGCTCCCATGGGGGGAAAAAACACACACACACACACATTGGCCCCCACAGTAATTAAACAAATGCATTGGCCTCTGCAGTAATTCCACACATTGCCCCCCCCCCCCCAGTAATACCACACATGGCCCCCCACAGTAATACCACACATGCACCCCCCCCACACACACACACACAGTAATACCACACATTGCACCCCAACAGTATTTCCACACACTGACTCCCACAGCAATTAAATAAATACAAATTCACTGGCTCCTACCTGGGAGTTAGTGGATATGAGGCTCATGTTTCACTCTCTCTGCCTCAGGCACTGAAGTTCATGCAGCCGGAGAAGCAAGGAGCAGCATGGGTTGAGAGTGGGTAGTTCATATTTCCCTCTCCCTGCCTCCGTGTCTGCAGTGTATGCAGTCGGAGGACCAAGGACGGAGCAGCACGGGCTGAGAGCGGGCAGTTCATATTTCCCTCTCCCTGCCTTCGCATCTGCAGTGTATGCAGCCGGAGGTGAGACAGCGGGCAGGTTAGCGGGCGGGCGGGCAGGACATGGTATGTGTGACGAGTCACGCTGCGTCTCATAGGTTACAGGCCAGCGCAGTCAAAACCAGATAGTCGGCGGCTAGGCATCAGGCAACTCTCGCGGCACATCTGAGAACCGCTGGCGGCACACTAGTGTGCCGCGGCACAGCGGTTGAAAAACACTGCTCTAACCCATCAGTACGGACGCAGCGTCCCCCAGATGGATGACAGAGAAAGTGTGTATGCCATCCTCTTTATGGGGTATCTTCATCTTTCCCTAATCTTTGTCTCAGCTCCCCAATTTGAAATAATGGCACTACATAGACAATGTGTTTTTATATCATGTTTGGACTCTCATTACTGCCTGATTTATTTATTTATTTTTACTGGAAGTGCTGTTTGGAAATAGGGTCTTGTATGTACATTTCATGTGACTTGGTGAAAGATGTTCACCTTCAGATGAGCCTTTTTCATTCTATGAGGATATACCCTCTTGCAACTGTTGCTGTATCATTGCTTTTGGGGGATGTACAAGCCAATAAATTGGTCATCTGAAGCAGGAAAACCCATTTAAGTAGCATTTTCTTTACACGCAGACCAGTGTAATAATTGACATTGCTTAGATCTTGAATTGTGACCATTGGAACACAGGAACAGAGAAGTACTGATGTTTAGGTTGCAGGATCACCCTTCTTTATTGGTCTGTTACTCAGAATGGCTTATAAGTGTTATATCTCTGATTCAATACAGGGAATGATTGCTCTGCGCAGAGGGGCCACTGAACTGACGCACGAGGACTACATGGAGGGGATATTGGAAGTCCAAGCTAAGAAAAAGGCCAATTTGCAGTACTATGCGTGAACCCACAATGAGGTCAATCAGTGGGAAGTGCCACTGCTTGTTATGTACGGACTGTTCACTTTATGTTACAGAAGGAAATAAACCAGACCTCTCTAACGGAACAACCTGCGCTCACTTTGGAGTTTTTGCTTCTAAAGGGAGTGTTTACTCATTTATTGATTCTCTCCATGGCCAAATGCGAAACCAGAAATCCTGTAAATGTCATTTTATACGGTGAGTTCTCTGTCCATGCGTCCTCGATTATTCTACTAAGGAATGTGACCTGGGCCAAACAAGACTCTTCTCATGGAATATTTTACTGGGATTCTGTCTATGGAAATGTAGCTCTAGTTCTCATCAATGCTTTACCCAGTTTTAAAATATGACCTTCTCCTTCTCCTTCTGTTTGCATTAAAGTAGATCTCCATGAAAGCATACTTTTATTGTTAATGCCCCCCACCCCCAGCTATGGGGGCTCTCTGTGGTTCAGGAAATGTGAGGACCTGCTGCAGCCTGTAAGTGCATTACAGCCATGGGAAATCGGAAAGTAAATGCTCCTCTGTAAAAGGTTGTCATTGCAGCTGATTGGCTGTCTGTGTCTTGTCCTGTCCAATCAGCTGCTTTGACCAGCACCTGGGCCGCATTCAATTCCAAGCTTGTTGGGAGCAGCAGAGGTTATATAACAGATGGCAAGCCTCTTCCTGGGCATGGTTTCATGTTTTATACTAGCTTAGGGGTAAGGTGCCAATGGCTATGAAAACGTAGTGGCACTAATAATGCACAAAATAAATAAACCTGTTTAAACTCAATCAGAATCGGCTTTATTGGCCAGGTATACTTGCGTATACTAGGATTTTGTCTTCGGTTTGCTATAAAACAGCCAAGTAGGTAGCAGGTAAGGAGGTGTGTGTGTGTGTGTGTGTGTGTGTGTGTGTGTGTGTGTGTGTGTGTGTGTGTGTGTGTGTGTGTGTGTAGGTGGGGGTGGGGGGGTGGCGCAAGTAAAGTTACACAGATAGGTATACCGTAGGGACACAAGTTAGTTACATGTACGCCTAGTCAGTCAATGTTCAGGAGTTCAGCAGGCGGACCGCTTGGGGAAAGAAACTTTTGAGGCTTCTGGTGGATCTGGCGGGGACAGCCCTGTAACGCCTGCCTGAAGGAAGCAAGTTAAACATGCTGTGGCCGGGGTGTAGCTGGTCTTTTACTATCTTCATTGCCCGCTTTTTAGCTCTGGACAAGTACAGGTCCTGGACTGAGGGAAGGTTGGCCCCGATGATCTTCTCTGCGGTTCTGACCACCTTTTGGAGCCTGCATCTGTCCCTCGCGCTGGCGGAGCTGTACCATACGAGTATTGAGGAGCACAGTACCGACTCCACAATCGCGGAGTAGAAGAGGAGCAGAAGCTTCTGTGAGATGTTGAACTTCCTTAGTTGCCTGAGGAAGAACAACCTCTGCTGCGCTTTCCCAACAGTGGCGTCAGCGTTGGACCCCATTTAAGGTCCCGGGAGATTGTGGTCCCTAGAAACTTGAAGGAGTCCACTAGCGATACCACACTGTCAGCAATCGTTAGCGGAGGTGCACTAGATGACTTCTTCCTGAAGTCCACTATCATCTCGACGGTTTTGAGGGGGTTGAGCTCAAGGTTGTTGTGGATGCACCACTGGGCCAGCCGGTCTACTTCCCGTCTACAGGCCGATTCGTCCCCATCCTTGATGAGGCCGATGACTGTGGTGTCATCGGCGAATTTGATGATCCTTACTGATTGCGCCTCTGAGGTACAGTCATTTGTGTATAGTGAGAAGAGCAGGGGTGAGAGGACACAGCCCTGAGGGGCCCCTGTACTAATGGACAGCGCTTGAGAGGTGAATTCCCCTGCTTTCACCACCTGTGTCTAATCTGTCAGGAAGTCTATTATCCAGGAACAGGTAGCTTCTGGGACCCCTAGGCGAAGTAATTTGGGGTGGAGGATGCTGGGGACGATTGTATTGAAGGCCGAGCTGAAATCGACAAACAGGACCCTCGCGTAGGTACCGGGAATGTCTAGGTGCTGTAGAATGTAGTGCAGGCCCAGGTTGACTGCATCCTCGACACACCAATTCGAGCGATAGGCGAACTGCAGGGGGTCCAGTCACAGTTTTCAGGTGATTTAAAACCAGATGCTCGAACGTTTTCATGACCACAGACGTCAGTGCTATCAGCCTGTAGTCGTTAAGGTTCGTGATAGTGGGTTTCTTGGGGACCGGGACTATAGTAGACCTTTTGAGGCAGGAAGAGACTTTCTGTAGCTCCAGCGATTTATTGAAGATCTTGGTGAATATGGGGGCGAGCTGACCCGCACATGCTCTTAGGGCAGATGGTGACACTCCGTCAGGACCCGGAGCTTTCCTGGGTTTGGCCCTTTTGAACAATGCCTCCACCTCTTCTTGGGTGACTTGCAGTGCCTGGGGTTGGCCGTCGGTGTTCGGGGCATCGTAGAGGTGATTGTTTGGGTTGCAGGGTACTTCTTTTGCAAACCTGCAATAAAAGTGGTTCAGTTCATCTGCAAGGTCTTGGTGCATGGTGGTGGACTTTGATGTTTTCCTATAGTTGGTTATGGATTGCATTCCTTTCCATACAGATACGGGGTCATTGGTGGAGAGATCGTTTGTCAGCTTGTCCGAGAACCGCTTTTTTGCTAGCATGATTCCTTTAATCAGAGTTCCTAGTACGGTTGTATAGTGCTCTGTCACCGCTGCTATAGGCCTCCTCTTTGGCTCGACGAATTTGCCTGAGCTGGGCATTGAACCAGGGCTGCTTGTTGTTGTAAATGCGGTAAGTCTTGGTAGGTACACACATGTCCTCACAGTAGCTGATGTAGGATGTGACCGTGTCTGTCAGGTCATTCAGGTCGGTTGCCGAGGCTTCAAAGACCCCCCATTCCGTGCAGTCAAAGCATGTAAGGGACCTATATTTTAAATGTGGTATATTGGTATAGGAACTGATGTTGAGTATATATTAACGCAGTTTTAGTGGGCTGCCATTATAATGCTGTATATGCTATAAAAAAAAGTTATTTCCGTTATAACAGATGTGCTTTGGTAGTCTAAGCCAGGGATAGGCAACCTATGGCATGCCCGTGCTGCAAGCATGTGGTAGGGCATGCTGGGATGTGTAGTTGCACTCCAGCTACTGTGCCAGAGTTTGCCTATCCCTGGTCTAAGCAGACATAGACAGCTTGTGGAACTACAAATTCCAGCGGTCATTGCCAGCATGTGGTTGTTGGAGCATGTCGGTATTTGTAGCTTCACAGCCCATTCTAGTGGGTGAGGGGGAAGAAGCCTGCTATCATGGCAGTGTCTTACTCCTATGAGCCATTGACTTTGCATGTGAGATTCTGAGGTTTTTGTAATTTGTTCCGAGATTATGGAACCAGTAGGATTTTATTGAGTTTGCAGTTAAATTTAAAGTAGCAATCCGTTATAAATCCACTAATGAGATCGCACAGTGACGTCAAGTCACAGCCGGCAAGAGCATGCAGTTTTGAACGATGAGTCCAAATTGAGCTGCATGCACGGCTGACACAGAGTCGTTAACGACATGCGGGTCCGTGCATCGCTCAGCGGCTTCATACACACTGGGCGATATAGTAATGGATGTCGCTCAGGAAGGGTCAAAATGAGCGATGTTTGTTTACTTTATCGCTAAGTGTGTACCCACCTTTAGAAATGTCCTTATACTCTCTGTAAATAGCATATTTAAAATAGATGTGTAGTGTTAGTCTAAAGCTGGGAATAAACTATACAGTTATCTGTCAGATAATCTGTGGTTGGAATGAAAACCTGGTAATGGATGAGAGCAACTGACAATCGACCATTTGCTCCCAAACAGTGGAAAATGGACAAAACTTGTTTATACAAATTGGTTAAATCATTGGTTTTGTCCATTTCTGCAGCGGGGTACACTGGTATTCCACAGGGAATAAGAGTAGGATCTTGATCCGAGGCAACAACAGGCTAAAAGCTTTGACTGTTCCCAAGATGCTCAGCACTGCCTCCTCTATAACCCCGCCTCCGTGCACAGGAGCTCAGATTGTAAGTTGGTGCCTGCAGTGCAGGCAGCTAATAGGCAGGGCTGCTCCAGCAGCCCTACGAAGAGCTATTTTAAAGAAGACAGAAGACTTCAAGGGCTGCAGCAGAGACTCGAGTGCTAGATATCATTCTGATATCTCCTGCTGCAGCTCCATCACCTCCCACAGCGGCGCTGTATACTCCCGCGTCCCTGGTTGCCGGAAACTTACAGCGGAGGCTCCGGTTCTTCACCCAGGCCACACACACCAACTGAAGTTCTCCGGGATCGCATGGCCGCACTCGGGGAGGAGGTAAGAGGATTCCCCAGGCTGGACCCGCTGAAAATCTCGAACCGCCGCGGCCATTAGGACGCGGGCCGGGCGTGCTGGCGTGGACACTGTGGCAGCACAGGGACCCCACTAGACCGCAAGGGCACACGTCGGATTAGGCTATCATCCATTTTATTAAGGCCTGCAGCACCCAGTGGTGAAGTCCAGCAAGGTGATAAGGCTCTGGCCTGTAGTCCCTCGCCCAGCCCCTGGGCACCATTTAGAGTAAATGTTCCCATCCTGGAGCTGCATCTCTCTGTCTCCCTCACTCCATGTCAGCGATTGGGCACCATTACACACAGCTGCGCTGATTCTGGGACTGCTGGGTGATGCCTCCTCTGTAAAGCCGCCTGCATCATCAGCGCTGTGTATTTACAGGACACTTAAGTATTCTATATGTCGTTTAGACAGTGTTAGTTAAGAACAAGTGCATACTTCATGGTTATTTTAGTACAAGTACCCTGTGATATTCATCAAGTTTTTACTGTGCATTGATATATCTGTTTATATACATAGCCTTACTCCGTAATAGTATTGCTAGTCCAGTGCAGTTTTATTGTTTGTCATAATTCCTGCATTGTACATGTGACTGTGTGTGTGTGCATATAGCTGCTCGGTGATCTCTACTCCGTGTATCTCACTCCTACTGCTATCCCTATATTCTGTAACCTGAGGGGGCTCCGTGCGTCAGGGTTATTAGTTAATATAGGTATTTCTCTATCGTCCTAAGTGGATGCTGGGGTTCCTGAAAGGACCATGGGGAATAGCGGCTCCGCAGGAGACAGGGCACAAAAGTAAAGCTTTTACAGGTCAGGTGGTGTGTACTGGCTCCTCCCCCTATGACCCTCCTCCAGACTCCTGTTAGATTTTTGTGCCCGGCCGAGAAGGGTGCAATTCTAGGTGGCTCTCATAAAGAGCTGCTTAGAGAGTTTAGCTTAGGTTTTTTATTTTACAGTGATTCCTGCTGGCAACAGGATCACTGCAACGAGGGACAGAGGGGAGAAGAAGTGAACTCACCTGCGTGCAGGATGGATTGGCTTCTTGGCTACTGGACATGAAGCTCCAGAGGGACGATCACAGGTACAGCCTGGATGGTCACCGGAGCCACGCCGCCGGCCCCCTCACAGATGCTGAAGCAAGAAGAGGTCCAGAATCGGCGGCTGAAGACTCCTGCAGTCTTCTTAAGGTAGCGCACAGCACTGCAGCTGTGCGCCATTTTCCTCTCAGCACACTTCACACGGCAGTCACTGAGGGTGCAGGGCGCTGGGGGGGGGGCGCCCTGGGAGGCAAATGAAAACCTTTAAAAAGGCTAAAAATACCTCACATATATAGCCCCAGAGGCTATATGGAGATATTTAACCCCTGCCTAAATGTACTAAATAGCGGGAGACGAGCCCGCCGAAAAAGGGGCGGGGCCTATCTCCTCAGCACACGGCGCCATTTTCTGTCACAGCTCCGCTGATCAGGAAGGCTCCCAGGTCTCTCCCCTGCACTGCACTACAGAAACAGGGTATAACAGAGAGGGGGGGCAAAATAAATGGCAATATATTAATATAAAAGCAGCTATAAGGGAGCACTTAATCATAAGGCTATCCCTGTCATATATAGCGCTTTTTTGGTGTGTGCTGGCAGACTCTCCCTCTGTCTCCCCAAAGGGCTAGTGGGTCCTGTCTTCGTATAGAGCATTCCCTGTGTGTCTGCTGTGTGTCGGTACGTGTGTGTCGACATGTATGAGGACGTTATTGGTGTGGAGGCGGAGCAATTGCCAAATATGAGGATGTCACCTCCTAGGGGGTCGACACCAGAATGGATGCCTTTATTTGTGGAATTACGGGATAGCGTCAACTCGCTTAAGCAGTCGTTTGCCGACATGAGGCGGCCGGACACTCAATTAGTGCCTGTCCAGGCGCCTCAAACACCGTCAGGGGCTGTAAAACGCCCCTTGCCTCAGTCGGTCGACACAGACCCAGACACAGGCACTGATTCCGGTGGTGAAGGTGACGAATCAACCGTATTTTCCAGTAGGGCCACACGTTATATGATTTTGGCAATAAAGGAGATGTTACATTTAGCTGATACTACAGGTACCACTAAACAGGGTATTATGTGGGGTGTGAAAAAACTACCAGTAGTTTTTACCGAATCAGAAGAATTAAATGACGTGTGTGATGAAGCGTGGGGTGCCCCGATAAAAAACTGCTAATTTCAAAGAAGTTATTGGCTTTATACCCTTTCCCGCCAGAGGTTAGGGAGCGCTGGGAAACACCTCCTAGGGTGGACAAAGCGCTAACACGCTTATCAAAACAAGTGGCGTTACCCTCTCCTGAGACGGCCGCACTTAAAGATCCATCAGATAGGAGGATGGAAAATATCCAAAAAGGTATATACACACATGCAGGTGTTATACTACGACCAGCTATTGCGACTGCCTGGATGTGCAGTGCTGGGGTAGTTTGGTCAGAGTCCCTGATCGAAAATATTGATACCCTGGACAGGGACAATATTTTACTGTCGTTAGAACAAATAAAGGATGCATTTCTTTATATGCGTGATGCACAGAGAGATATCTGCACACTGGCATCACGGGTAAGTGCTATGTCCATTTCGGCCAGAAGAGCTTTATGGACACGACAGTGGACAGGCGATGCGTAGAGGAGTTATTTGGGGTCGGTCTATCGGATTTGGTGGCCACGGCTACGGCCGGGAAATCCACCTTTCTACCTCAAGTCACTCCCCAACAGAAAAAGGCACCGACCTTTCAACCGCAGCCCTTTCGTTCCTTTAAAAATAAGAGAGCAAAGGGCTATTCATACCTGCCACGAGGCAGAGGACGAGGGAAGAGACAGCAACAGGCAGCTCCTTCCCAGGAACAGAAGCCCTCCCCGGCTTCTACAAAAGCCTCAGCATGACGCTGGGGCTTCGCAAGCGGACTCGGGGGCGGTAGGCGGTCGTCTCAAGAATTACAGCGCGCAGTGGGCTCACTCGCAGGTAAATCCCTGGATCCTGCAGATAATATCTCAGGGGTACAGGTTGAAATTAGAGACAGAGCCACCTCGCCGTTTCCTGAAGTCTGCTTTACCAACGTCCCCCTCAGAAAGGGAGACGGTTTTGGAAGCCATTCACAAGCTGTATTCTCAGCAGGTGATAGTCAAGGTACCTCTTCTACAACAAGGGAAGGGGTATTATTCCACTCTTTTGGTGGTACCGAAGCCGGATGGCTCGGTAAGGCCTATTCTAAATCTGAAGTCCTTGAACCTGTACATAAAGAAGTTCAAGTTCAAGATGGAGTCACTCAGAGCAGTGATAGCGAACCTGGAAGAAGGGGACTTTATGGTATCCTTGGGCATCAAGGATGCGTATCTCCACGTTCCAATTACCCCTCACACCAGGGGTACCTCAGGTTCGTTGTACAAAACTGTCACTATCAGTTTCAGACGCTGCCGTTTGGTTTGTCCACGGCACCTCGGGTCTTTACAAAGGTAATGGCCGAGATAATATTTCTTCTTCGAAGAAAAGGCGTATTAATTATCCCATACTTGGACGATCTCCTAATAAGGGCAAGGTCCAGAGAACAGCTAGAGATGGGTTTAGCACTATCTCAAGAGGTGCTAAAGCAGCACGGATGGATTCTGAATATTCCAAAATCCCAATTAATGCCGACAACTCGTCTGCTGTTCCTGGGGATGATTCTGGACACAGTTCAGAAAAAGGTTTTTCTTCCCGAAGAAAAAGCCAAGGAGTTATCTGACCTGGTCAGGAACCTCCTAAAACCAGGAAAGGTGTCTGTACATCAATGCACAAGAGTCCTGGGAAAAAAAAAAAATGGTAGCTTCTTACGAAGCAATCCCTTTCGGCAGATTCCATGCAAAGGGATCTGTTGGACAAATGGTCAGGGTCGCATCTTCAGATGCACCTGCGGATAACCCTGTCGCCGAGGACAAGGGTATCCCTTCTGTGGTGGTTGCAGGAGGCTCATCTATTGGAGGGCCGCAGATTCGGCATGCAGGATTGGATCCTGGTGACCACGGATGCCAGCCTGAGAGGCTGGGGAGCAGTCACACAGGGAAGAAATTTCCAGGGAGTGTGGTCGAGCCTGAAAAAGTCTCTTCACATAAGCATTCTGGAACTAAGAGCAATCTACAATGCTCTAAGCCAGGCGGAACCTCTGCTTCAAGGAAGACCGGTGTTGATCCAGTCGGACAACATCACGGCAGTCGCCCATGTAAACAGACAGGGCGGCACAAGAAGCAGGAGGGCAATGGCAGAAGCTGCCAGGATCCTTCGCTGGGCGGAGAATCACGTGATAGCACTGTCAGCAGTATTCATCCCGGGCGTGGACAACTGGGAAGCAGACTTCCTCAGCAGACACGACCTTCACCCGGGAGAGTGGGGACTTCATCCAGAAGTTTTCCACATGCTATTAAACCGTTGGGTAAAACCAATGGTGGACATGATGGCGTCTCGCCTCAACAAAACACTGGACAGGTATTGCGCCAGGTCAAGAGATCCGCAGGCAATAGCTGTGGACGCGCTGGTAACACCTTGGGTGTACCAGTCGGTATATGTGTTTCCTCCTCTGCCTCTCATACCAAAGGTATTGAGGATTATACGGCAAAGAGGAGTAAGACTAGTGGCTCCGGATTGGCCAAGAAGGACTTGGTACCCGGAACTTCAAGAGATGGTCACGGACGATCCGTGGCCTCTACTTCTGAGAAGGGACCTGCTTCAGCAGGGTCCTTGTCTTTTTCAAGACTTACCGCGGCTGCGTTTGACGGCATGGCGTTTGAATGCCAGATCCTAAAAGGAAAAGGCATTCCAGAAGAAGTCATTCCTACCTTGATAAAGGCAAGGAAGGAAGTCACCGCGAAGCATTATCGCCGTATTTGGCGAAAATATGTTGCGTGGTGCGAGCAGCGGAGTGCTCCGATGGAGGAATTTCAACTGGGTCGTTTTCCTACATTTCCTGCAATCAGGATTGTCTATGGGTCTCAAATTGGGATCTATTAAGGTTCAAATTTCGGCCCTATCAATATTCTTCCAAAAAGAATTGGCCTCAGTCCCTGAGGTCCAGATTTTTATCAAAGGAGTACTGCATATACAGCCTCCTGTGGTGCCTAAGGTGGCACCGTGGGATCTAAATGTAGTTTTAGATTTCCTCAAATCCAATTGGTTTGAACCACTAAAGAATGTGGATTTGAAATATCTCACATGGAAAGTGACTATGTTACTGGCCCTGGCTTCGGTCGGGAGAGTATCTGAACTGGCGGCTTTGTTTTATAAAAGCACTTATTTAATTTTCCATTCGACATAGGGCAGAGCTGCGGACGCGTCCGCATTTTCTCCCTAAGGTGGTATCAGCGTTTCACCTGAACCAGCCTATTGTAGTGCCTGCGGCTACAGACGACTTGAAGGACTCCAAGTTGTTGGACGTTGTCAGAGCCTTAAAAATATACATTTAAAGGACGGCTGGAGTCAGAAAATCTGACTCGCTGTTTATACTGTATGCACCCAACAAGTTGGGTGCACCTGCTTCTAAGCAGTCGATTGCTCGTTGGATTTGTAACAAAATTCAACTTGTACATTCTGTGGCAGGCCTGCCACAGCCTAAATCTGTTAAGGCCCATTCCGCAAGGAAGGTGGGCTCATCTTGGGCGGCTGCCCGAGGGGTCTCGGCATTACAACTCTGCCGAGCAGCTACGTGGTCAGGGGAGAACACGTTTGTAAATTTTTACAAATTTGATACCCTGGCAAAGGAGGACCTGGAGTTCTCTCATTCGGTGCTGCAGAGTCATCCGCACTCTCCCGCCCGTTTGGGAGCTTTGGTATAATCCCCATGGTCCTTTCAGGAACCCCAGCATCCACTTAGGACGATAGAGAAAATAAGAATTTACTTACCGATAATTCTATTTCTCGGAGTCCGTAGTGGATGCTGGGCGCCCATCCCAAGTGCGGATTATCTGCAATACTTGTACATAGTTATTGTTAACTAATTCGGGTTATTGTTTAGGAAGCCATCTTTCAGAGGCTCCTCTGTTATCATACTGTTAACTGGGTTTAGATCACAGGTTGTACGGTGTGATTGGTGTGGCTGGTATGAGTCTTACCCGGGATTCAAAATCCTCCCTTATTGTGTACGCTCGTCCGGGCACAGTACCTAACTGGAGTCTGGAGGAGGGTCATAGGGGGAGGAGCCAGTACACACCACCTGACCTGTAAAAGCTTTACTTTTGTGCCCTGTCTCCTGCGGAGCCGCTATTCCCCATGGTCCTTTCAGGAACCCCAGCATCCACTACGGACTCCGAGAAATAGAATTATCGGTAAGTAAATTCTTATTTTCACAGTATATACGTATTTTGTATTTTTCTCTGTTTTTCAGTCACATCCTCTGTTTGTGCGGTCACACTGCACGGGGGGTTTGTGCTAGGTATTATATTTGCTGATATTGTACTGTGTTGCCCGTGGTTTACGCTTCCATATCATGTCAGCTACAGGGGGCGATAGGTCTGGGGCTGATTCTGCGGTGCGCGGTTATGATGTCCCAGGTGCATTTGGGGATAACATGGCTGCGGAGGGTTCAGGTTTTGGGGGTTCTGTACCCCCCAGTCAATTTGTAACAATGGGGGCACATCAGGGCCCGCCTTGGTCTGCCTTTTCTAATTTACTGACTACGCTGGTAACTAGACTTGCGCCTCCTATGGGACCTCCTGTGCCTTATCAGCCTTATATGGTCCAGGCGGTTAATCCGCCATGGACAGATGCTCTATCCACTCGGTTACAGCACTTGAATAACTCTTTGGATAAATGTATTCCTGACCCTCGTCCGCCTAAGACTAAACCTAAGAAGTTACCTAAGCGGGCTGTTACTTCCTCCCAATGCACGCATGTTCCAGATACCTCTTCCGATGAAGATGGCGTGTATACTGACCCCACAGACTCTGATCATGACCTTTCTGATGGGGAATCTGTTTCACAGGTGGATGTTCCTGATCTCTTAGAGGCTATCAGGCTCATTCTTCAGATTGATGATGATCCTGAGCCTGCTACTACATCTAAGAAACCGGACAGGTTCAAACGTCAGGAGGTTACTAAATTGGTTTTACCTCATTCTGACCACTTGGTTGACAAACATCAGGAATCATGGGAGATCCCAGGAAAGAAATTCACCCCGCACAAGAAGATGCTCGCCCGCTATCCCCTTGCGGCAGAATTGAGTAAAAATTGGGAAACGCCACCGCCGGTGGATTCGCAAATCGCTCGGCTGGTGGTGTCATCTGCTCTGCCTGTCACTACTGTCACTTCTCTCAAGGAGCCGACGGATAAGCGTGTGGAGGGCTGCTTAAAAGCTATGTATACCCTCGCAGGGGCTGCGCATAGGCCCACCATTGCGGCTACTTGGTCCGCAGAAGCTATTGAGGCGTGAGCTCAGGAAATAGAGGCTGAGTTTCCGTCCAATTTTTCTGAACATGCCAGACAATGTGTCTCTCTTATATTGTCACGGCATCTCATTACATTAAAGAAGCAGATGCAGGTGTTCTGGTGGCCAAGGCTGCTACGACATCCATTTTGGCTCGCCGTATTCTCTGGTTGCGGTCCTGGTCAGTGGACTTGGACTCTAAGAACCCTGGAGGTGCTCCCGTTTAGAGGAAACATCCTCTGGTGAGGATCTCAACAAGATTGTCGCTGACTAGGCGTCTGCTAAGACTGCATGTCTACCTAGTACTGCCCCGAAGGCTAAGAGTACTTCCTTTCGTTCCTTTTGCCCTCGGGGTAAAGCAAAGGGTCAGGCGTACCCGAAACAGTCTTGCATTTCCAAAACCCCCAAGCCTAAACGTGCCTGGGCTGCCCGTCAGCCGGCTTCCAAATCTGACAAGCCTGCGGCATGACGGGGTGGGCCTCCTCCTGTGGGGGGATCCCAGGGTGGTAGGCCGACTTCTACAGTTCACCCAGGTATGGTTGAAGACCACTCCAGACACTTGGGTACGGGAAGTCGTCACTCAAGGATACGCTATATCCTTCAAGACATGTCCCCCCTCCTCGCTGTTGCCTGACGGACATCCCTTCGGATCAGGTGAAGGCAACAATTCTCTGTTTAGTGGTACAATCCCTCCTGGACACCGGAGTGGTAGTGCCGGTGCCTCTGGCTCAGAGGGGCAGGGGGTACTATTCAACGCTGTTCCTAGTCCCCAAACTGAATGGTTCCTCCCGGCCCATTCTCAACCTCAAATCTTTGAACAAGTTTGTGAGGGTCTCTAAGTTTCGTATGGAGACCCTTCACTCTATTGTCCTGGCTTTGGAACCAGGGGACTATATGGTATCCCTGGATATACAAGATGCTTGCCTGCATATCCCTATTGCCATGTCACATCAGCAATACCTGCGGTTTGCTATTGGCAGTCTCCATTACCAATTCCGGGCCTTACAATTTGGTCTGACCACAGCTCCGCAAATTTTCACCAAGGTCATGGCAGTTATGACTGCTTCACTCCGCTGTATGGGCATCCGGATCCTGCAGTAACTGGACGACCTGCTGATCCTGGCCAATTCCCCAGAAGTTCTCCTCAGTCATTTGGATCTGACAGTCCAGTTTCTGCAAGCCCACGGGTGGCTCATCAACTGGAAGAAATCATCCCTGGTCCCTGCCCAAAGCATGGTGCATCTGGGAGCATTGTTGGACACGCACAACCAGAGGTTGTTTTTGTCACAGGAGAAAGTCCTGAAGCTTCAGGACAAGATACGTTGCTTCCTCTCTCGTCCGCGTGTTTCGATACACTCGGCGATGCAAGTACTAGGCCTCATGGTGTCGGCTTTCGACACGGAGTATGCTCAATTTCATTCCCGCCCTCTGCAGAAACAGATTCTTGCCAAGTGGGACGGCCTGCCTCACCGGATCAGGTCTCAAATGATCTCCTTGTCTCTGGAGGTCCGTCTGTCACGGACCTGGTGGCTGCAGGACCAATGATTGAGCAGGGGTTGTCCCTTCTGGATCTCCAACTGGGTCCTTCTGACGACGGCTGCCAGTCTGAGGGCTGTGTCGACATGTTTGATGAGGAGGCTTATGTGGAGGCGGAGCAGATGCCTGTAAATGTGATGTCACCCCCTGCGGGGTCGACACCTGAGTGGATGGTGCTGTGGAAGGAATTACGTGATAGTGTCGACTCCTTACATAAAAGGTTTGACGACATACCAAATGTGGGACAGCCGGCTTCTCAGCCTGTGTCTGCCCAGGCGTCTCAAAAGCCATCAGGGGCTCTAAAACACCTGCTACCTCAGATGGTTGACACAGATGTCGACACGGATACTGACTCCAGTGTCGACGAGGAGGAGACTAATGTAACTTCCAGTAGGGCCACACGTTACATGATTGAGGCAATGAAAAATGTGTTGCACATTTCTGATGTTACCCCCGGTACCACAAAAAAGGGTATAATGTTTGGAGAGAAAAAACTACCAGTAGCTTTTCCTCCATCTGAAGAGTTAAATGAAGTGTGTGAAGAAGCGTTGGCTTCCCCTGATAAAAAGCTGGTAATTTCTAAGAGGTTACTAATGGCATACCCTTTCCCGCCAGAGGATAGGTCACGCTGGGAAACATCCCCTAGGGTGGATAAAGCGCTCACACGCTTGTCAAAGAAGGTGGCACTACCGTCTCCGGATACAGCCGCCCTAAAGGAATCTGCTGATAGAAAGCAGGAGGCTATCCTGAAATCTATATATACACACACAGGTGTTATATTGAGACCGGCTATAGCTTCAGCCTGGATGTGCAGTGCTGCTGCTGCGTGGTCAGATTCCCTGTCAGAAAATATAGATACCCTAGACAGGGACACTATTTTGATAAACGTAGAGCATATAAAAGACGCACTTTTATACATGAGGGATGCACAGAAGGATTTTTGCCGGCTGGCATCCAAAATTAGTGCAATGTCCATTTCTGCCAGGAGAGGGTTATGGACTCGGCAGTGGACAGGTGATGCAGATTCCAAACGACACATGGAAGTTCTGCCTTATAAGGGTGAGGAATTGTTCGGGGATGGTCTCGCGTCGTTTCCACAGCAACAGCTGGGAAGTCTACATTTTTACCCCATATTCCCTCACAACCAAAGAAAGCACCGTATTATCAGGTTACAGTCCTTTCGGCCCAATAGGGGCAAGCGGGTTAAAGGCGCGTCCTTTCTGCCCAGAGGCAGAGGTAGGGGAAAGAAGCTGCAGCATACAGCCAGTTCCCAGGAGCAAAAGTCCTCCCCCGCTTCCTCTAAGTCCACAGCATGACGCTGGGGCTTCATAGGCGGAGCCAGGTACGGTGGGGGCCCGTCTCAAAAATTTCAGCAATCAGTGGGCTCGCTCACGGGTGGATCCCTGGATCCTTCAAGTAGTATCTCAGGGGTACAAACTGGAATTCGAGACGTCTTCCCCCCCCCCCCCCCCCCCCCCCGCCGTTTCCTCAAATCTGCCTTGCCAACCACTCCCTCAGGCAGGGAGGCAGTGTTACAGGCAATTCAAAAGCTGTATTCACAACAAGTGATAGTAAAGGTGCCCCTACTTCAACAAGGAAGGGGTTACTATTCCACAATGTTTGTGGTACCGAAACCGGACGGTTCGGTGAGACGCATTTTAAATTTGAAATCCTTGAACACATATATAAAAAAATTCAAGTTCAAGATGGAATCGCTCAGGGCGGTTATTGCAAGCCTGGACGAGGGGGATTACATGGTATCGCTGGACATAAAGGATGCTTACCTACATGTCCCCATTTACCATCCTCACCAGGAGTACCTCAGGTTTGTGGTACAAGATTGTCATTACCAATTCCAGACGTTGCCGTTCGGTCTCTCCACGGCTCCGAGGGTCTTTACCAAGGTAATGGCGGAAATGATGATACTCCTTCGAAAGAAGGGAGTTTTAATTATCCCGTACTTGGACGATCTCCTGATAAAGGCGAGGTCCAGAGAGCAGTAGTTGGTAGGGGTAGCACTATCTCGGGAAGTGCTACAACAGCACGGCTGGATTCTAAACATTCCAAAGTCACAGCTGGTCCCTAAGACACGCCTGCTATTCCTAGGGATGGTTCTGGACACAGAACAGAGAAAAGTGTTTCTCCCGGAGGAAAAGGCCAAGGAGCTGTCATCTCTAGTCAGAGGCCTCCTAAAACCAAAACAGGTGTCGGTGCATCACTGCACGCGGATCCTGGGAAAAATGGTAGCTTCCTACAAAGCAATTCCATTCGGCAGGTTTCATGCAAGAACCTTTCAGTGGGACCTGTTGGACAAGTGGTCCGGATCGCATCTTCAGATGCATCGTCTGATAACCCTGTCTCCGAGGACAAGGGTGTGTCTGCTGTGGTGGCTGCAGAGTGCTCATCTTCAAGAGGGCCGCAGATTCGGCATACAGGACTGGGTCCTGGTGACCACGGATGCCAGCCTTCGAGGCTGGGGAGCAGTCACACAGGGAAGAAACTTCCAAGGACTATGGTCAAGTCAGGATACTTCCCTGCACATAAATATTCTGGAACTAAGGGCCATTTACAATGCCCTAAGTCAGGCAAAACCCCTGCTTCAAAACCAGCCGGTACTGATCCAGTCAGACAACATCACGGCGGTCGCCCATGTAAATCGACAGGGCGGCACGAGAAGCAGGACAGCGATGGCAGAAGCCACAAGGATTCTCCGATGGGCGGAAAATCACGTGTTAGCACTGTCAGCAGTGTTCATTCCGGGAGTGGACAACTGGGAAGCAGACTTCCTCAGCAGGCACGACCTCCACCCGGGAGAGTGGGGACTTCATCCAGAAGTCTTTCAAATGATTGTAAACCAGTGGGAAAAACCACGCTCTGGTGACACCGTGGGTGTACCGATCGGTTTATGTGTTCCCTCCTCTTCCTCTCATACCAAAGGTACTGAGGATAATAAGGAGAAGAGGAGTAAGAACTATACTCATTGTTCCGGATTGGCCAAGAAGAGCGTGGTATCCGGAACTTCAAGAAATTATGTCAGAGGACCCATGGCCTCTACCGCTCAGACAAGACCTGCTGCAGCAGGGGCCCTGTCTGTTCCAAGACTTACCGCGGCTGCGTTTGACGGCATGGCGGTTGAACACCGGATCCTGAAGGAAAAGGGCATTCCGGAGGAAGTCATTCCTACGCTGATTAAAGCTAGGAAAGAAGTAACCGCAAACCATTATCACCGCATATGGCGAAAATATGTTGCGTGGTGTGAGGCCAGGAAGGCCCCAACGGAAGAATTTCAGCTGGGCCGGTTCCTGCACTTCCTACAGTCAGGGGTGACTATGGGCCTAAAATTGGGTTTCATTAAGGTCCAGATTTCGGCTCTATCGATTTTCTTCCAGAAAGAATTGGCTTCACTACCTGAAGTTCAGACTTTTGTTAAGGGAGTGCTGCATATTCAGCCCCCTTTTGTGCCTCCTGTGGCACCTTGGGATCTCAACGTGGTGTTGGATTTCCTAAAGTCACATTGGTTTGAGCCACTGAAAACCGTGGATTTGAAATATCTCACGTGGAAAATGGTCATGTTGTTGGCCTTGGCTTCGGCCAGGCGTGTTTCAGAATTGGCGGCTTTGTCATGTAGAAGCCCTTATCTGATTTTCCATATGGATAGGGCAGAATTGAGGACTCGTCCCCAGTTTCTCCCCAAAGTGGTATCAGCTTTTCATCTGAACCAACCTATCGTGGTGCCTGCGGCTACAAATGACTTGGAGGCTTCCAAGTTGTTGGATGTAGTCAGGGCCCTAAAAATGTATGTTTCCAGGACAGCTGGAGTCAGAAAGACTGACTCGCTCTTTATCCTGTATGCGCCCATCAAGTTGGGTGCACCTGCTTCAAAGCAGACTATTGCTCGCTGGATCTGTAGTACGATTCAGCTTGCACATTCTGCGGCTGGACTGCCGCATCCTAAATCGGTAAAAGCCCATTCCACGAGGAAAGTGGGCTCTTCTTGGGCGGCTGCCCGAGGCGTCTTGGCTCTTCAACTTTGCAGAGCTGCAACTTGGTCAGGGGCAAACACGTTTGCAAAATTCTACAAATTTGATGCCCTGGCTGAGGAGGACCTTGAGTTCTCTCATTCGGTGCTACAGAGTCATCCGCACTCTCCCGCCCGTTTGGGAGCTTTGGTATAATCCCCATGGTCCTTACGGAGTCCCCAGCATCCACTTAGGACGTTAGAGAAAATAAGAATTTACTCACCGGTAATTCTATTTCTCATAGTCCGTAGTGGATGCTGGGCGCCCATCCCAAGTGCGGATTGTCTGCAATACTTGGATATAGTTATTGCTTAACTAAAGGGTTATTGTTGAGCTATCTGTTGAGAGGCTCAGTTGTTATCATGCTGTTAACTGGGTATTGTATCACGAGTTATACGGTGTGATTGGTGTGGCTGGCATGAGTCTTACCCGGGATTCAAAATCCTTCCTAATTGTGTCAGCTCTTCCGGGCACGGTATCCTAACTGAAGTCTGGAGGAGGGTCTTAGTGGGAGGAGCCCGTGCACACCAGTAGTCTAAAAGCTTACTTTATAGTTGTGCCCAGTCTCCTGCGGAGCCGCTATTCCCCATGGTCCTTACGGAGTCCCCAGCATCCACTACGGACTATGAGAAATAGAATTACCGGTGAGTAAATTCTTATTTTTCCAGTGTTTGGGAGCAAATGGTCAATTGTCAGTTGCTCTCATACATTATCATGTTTTCATACCAATCACAGATTATCTGACAGTTAATTGTATAGTGTATGCACAGTTTTACAATTTGCAAATTGTCCCTTGGCTAGACGGGATCCGGTCTGAAGATCGACAGTGTCTAGGTCGACAATGTTTAGGTCGACCACTATAGGTCGACAGTCACTAGGTCGACATGGATGGAAGGTCGACAGGGTTTCTAGGTCGACAGGTCTAAAGGTCGACATGAGTTTTTCACTTCTTTTTTTTTGTTGGATTTTTTCATACTTAACGATCCACGTGGACTACGATTGGAACAGTAAAGTGTGCCGAGCGAAGCGGTAGCGGAGCGAAGGCACCATGCCCGAAGCATGGCGAGCGAAGCGGTGCACTAATTTGGGATCCCCGTCACTTTACGAAGAAAACGACACCAAAAAAAAAAAAAAAAATCCTCATGTCGACCTTTAGACCTGTCGACCTAGAAACCCTGTCGACCTTCCATCCATGTCGACCTAGTGACTGTCTACCTATAGTGGTTGACCTAAACATTGTCGACCTAGACACTGTCGATAAAACGAACCACACCCGGCTAGACAACTGGACACACTTTATTTATGTGGAAAAGTGTGACGGTCCATATCTATAATATATTTCTCTTGTGGCTTGCATATGATGAGCCCATGTCAATCTAGCAGAACCAGATATTTTATTATTTTCTACCTGGGTGTAATTCCAGTTGTAATCCTCTGTAAATCCGAGAACATTACAAGACATCTATTTTATTTCACAATTGGTGTTCAGACAACTAGTAATATCACACTCATTGTCGTGCAGTATAGGCGTATCTACCCTTCATTTCTGTTTTAGCATTACCCCAGGCATGCTTTTTTTTTTTTTTTTTTTTTTTAAGCAAACTTGGCCTTGTCCTAGCCAAGATGGATTGTGTTATACAATTTGGACACTGGTTAAGTACAGACGACTGAGAGAAGAAAATAAATCAAGCTCTACTTGATGATATACACACCTGGCTGAAAAGCACAAGCTAGAAAAACTCCATCTACTTGCCCTTGAAGAACACTGGCAAGATGAATACAATAGGCCGCTGTCATGTTCGAGAACTACTGTATTTCTCTTACGTCCTAGAGGATGCTGGGGACTCCGTAAGGACCATGGGGTATAGACGGGCTCCGCAGGAGATAGGGCACCTAAAAAGAACTTTGACTATGGGTGTGCACTGGCTCCTCCCTCTATGACCCTCCTCCAGACCTCAGTTAGATCTTGTGCCCAGAGGAGAATGGGTGCACTGCAGAGAGCTCTCCAGAGTTTTCTGTTGAAGAATTTTGTTAGGTTTTTTATTTTCAGGGAGTCCTGTTGGCAACAGGCTCCCTGCATCGTGGGACCGAGGAGAGGGAAGCAGAGCTGGCTTGTCAAGTTGGGCACTGCTTCTAAAGCTACTGGACACCATTAGCTCCAGAGGGAGTCGGAACACAGGTCTCACCTGGGGTTCGTCCCGGAGCCGCGCCACCGTCCTCCTCACAGATGCCGAAGATAGAAGCCGGATAGAGAAGGCAGAAGACATCTTAGGCGGCAGAAGACATCAGATCTTCATGAGGTAAGGCGCGCAGTGGCAAGCTGCACGCCATTGTTCCCAGTCACACACACAGAGCAGCACTGAAGGGTGCAGGGGGGGGCGCCCTGGGCAGCAATAAACCTCACATTTTGGCCAAATACAGTTTAATTAGGCTGCGGAGGCAGTAAATCTATGATCCCCCGCCATTTTATTGAAAAATCACTGGGACCGAAGCCCGCCGTCGGGTGGGCGGGGCTTGATCCTCACCACTAACCAGCGCCATTTTCTCCACAGAAGCTGCATGAGGAAAACGCTGGCTCCCTGGTCTCTCCCCTGCTGAACTTCACAGGCTTGAAAAAGAGGAGGGGGGCACATAGCGACGCAGTGAGTGGGAATTGGTATATTATATATAAAAAAGCGCTTTCTGGACATATTTTTTCCAGTGTTTTTAAGCGCTGGTGTGTGCTGGCATGCTCTCTCTCTGTCTCTCCTTAGGACCTGGTTGGGGTTTTGTCCCCTTATAGGTTAATCCCTGTGTGTGTGGGGTGTCGGTACGTGTGTGTCGACATGTCTGAGGCGGAAGGCTTCTCCAAGGAGGAGGTGGAGCAAATGAGTGGGCGTGTCCCCGTCGGTTGTGCCGACTCCAGGTTGGATGGAAATGTGGCATATGTTGAATGCAAGTGTGGCATCTTTACATAAAAGGCTTGATAAGGCTGATTTAGGGGGGGGGACATCAGGGGGTCAGTCCTCGGATTGGACCGACTCACAGGGCCCGTCGGGGTCTCAAAAGCGTCCCTTAACACAAGACACTACTACCGACACGGATTCTGATTCCAGTGTCGACTATGACGAAGTAAAATTGCACCCTAGGGTGACTAAAACCATTCAGGGTATGATTGTGGCAATAAGGGATGTGTTGCATATTGTGGATGAACCCTTGGTCCCCGACACAAGGGTACACATGTTTAAGGAAAAGAAACAGATTATAAATTTTCCCACATCTCATGAATTAAATGAATTCTTTGGAAAAGCTTGGGAGACTCCGGATAAGAGACCGCAGATCCCCAAAATAATTTATATGGCATACTCCTTCCCTAAGCAGGACAGGGAAATTTGGGAATCACCCCCCACTGTGGACAAGGCCCTGACGCGCTTGTCCAAGAAAGTGGCGCTACCGTCTCCTGACACAGCAGCCCTTAAGGATCCTGCAGTTCGCAGGCAAGAAACTACCTTAAAGTGTATTTATTCTCATACGGGGGCTGTGCTACGACCGACAATTGCGTCGGCATGGGTGTGTAGCGCAATTGCAGCTTGGACAGATGAGCTGACAGATCAATTTGATAATATGGATAAGGATACTATATTCCTAACTCTAGCCCATATTAAAGACGCAGTCTTATTTATGAGGGATGCTCAAAGGGACATTGGATTGCTAGCTTCTAGGGCCAGTGCCATGTCTGTCTCAGCGAGAAGATCCTTATGGACTCGCCAATGGACGGGTGATGCGGATTCCAAAAAACATATGGAAGTACTACCCTATAAGGGTGATGTATTGTTTGGGGATGGGCTGACGGACCTGGTTTCCACAGCTACAGCAGGTAAAGCTAATTTTATACCATATATTCCCCAACAGCAAAAGAAAGTAACACCCTATCAGATGCAGTCCTTTCGGTCGCACAAGGCCAAAAGAGGTCGGGGATCCTCTTTCCTCGCCAGAGGTAAGGGCAGAGGCAAGAGAGCACCTGCTTCGGCAGGTGCCCAGGAACAAAAGTCCTCCCCGGCTACTCCAAAACCCACAGCATGACGCTGGGGCTCCCCTGAGGGAGTCCTCACCGGTGGGGGCACGTCTTTGACTTTTCAGTCAGGCCTGGGTCAGTTCGGACCTGAATCCCTGGGTGTTGGAAATAGTTTCCTAGGGTTACAAATTGGAATTCGAGGAGGTGCCCCCGCGCCTATTTTTCAAATCGGCCCTACCAGCTTCCACATCGGAAAGGGATATAGTGTTAGCTGCAATTCAAACGCTGTGTATACAGCAAGTGATAATTAAGGTTCCCCTGCACCAGCAGGGAAGAGGTTACTACTCAACCCAATTTGTGGTTCCGAAACCGGACGGTTCGGTCAGACCTATTTTGAATCTGAAATCCCTAAACATGTACATAAAAAGATTCAAATTCAAAATGGAATCTCTCAGAGCGATAATAGCCAACATGGAGGAGGGGGAGTTTATGGTGTCTCTGGACATGAAGGATGCGTACCTTCATGTCCCCATATATCCCCCCCATCAGGAATACCTGAGATTCGCTGTACAGGATTGTCATTACCAATTTCAGACGTTGCCTTTTGGACTCTCCACGGCCCCGAGGATTTTCACCAAGATAATGGCGGAAATGATGGTGGTCCTGCGCAAGCATGGAGTCACAATTATCCCATACTTGGACGATCTCCTGATAAAAGCGAGATCAAGGGAGAAATTGCTGAGCAGTGTGGCGCTCTCTCTGAGAGTGCTCCGGCAACACGGTTGGATTTTAAATCTACCAAAGTCACAGTTGATTCCGACAACTCGACTACCGTTCCTAGGTATGATACTGGATACGGATCAAATGAAGGTCTTCCTCCCAATAGAGAGCCCAAGACATCCAGAACAGGGTCAGAGACCTGCTAAAACCGAAGAGGGTGTCAGTTCACCAATGCACTCGAGTTCTGGGGAAAATGGTGGCGGCCTACGAGGCCATTCCCTTCGGAAGGTTCCATGCAAGGACTTTTCAATGGGACCTTCTGGACAAGTGGTCCGGGTCCTATCTGCACTTACATCGGAAAATAACTCTGTCCGCAGGGACCAGAGTGTCCCTCCTGTGGTGGTTGCAAAGTGCTCACCTCCTAGAGGGTCGCAGGTTCGGAATTCAGGATTGGATCCTGGTTACCACGGACGCGAGCCTCCGAGGATGGGGAGTGGTCACACAGGGAAAAAATTTTCAGGGTCTTTGGTCAGACCAGGAGTCCTGTCTACACATCAATGTGTAGGAACTCAGTGCCATTTACAACGGCCTTCGACAAGCGGAGAGTTTTCTTCGAAACCTACCGGTTCTGATTCAATCAGACAATGTCACAGCAGTGGCTCATGTGAACCGCCAAGGCGGGACAAGAAGCAGAGTCGCAATGGCGGAAGCCACAAGGATCCTTCGCTGGGCGGAAAATCATGTAAGCGCTCTGTCAGCTGGCTTCATTCCGGGAGTGGACAACTGGGAAGCAGACTTCCTCAGCAGACACGATTTCCATCCAGGAGAGTGGGGACTTCATCAAGAAGTCTTTGCAGACGTAACACGTCTTTGGGGAACTCCTCAAATAGACATGATGGCGTCACGCCTCAACAAAAAACTTCGGAGGTAATGCGCCAGGTCTCGGGACCCTCAGGCAGTAGACGCTTTGGTAACACCATGGGTGTTCAAATCGGTCTACGTGTTTCCTGCTCTTCCTCTCATCACAAAGGTGTTGAGGATCATAAGACGAAGAAGAGTACGAACGATACTCGTTGTCCCAGACTGGCCTCGAAGGGCCTGGTACTCGGATCTACAAGAGATGCTCACAGGAGATCCCTGGCCTCTTCCTCTGAGGGAAGACCTGTTGTTCAAGACTTACCGCGGTTACATTTGACGGCATGGCGGTTGAACGCCGAATCCTAGTGAAAAAGGGGATTCCGGAAGAGGTCATCCCTACTTTAATAAAGGCTAGGAAGGAGGTGACGATAAAACATTATCACCGTATCTGGCGAAAGTATGTGTATGCACCTACGGAAGATTTTCATCTGGGTCGTCTTCTCCACTTCCTACAGACAGGAGTGGATATGGGCCTGAAATTAGGCTCTGTTAAGGTACAGATTTCGGCCCTCTTGATTTTCTTTCAAAAGGAATTGGCTTCTCTTCCAGAAGTCCAGACGTTTGTAAAGGGAGTGCTGCACATCCAGCCCCCTTTTGTGCCTCCAGTGGCACCATGGGACCTGAACGTGGTGTTGCAGTTCCTAAAATCACACTGGTTTGAACCGCTTAACAAGGTTGAGTTGAAATTTCTTACCTGGAAGGTGGTCATGTTGTTGGCCGTAGCATCGGCAAGGCGAGTGTCAGAATTGGTGGCTTTGTCACACAAGAGCCCCTACTTGATTTTTCATGTGGATCGAGCTGAATTGAGGACACGTCCGCAATTTTTGCCTAAAGTGGTTTCTTCGTTCCATATGAATCAACCTATTGTGGTGCCAGTGGCTACAAGTGACCTGGAGGATTCCAGATCCCTGGACGTAGTAGGGGCCTTAGAGATTTATGTAGCCAGGACGGCTAGAATTATGAAAACAGAGGCTCTGTTTGTCCTGTATGCGGCCAATAAGATTGGCGCTCCTGCTTCGAAGCAGACTATTGCTCGCTGGATCTGTAATACGATTCAGCAGGCTCACTCTACGGCTGGATTGCCGGTACCAAATTCGGTTAAGGCCCATTCCACTAGGAAGGTGGGCTCTTCTTGGGCGGCTGCCCGAGGCGTCTCGGCATTACAACTTTGCCTAGCGGCGACTTGGTCGGGGTCGAACACTTTTGCTAAATTCTACAAGTTTGATACCCTGGCTGATGAGGACCTAGCGTTTGCTCAGTCGGTGCTGCAGAGTCATACGCACTCTCCCGCCCGATTGGATGCTTTGGTATAAACCCCATGGTCCTTACGGAGTCCCCAGCATCCTCTAGGACGTAAGAGAAAATAAGATTTTAAACCTACCGGTAAATCTATTTCTCCTAGTCCGTAGAGGATGCTGGGCGCCCGTCCCAGTGCGGAAACTCTGCAAGACTTGTATATAGTTGTTGCTTACATAAGGGTTATGTTACAGTTGACATCGGTCTTGGGCCGTTACTGTTGTTTGTTCATACTGTTAACTGGTTATGTATGTTCCAGGTTACATGGTATGATTGGTGTGGGCTGGTATGAATCTTGCCCTTGGATTGCTAAATCCTGCCTTGTATTGTCCATCTCCTCTGGGCACAGTTCTCTAACTGAGGTCTGGAGGAGGGGCATAGAGGGAGGAGCCAGTGCACACCCATAGTCAAAGTTCTTTTTAGGTGCCCTATCTCCTGCGGAGCCCGTCTATACCCCATGGTCCTTACGGAGTCCCCAGCATCCTCTACGGACTAGGAGAAATAGATTTACCGGTAGGTTTAAAATCTTATTTTCTGTTGTTGGCCTGTAGGGGTCGTGAACATTCGGCAATCCAGCTGCTGGGGACTATACATCCAAGCTTTCCCTGCAACAGTTTTTGCTATTAGGGCATGCTAAAACTGTGGCCTGTCGTTTTGGAATCCCCCTGCCTTATACCATCTCACTGCTGTCGTGCGCATGCATTGTTTTCCTCCTGCCTCTGTACTTGTCATGTAGTGACAAGATGTTGCCGTGATACAGGGTAAACAAAATGTGCAATAATTTAAAATGTTTATATTTCCCGTTGCTAGAAGCAAAGCTGTAAATTAACCGATCTGCTCCATTCATTACAATGGGCTCCCTCCCTATTGGAGAGATGCCTGGAGCAGCCGTTAGAATTCCCATAGGCTGTATTAAAACATCCGTGTATAATAAGAACCCCGCAGTCACTGGCTGTCATTACAGTAAATGAGTGTGTCCTACCCTGCATTTATATTTATAACGCTGCTTTCCCAGAAATACAAGCGGTTATTTTTTCATGCAGCAGCTAGGCAATCACATAATACACCCTCATGGTTACTGTCTCTGTGTTCATGGCTGCTGTGTCTCCCGAGACCAAAGTAAGTTATAGAAATATGCTGCGCTGTTAGCGGTACCTGTGCTGTACACATTGGGGAACATTTATGTAAGTTAGGGATGTGGTGGTGAATATTGCAGTCACCCGCTGTAATTTTGCTAGCTTAGGTTGCAAAATGAAAGCAAACACCTAATTGGATACTACCTTTTGTGTGTCAATTTGGGATCTATCTTGTTTTTGTAGTCAGAGTAGTGATACAGATCTCATCTAAATATTACTCTATGCAGGCAGATTTGTGGATACATTGGACAGCTGCAGCTGATTGGTACTTTGACCTTTATGGCGACATCTCTTGGGGCACAGCAAGTGTGGTTGGATAATGACCACAGAGGCTGTATGCACTATCCTGCTGCCTCAGATCAGTAGTCCTGTGACGTGTGGGTAATTAGGTCTAGGAGGCGGCCTATGTGCTTGTAAAAGACAGAAGTTTTAGCACTTAGGACATTGCTCTTGACTTGAGAGAACTTCCTATGGCTGGGTTGCTTTTGACTAAGACTCCCTGGTAGGTTATGCCTCAATGCTAGAACCGTATAATGGGGATTGTGACCCAAAGGGAAGGAGGTGTGAGGGTGATGTTAAATAACCACCTCTTTACGTCCTTGATCTCACACCTTTGTACAAGAGTCTCCAGTATCCTGTTGTGATTTATATAAACCGCTTCCCACCTCCAGCATTGTTAGGTAATAATTAGAGATGTGCACCGGAAATTTTTCGGGTTTTGGATTCTGTTCTGCGGCTGTGTTTTGGATTCGGACGCATTTTGGCAAAACCTCCCTGAAAATTTTTTGTTGGATTTGGGTGTTTTTTTTTCCAAAACCCCCTCAAAAACAGCTTAAATCATAGAATTTGGGGGTAATTTTGATCCCATAGTTTTATTAACCTCAGTAACCATAATTTACACATTTTCAGTCTATTCTGAACACCTCACAATATTATTTTTAGTCCTAAAATTTGCACCGAGGTCGCTAGATGACTAAGCTAAGCGACCCAAGTGGGCGGCACAAACACCTGTCCCATCTAGGAGTGGCACTGCAGTGTCAGACAGGATGGCACTTAAAAAAATTAGCCCCAAACATCACATAATGCAGAGATTAAAAAAAAAAAAAAGTGCAAGATGGAATTGTCCTTGGGCCCTCCCACCCACCCTTATGTTGTATAAACAGGACATGCACACTTTAACAAACCCATCATTTCAGCCACAGGGTCTGCCACACGACTGTGGCTGAAATGACTGGTTGGTTTAGGCCACCACCAAAAAAGAAGAAATCAATCTCTCCTTGCACAAACTGGCTCTACAGAGGCAAGATGTCCACCTCCTCCTCATACAACGTAGGCTTTAAACCTAGGATCGAGCACGGTGGCCAAAATGTAGTGCTCTGATTTCAACAGATTGACCACCCGTGAATCCTGGTTAAGCGATTTAAGGGCTCCATCCACAAGTCCCACATGCCTAGTGGAATCGCTCCGTTTTAGCTCCTCCTTAAATCTCTCCAGCTGCTTCTGCAAAAGCCTGATGAGATGAATGACCTGACTGGCAGTGTCTGAACTGACTTCACGTGTGGCAAGTTCAAAGGGTTGCAGAACCTTGCACAACGTTGAAATCATTCTCCACTGCGCTTGTCAGGTGCATTCCCCCTCCTTTGCCTATATCGTAGGCAGATGTATAGGCTTGAATGGCCTTTTGCTGCTCCTCCATCCTCTGAAGCATATAGATGGTTGAATTCCACCTCGTTACCTCTTGCTTCAGATGATGGCGGGGCAGGTTCAGGAGTGTTTGCTGGTGCTCCAGTCTTCGGCACGCGGTGGCTGAATGCCGAAAGTGGCCCGCAATTCTTCGGGACACCGACAGTATCTCTTACACGCCCCTGTCGTTTTTTAAATAATTCTGCACCACCGAATTCTATGTATGTGCAAAACATGGGACGTGCTGGAATTTGCCCAGATGTAATGCACGCACAATATTGGTGGCGTTGTCCGATGTCACAAATCCCCAGGAGAGTCCAATTGGGGTAAGCCATTCTGCGATGATGTTCCTCAGTTTCCGTAAGAGGTTGTCAGCTGTGTGCCTCTTATGGAAAGCGGTGATACAAAGCGTAGCCTGCCTAGTAACGAGTTGGCATTTGCGAGATTCTGCTACTGGTGCCGCCGCTGCTGTTCTTGCTGCGGGAGGCAATACATCTACCCAGTGGGCTGTCAGTCATATAGTCCTTAGTCTGCCCTGCTCCACTTGTCCACATGTCTGTGGTTGAGTGGACATTGGGTACAACTGCATTTTTTAGGACACTGGTGACTCTCTTTCTGAGGTCTGTGTACATTCTCGGTATCGCCTGCCTAGCGAAGTGGACCCTAGATGGTATTTGGTACCGGGGACACAGTACCTCAAGCAATTGTCTAATTCCCTGTGAATTAACGGTGGATACTGGACACACGTTTAACGCCAACACAGCTGCCAAGACCTGAGTTATCTGCTTTGCAGCAGGATGACTGCTGTGATATTTCATCTTCCTCGCAAATGACTGTTGGACAGTCAATTGCTTACTGGAAGTAGTACAAGTGGTCTTCCGACTTCCCCTCTGGGATGACAATCGACTCCCAGCAGCAACAACAGCAGCGCCAGCAGCAGTAGGCGTTACACTCAAGGATCCATCAGAGGAATCCCAGTTAGCAGAGGACTCGTCAGACTTGCCAGTGACATGGCCTGCAGGACTATTGGCGTTCCTGTCTAAGGAGGAAATTGACACTGAGGGAGTTGGTGGTGTGGTTTGCAGGAGCTTGGGTACAAGAGGAAGGGATTTAGTTGTCGGTGGACTGCTTCCGCTGTCACCCAAAGTTTTTGAACTTGTCAATGACTTCTGATGAATGCGCTCCAGGTGACTTATAAGGGAGGATGTTCCTAGGTGGTTAACGTCCTTACTTATTACAGCTTGACAAAGGCAACACACGGCTTGACACCTGTTGTCCGCATTTCTGTTAAAATAATTCCACACCGAAGAGGTGATTTTTATTTATTTTTTTGTTGTTGTTTGACCAGGCATGTCAATGGCCATATTCATCCCACGGACAACAGGTGTCTCCCCAGGTGCCTGACTTAAACAAACCACCTCACCATCAGAATCCTCCTTGTCAATTTCCTCCTCAGCGCCAGCAACACCCATATCCTCATCCTGGTGTACTTCAACAGTGACATCTTCAATTTGACTATCAGGAATTGGACTGTGGGTGCTCCTTCCAGCACTTGCAGGGGGTGTGCAAATGGTGGAAGGCGCCACCTCTTCCCGTCAGGCATCGCAACTGACACAATTGGACTCTCCTTGGGGACTTGTGATTTAGAAGACCGCATAGTTCTTTGCTGTGCTTTTGTCATCTTAACTCTTTTCAGTTTTCTTGCGGGAGGATGAGTGCTTCCATCCTCATGTGAAGCTGAACCACTAGCCATGAACATAGGCCAGGGCCTCAGCCATTCCTTGCCACTCCGTGTCGTAAATGGCACATTGGCAAGTTTACGCTTCTCCTCAGACGCTTTTAATTTAGATTTTTGGGTAATTTTACTGAACGTTAGTTTTTTGGATTTTACATTCTCTCTACTAGGACATTGGGCATCGGCCTTGGCAGACGACATTAATGGCATTTCATCGTCTCGGCCATGACTAGTGGCAGTAGCTTCAGCATGAGGTGGAAGTGGATCTTGATCTTTCCCTATTTTACCCTCCACATTTTTGTTCTCCATTTTTTAATGTGTGGAATTATATGCCAGTAATATATCAATAGCAATGGCCTACTGTACTATATATGTATACTGTTGGTCACCAAAATGCTGCACTGTCCTGCTATATACTGCTCACAATAATGCAGCACAGAGATAGTATACTTGACACAGAGCTGCAAGATACAGCAATGGTCTACTGTACCGTACTACTATAATTATATACTGGTGGTCCCCAGTCCCCACAATGCAGCACACTGAGCACAGATATTTGCAGCACACTGAGCACAGATATGGAGCATTTTCAGGCAGAGAATGTAGATATTTTCAGCACACTAAGCACAGATATTTGCAGCACACTGAGCACAGATTACGAAGCTTTTCAGGGAGAAAACGCAGCCACGTCCTCTCTGTTCAATCTCCAATGCACGAGTGAAAATGGGGACGCGCGGCTCTTTATATAGAAAACGAATCTCGCGAGAATCCGACAGCGGGATGACGACGTTCGGGCGCGTTTGGGCTAACCGAGCAAGGCGGGAAGATCCGAGGCTGCCTCGGACCCGTGTAAAATAGGTGAAGTTCGGGGGGGTTCGGATCTTGGAGAACCGAACACGCTCATCTCTAGTAATAATACACCAGTTCTTCTGCTTGGTTTTGTCCAGCTATCACTCTAAGTCACAGGTTCTCAACTGCAGTCAGCAAGAACCTCCAACATATCATGTTTTCGGTATTTCTTTAATCAAGCACTGGTTAGATAATCTATGTTGCTGAGTCAGTAATTATCCCACCTGCTTCCACATACAGAAACCCTTGAAACATGGCCTGTTGGGGAAGTTGAGGATGAGATTCACTGCTCTAAATAATCCTGATTGTCTGTTACATCCCTATTGATCAGTCTTATGATTAAGAACAGTGGGAGTGTGCTACATTTAGAAAAATATATATTTCTGCAGCGGGGTACACTGGGGTTCCACAGGGATAACATTGGGGGTGTAGAGTTGGATCTTGATCCGAGGCACCAACAGGCTAAAAGCTTTGACTGTTCCCAGGATGCATAGCGCTTCCTCCACTATAACCCCGCCTCCGTGCACAGGAGCTCAGTTTGTAAGTTGGAGCCTGCAGTGCGGGCAGCTAACGGAGGGCTGCACTGAGCAGCCCTGAAAATTGCTTTTAAGAAGACAGAAGACTTCAAGGGCCGCAGCATAGGCACTTACGAGTGCTATATGTCATTTTCACCTATCATGCTGCGGCTCCCTCACCTCCCCCCGGCGGCGCTGTTTACTCCCGCGCCTTGGTTGCCGGGTACTTACAGCTGAGGGCTCTGGTTCTCTATAGGGCGCACACACTTGCTGCTGCTCTCTGGGATCGCGTGACTGCATCAAGGGAGGAGGTGAGAGGTTCCCCAGGCGGGACCCGCTGAAAATCTTGATCCGCCGCGGTCTTTAGGAGATGAACCGCGTGCACTGGCATGGACACTGTGGCCATACAGGGACCCCACTAGACCGCCAGGGCAAGGGCACAGGTCCGCAGTACCCGGTGGGGAAATCCAACAAGGGGATAAGGCTCTGACCTGTAGCCCCTCCCCCAGCCTCAGACGCCATTTTCTGCTAATGTTCCCGTCCTTAAGCTGCATCTCTCTGTCTCCATGACTCCCTGTCAGCGTTTGGGCGCCATTAAACACATGCTGAGCTGACTTTGGGACTGCTGGGCAATGTCTCCTTTGTAAAGCCGCCTGAATCATCGGCGCTGTGCATTTACAGGACACTAAAGTATTCTACATTTCATTTATACAGTGTTAGTTAAGAACAAGTGCATACATTCAGGGATATTTAGTACAAGTACCCTGGGATATACATCCAGTCTTTGCTGTGCATTGTTATATCTGTTTATCTACATAGCTTTACTTAGTAGTACAGTTACTTAGTATGGCTAGCCCAGTGCAGTTTTATTGTTTGTGATAATTTCTGCATTGTACATGTGACTGTGTGCCAATAGCTGTTGTGTGATTTCCATTCCGTGTATCTCACATATACTGCTATCCCTATTTCTCTAACGTCCTTGAGGATGCTGGGACTCCGTAAGGACCATGGGGAATAGACAGGCTCCGCAGGAGATAGGGCACTTTAAGAAAGCTTTGGACTCTGGGTGTGCACTGGCTCCTCCCTCTATGCCCCTCCTCCAGACCTCAGTTTTACACTGTGCCCAGAGCAAGATGGGTGCACTGCAGAGAGCTCTCCAGAGTTCTCTGCCTAGAAGCATTTTTGTTTGGATTTTTTTTTCTACCTTTTATTACTTTTTCACAGGGAGCACTGCTGGCAACAGGCTCCCTGTATCGAGGGACTGAGGAGAGAGGAGCAGACCTTCTTGTCAAAGATAGGCTCTGCTTCCTCGGCTACTGGACACCATTAGCTCCAGAGGGGGTGAACGCAGGTTCTTACTGGGCGTCCACCCCTGGAGCCGCACCGCCGTTCTCCTCACAGAACTAGAAGTACAGAAGACAGAAGTCGTCAGGCGGCAGAAGCCTTCAGCTTCACTGAGGTAACGCACAGCACTGCAGCTGTGCGTCATTGCTCCCATACACCTCACATACTCCGGTCACTGTAAGGGTGCAGGGCGCAGGGGGGGCGCCCTGGACAGCAATATAAACCTCTGCATGGCAAAAAGACTATATACATGTACAGGTGGGATCTGTACATGTATATAAAAGAGCCCCCGCCATATTTTACTAAGTTTGAGCGGGACAGAAGCCCGCCGCCGAGGGGGCGGGGCTTCTCCCTCAGCACTCACCAGTGCCATTTTCTCTCCACAGCACTGCTGAGAGGAAGCTCCCCGGACTCTCCCCTGCTTACACACGGTGAAAGGGTGCTTAAAAGAGAGGGGGGGGTGCCACATGATTGGCGGTTTACATATTATACAGCGCTGCTGGGGAAAAACATTTTGTGTTGGTCTCCAGGGTTATTGCGCTGGGGTGTGTGCTGGCATACTCTCTCTCGGTCTCTCCAAAGGGCCTTGACAGGGATACTGTCTTCAGAAAGGGGTTCCCTGTGTGTGTGAAGTGTCGGTACGCGTGTGTCGACATGTTTGACGAGGAAGGCTCGCTTACTGTGAAGGGGGAGTGTTTGAATGTCAGGTCGCCGTCGGCAACGCCGACACCGGAATGGATGGATATGCTGAATGTCTTTAATGCAAATGTCAATCTATTGCATAAAAGGTTAGACAAGGCAGAAGCTAGGGATCAGTCAGGTAGCCAGTCCATGCCTGTCCCTGGGGCGCCAGGCCCATCGGGGTCTCAGAAGCGCACCATATCCCAGATCGATGACACAGATACCGAAACAGATACTGACTAGTGTCGACTATGAAGATGCAAAATTACAGCCTAAAGGTGGCAAAAGGTATTCGGTACATGATTATGGCCATTAAAGAGGTTTTGCATATTACTGAGGAACCCCCTGTCCCTGACACGAGGGTACACATGTATAAAGGGAAAAGCCTGAAGTCACTTTTCCATCCTCATTTGAATTAAGTGACTTGTGCGAAAAGGCTTGGGAATCTCCGGATAGTAGACCACAAGTTCCCAAAAGGATTCTCATGGCGTATCCTTTTCCACAAACTGATAGGATATGCTGGGAATCTTCGCCAAAAGTTGACAAGGCGCTGACACGTTTGTCCAAAAAGGTGGCACTGCCTTCTCAGGATACGGCTTCCCTCAAGGAACCTGCTGATCGCAGGCAGGAAATTACCTTAAAGCACATTTACAATCATTCCGGTACTATTGCTCGACCGGCTATGGCGTCGGCCTGGGTTTGTAGTGCGGTTGTGGCATGGGCAGATTCCTTATCTACGGAAATTGACACCTTAGATAGGGACGCCATTCAAATAACCATAGAGCATATCAAAGATGCTGCCTTGTATATGAGGGATGCTCAGAGAGACATTTGTTTATTAAGCTCCAGAATAAATGCTATGTCTATTTCTGCTAGGCGGCTCTTGTGGACCCGACAGTGGACGGGAGATGCCGATTCAAAGCGGCATATTGGAGTCCTTGCCTTACAAAGGGGTGGAGTTGTTTGGAAACGGTCTCTCGGATCTTGTCTCTACGGTTACGGCTGGTAAGTCTAATTTCTCTGACGTCCTAAGTGGATGCTGGGACTCCGTAAGGACCATGGGGAATAGCGGCTCCGCAGGAGACTGGGCACAACTAAAGAAAGCTTTAGGACTACCTGGTGTGCACTGGCTCCTCCCACTATGACCCTCCTCCAGACCTCAGTTAGAATCTTGTGCCCGCCCTGAGCAGCAATATTAAACACCTTGCTGGCATAAAACTCACATAATATAGTCTTAGAGGCTATATATGTGAAAAATACCCCTGCCAGATATCCATAAAAAAGCGGGAGAAGTCTGCCGAAAAAGGGGCGGAGCTATCTCCCTCAGCACACTGGCGCCATTTTTCCCTCACAGCTCCGCTGGAAGGATCGCTCCCAGGCTCTCCCCTGCAGTTTCAAGACTACAAAGGGTAAAAAAGAGAGGGGGGGCACTAAATTTAGGCGCAGTAGTATACATAGAAGCAGCTATAAGGGAAAATCACTCAGTTATAGTGTTAATCCCGGTGTTATATAGCGCTCTGGTGTGTGCTGGCATACTCTCTCTCTGTCTCCCCAAAGGGCTTTGTGGGGTCCTGTCCTCAGTCAGAGCATTCCATGTGTGTGTGCGGTGTGTCGGTACGGCTGTGTCGACATGTTTGATGAGGCTTATGTGGAGGCGGAGCAGATGCCGATAAATGTGATGTCACCCCCTGCGGGGCCGACACCTGAGTGGATGGACTTGTGGAAGGAATTACGTGAAAGTGTCAACTCCTTACATAAAAGGTTTGACGACATAGCAGATGTGGGACAGCCGGCTTCTCAGCTCGTGCCTGCCCAACTGTCTCAAAAGCCATCAGGGGCTCTAAAACGCCCGCTACCTCAAATGGCAGACACAGATGTCGACACGGATACTGAATCCAGTGTTGACGACCATGAGACTAATGTAACTTCCAACAGGGCCACACGTTACATGATTGAGGCAATGAAAAATGTGTTGCACATTTCTGATGTTACCCCAGGTACCACAAAAAAGGGTATTATGTTTGGGGAGAAAAAACTACTAGTGGTTTTTCCCCCATCTGATGAATTAAATGAGGTGTGTGAAGAAGCGTGGGCTTCCCCCGATAAGAAACTGGTAATTTCTAAAAAGTTACTAATGGTGTACCCTTTCCCGCCAGAGGATAGGTCACGTTGGGAAACATCCCCTAGGGTGGATAAAGCGCTCACACGCCTGTCAAAAAAGGTGGCACTACCGTCTCCGGATACGGCCGCCCTAAAGGAGCCTGCTGATAGGAAGCAGGAGGCTATCCTGAAGTCTGTATATACACACTCAGGTATTATTTTAAGACCGGCTATTGCTTCAGCATGGATGTGCAGTGCTGCAGCTGCGTGGTCAGATTCCCTGTCGGAAAATATTGATACTCTTGACAGGGACACTGTATTGCTAACCATAGAGCATATAAAAGACGCAGTCTTATACATGAGAGATGCACAGAGGGATATTTGCCGGCTGGCATCTAAAATAAGTGCAATGTCCATTTCTGCCAGGAGAGGGTTATGGACTCGGCAGTGGACAGGGGATGCAGATTCTAAAAGGCATATGGAAGTTTTGCCTTATAAAGGTGAGGAGTTGTTTGGGGATGGTCTCTCGGACCTCGTTTCCACAGCGACAGCTGGGAAGTCAGCTTTTCTACCCCATGTTCCCTCACAGCCAAAGAAAGCACCGTATTATCAGGTACAGTCCTTTCGGCCCCAAAAAGGCAAGCGGGTTAAAGGCGCGTCCTTTCTGCCCAGAGGCAGAGGTAGAGGGAAAAAGCTGCAGCATACAGCCAGTTCCCAGGAACAAAAGTCCTCCCCCGTTTCCTCTAAGTCCACCGCATGACGCTGGGGCTCCACAGGCGGAGCCAGGTACGGTGGGTGCCCGTCTCAAGAACTTCAACAATCAGTGGGCTCGCTCACGGGTAGATCCCTGGATTCTTCAAGTGGTATCTCAGGGGTACAAGCTGGAATTCGAGACGTCTCCCCCTCGCCGTTTCCTCAAATCTGCCTTGCCAACAACTCCCTCAGACAGGGAGGCTGTGCTAGAGGCAATTCACAAGCTGTATTCCCAGCAGGTGATAGTCAAGGTGCCCCTCCTTCAACAAGGACGGGGTTACTATTCCACAATGTTTGTGGTACCGAAACCGGACGGTTCGGTGAGACCCATTTTAAATTTGAAATCCTTGAACACTTATATAAAAAAATTCAAGTTCAAGATGGAATCGCTCAGGGCGGTTATTTCAAGCCTGGACGAGGGGGATTACATGGTATCACTGGACATCAAGGATGCTTACCTGCATGTCCCCATTTACCATCCTCACCAGGAGTACCTCAGATTTGTGGTACAGGATTGTCATTACCAATTCCAGACGTTGCCGTTTGGTCTGTCCACGGCACCGAGGGTATTTACCAAGGTAATGGCCGAAATGATGATACTCCTTCGAAAAAAGGGAGTTTTAATTATCCCGTACTTGGACGATCTCCTGATAAAGGCGAGGTCCAGGGAGCAGTTGTTGGTCGGGGTAGCACTATCTCGGGAGGTGCTACAACAGCACGGTTGGATTCTAAATATTCCAAAGTCACAGCTGGTCCCTACGACACGTCTACTGTTCCTGGGGATGGTTCTGGACACAGAACAGAAAAAAGTGTTTCTCCCGGAGGAGAAAGCCAAGGAGCTGTCATCTCTAGTCAGAGGCCTCCTGAAACCAAAACAGGTGTCGGTGCATCACTGCACGCGAGTCCTGGGAAAAATAGTAGCTTCCTACGAAGCAATTCCATTCGGCAGGTTCCATGCAAGGACCTTTCAGTGGGACCTGTTGGACAAGTTGTCCGGATCGCATCTTCAGATGCATCGGCTGATAACCCTGTCTCCAAGGACCAGGGTGTCTCTGCTGTGGTGGCTGCAGAGTGCTCATCTTCAAGAGGGCCGCAGATTCGGCATACTGGACTGGGTCCTGGTGACCACGGATGCCAGCCTTCGAGGCTGGGGGGCAGTCACACAGGGAAGAAACTTCCAGGGACTATGGTCAAGTCAGGAGACTTCCCTACACATAAATATTCTGGATCTGAGGGCCATTTACAATGCCCTAAGTCAGGCAAGACCCTGCTTCAAAACCAGCCGGTACTGATTCAGTCAGACAACATCACGGCAGTCGCCCATGTAAACCGACAGGGCGGCACAAGAAGCAGGATGGCGATGGCAGAAGCCACAAGGATACTCCGTGTTAGCACTGTCAGCAGTGTTCATTCCGGGAGTGGACAGCTGGGAAGCAGACTTCCTCAGTAGGCACGACCTCCACCCGGGAGAGTGGGGACTTCATCCAGAAGTCTTCCAGCTGATTGTAAACCGTTGGGAACGGACACAGGTGGTCATGATGGCGTCCCGCCTAAACAAAAAGCTAGAAAGATATTGCGCCAGGTCGAGAGACCCTCAGGCAATAGCTGTGGACGCTCTAGTGACACCGTGGGTGTACCAGTCGGTTTATGTGTTCCCTCCTCTTCCTCTCATACCCAAGGTACTGAGGATAATAAGAAAAAGAGGAGTAAGAACTATACTCATTGTTCCGGATTGGCCAAGAAGATCTTGGTACCCGGAACTTCAAGAACTGATCTCAGAGGACCCATGGCCTCTGCCGCTCAGACAGGACCTGCTGCAGCAGGGGCCCTGTCTGTTCCAAGACTTACCGCGGCTGCGTTTGACGGCATGGCGGTTGAACGCCGGATCCTGAAGGAAAAGGGCATTCCGGAGGAAGTCATCCATACGCTGATTAAAGCTAGGAAAGAAGTGACCGCAAACCATTATCACCGCATATGGTGAAAATATGTTGCGTGGTGTGAGGCCAGGAAGGCCTCAACGGAGGAATTTCAGCTGGGCCGTTTTCTGCACTTCCTACAGTCAGGGGTGACTATGGGCCTAAAATTGGGTTCCATTAAGGTCCAGATTTCGGCTCTGTCGATTTTCTTCCAGAAAGAACTGGCTTCACTGCCTGAAGTTCAGACATTTGTTAAGGGAGTGCTGCATATTCAGCCCCCTTTTGTGCCTCCAGTGGCACCTTGGTATCTCAACGTGGTGTTGGATTTCCTAAAGTCGCATTGGTTTGAGCCACTTAAAACCGTGGATTTGAAATATCTCACGTGGAAAGTGGTCATGCTGTTGGCCTTGGCTTCGGCCAGGCGTGTGTCAGAATTGGCGGCTTTGTCATGTAAAAGCCCTTATCTGATTTTCCATATGGATAGGGCAGAATTGAGGACTCGTCCCCAGTTTCTCCCTAAGGTAGTATCAGCTTTTCATTTGAACCAACCTATTGTAGTGCCTGCGGCTACTAAAGACTTGGAGGATTCCAAGTTGTTGGACGTAGTCAGGTCCCTGAAAATTTATGTTTCCAGGACAGCTAGTGTCAGGAAAACTGACTCGCTATTTATCCTGTATGCACAAGCTGGGTGCTCCTGCTTCAAAGCAGACTATTGCTCGCTGGATCTGTAGTACGATTCAGCTTGCACATTCTGCGGCTGGACTGCCGCATCCTAGATCAGTGAATACTTGTATATAGTTATTGTTTAACTAAAGGGTTATTGTTGAGCCATCTGTTGAGAGGCTCAGTTATATTTCATACTGTTAACTGGGTATAGTATCACGAGTTATACGGTGTGATTGGTGTGGCTGGTATGAGTCTTACCCGGGATTCAAAATCCTTCCTTATTGTGTCAGCTCTTCCGGGCACAGTATCCTAACTGAGGTCTGGAGGAGGGTCATAGTGGGAGGAGCCAGTGCACACCAGGTAGTCCTAAAGCTTTCTTTAGTTGTGCCCAGTCTCCTGCGGAGCCGCTATTCCCCATGGTCCTTACGGAGTCCCAGCATCCACTACGGACTACGAGAAATAGATTTACCGGTGAGTAAAATCTTATTTTCTTACCTTATGTCTCCCCGCAGCATACAAAAAAGGCACCTCATTATCAAATGCAGTCCTTTCGTTCCAATAAAAACAAGAAGGTACGTGGATCATCCTTTGTTGCCAGAGGGAAAGGCAGGGGAAAAAAGCTGCACACAGCTAGTTCCCAAGAGCAGAAGTCCTCCCCTGCGTCTGCAAAGTCCACCGCATGACGCTGGAGCTTTCCGAGGGGAGGCAGATCTGGTGGGGGCTCGTCTTCGGTTTTTCAGCCACGTCTGGGTTCACTCGCAGGTGGATCCCTGGGCATTAGAGATTGTTTCTCAGGGATACAGGCTGGAATTCGAAGACTTGCCTCCTCGCCGATTTTTCAAATCGGCTCTGCCGGCTTCCCCGTCAGAGAGGGAGCTGGTGTTAGCAGCAATCCAAAAATTGTATATTCAACAGGTGATTGTCACAGTTCCTCATCTCCAGCAAGGAGAGGGATATTACTCAACCCTGTTTGTGGTCCCGAAACCGGACGGTTCGGTCAGACCCATTTTAAACCTGAAATCTCTGAACCTGTACTTGAAGAGGTTCAGGTTCAAAATGGAATCCCTCAGGGCGGTCATCGCCAGCCTGGAGGGGGGGGATTGGATGGTGTCCCTGGACATAAGGGATGCTTACCTTCATGTTCCGATATTCCCCCTGCATCAGGCGTTCCTGAGATTTGCAGTGCAGGACTGTCACTACCAATTTCAGACGTTGCCGTATGGGCTTTCCACGGCCCCGAGAATTTTTACCAAGGTAATGGCGGAAATGATGGTGCTCCTGCGCAGGCAGGGGGTCACAATTATCCCATACTTGGACGATCTCCTCATAAAGGCGAGATCTCGGGAGAGGTTGCTGGACAGCGTGTCTCTGTCCATGAAGACGTTGCAGATACACGGCTGGATTCTCAATATACCGAAGTCCCAGCTAGTCCCTACAACGCGTCTGACCTTTTTGGGGCTGATTCTAGACACAGAGGCAGGTTCCATGCGAGGACTTTTCAATGGGACCTCTTGGACAAGTGGTCCGGGTCCCATTTACAAATGCATCAAAGGATCACCCGGTCTCCCAGGACCAGGGTATCTCTCCTGTGGTGGCTGAACAGTGCTCACCTGCTAGAAGGTCGCAGGTTCGGCATTCAGGACTGGGTCCTGGTGACCACGGACGCAAGCCTCCGAGGCTGGGGAGCAGTAGAAATTTCCAAGGTCTCTGGTCAAGCCTAGAGTCTTGTCTCCACATCAACGTCGTGGAGTTGAGGGCCATATACAACGCCCTGCGTCAAGCGGAGGAATTGCTTCGGAGAAAACCGGTTCTGATTCAGTCAGACAATGTCACGGCAGTGGCTCATATAAACTGCCAAGGCGGAACAAGGAGCAGAATGGCCATGGCAGAAGCGACCAGGATTCTACGCTGGGCGGAAGGCCATGTAAGCGGGCTGTCAGCGGTGTGCATCCCGGGGGTGGACAACTGGGAGGCGGACTTCCTCAGCAGGCACGACCTGCATCCGGGAGAGTGGGGACTTCATCAAGAAGTCTTCGCACAGATCACGGATCGTTGGGGACTGCCTCAAATCGACATGATGGCATCCCGTCTCAACAAAAAGCTAAAGCGGTATTGCGCCAGGTCAAGGGACCCTCAGGCGGTAGCGGTAGACGCTCTGGTGACACCTTGGGTGTTCAGATCGGTCTATGTGTTTCCTCCTCTTCCTCTCATACCCAAGGTGTTGAGAATAATACGAAGAAGCAGGGTCAGAACAATACTCATTGTTCCGGATTGGCCACGGAGGACATGGTATCCGGAGCTGCAAGAGTTGCTCGCAGGGGATCCGTGGCCTCTTCCTCTAAGGCAGGACCTGCTGCGGCAGGGGCCCTGTCTGTTCCAAGACTTACTGCGGCTGCGTTTGACGGCATGGCGGTTGAACGCCGGATCCTAGCGGAAAAAGGGATTCCGGAGGAAGTCATTCCTACCCTGATCAAGGCTAGGAAAGACGTGACGTTAAAACATTATCACCGTATATGGCGGAAATATGTTTCTTGGTGTGAGGCCAGAGCTGCTCCTACGGAAGAGTTCCATTTGGGCTGTCTACTTCACTTCCTTCAAACAGGAGTGACTTTGGGCCTAAAATTAGGGTCCATAAAGGTCCAGATTTCGGCCTTATCCATTTTTTTTCAAAGAGAATTGGCCTCTATTCCTGAAGTACAGACCTTTGTGAAGGGAGTGCTGCATATTCAGCCTCCCTTTGTGCCTCCGGTGGCGCCTTGGGATCTTAGCGTGGTGTTACGTTTCCTCAAGTCACCTTGGTTTGAACCACTCAAAACTGTGGAGTTGAAATACCTCACGTGGAAAGTGGTCATGTTGTTGGCGTTAGCTTCGGCAAGACGTGTTTCCGAGTTGGCGGCTTTATCACATAAAAGCCCATACTTGGTTTTTCACGTGGATAGGGCAGAGTTGAGGACTCGCCCTCACTGTCTGCCAAAAGTGGTCTCATCTTTTCATGTGATCCAACCTATTGTCGTGCCTGTGGCTACACGGGACTTGGAGGATTCAGAGTCCCTGGATGTAGTCAGGGCTTTGAAGATTTATGTGACCAGAACGGCTAGAATCAGGAAGACTGAAGCTTTGTTCGTTCTGTATGCGGCCAACAAGGTTGGCGCTCCTGCTTCAAAGCAGACTATTGCTCGCTGGATCTGTAACACGATTCAGCAGCCGCATTCTACGGCAGGATTGCAGTTACCGAAATCGGTTAAGGCCCACTCCACTAGGAAAGTGGGCTCTTCTTGGGCGGCTGCCCGAGGGGTCTCGGCATTACAGTTGTGCCGAGCAGCTACTTGGTCGGGGACAAACACCTTTGCAAAGTTCTATAAGTTTGATACCCTGGCTGAGGAGGACCTCCTGTTTGCTCAATCGGTGCTGCAGAGTCATCCGCACTCTCCCGCTCGTTTGGGAGCTTTGGTATAATCCCCATGGTCCTTATGGAGTCCCAGCATCCTCAAGGACGTTAGAGAAAATAAGATTTTACTTACCGGTAAATTTATTTCTCGTAGTCCGTAGAGGATGCTGGGCGCCCGTCCCAAGTGCGGACTTCTTCTGCAAGACTTGTATATAGTTATTGCTTACATAAGGGTTATGTTATAGTTTTTCGGTGGAACCGTGGCTATGTTGTTGTTCATACTGTTAACTGGGTAAGTTTATCACAAGTTATACGGTGTGATTGGTGTGGCTGGTATGAATCTCGCCCTTAGATTTACAAAAATCCTTCCTCGTACTGTCCATCTCCTCTGGGCACAGTTTCCCTAACTGAGGTCTGGAGGAGGGGCATAGAGGGAGGAGCCAGTGCACACCCAGAGTCCAAAGCTTTCTTAAAGTGCCCTATCTCCTGCGGAGCCCGTCTATTCCCCATGGTCCTTACGGAGTCCCAGCATCCTCTACGGACTACGAGAAATAGATTTACCGGTAAGTAAAATCTTATTATTCTGTACCCTGAGGGGGGCTAAGTGTGTCAGGGCTATCATATAAGATAGTGTTTCACAGGAAATACTACTTTGGTATTTTTCTCTGTGTATTACAGTCACCATATACCTCTTAATTCCTCCCTGTGTGCTTTGCTTGTAGTCACACTATACAGGGGGATTTTTGTCAGGTACTTTGTCTGCTTATATTGTACTAATTTGCCCTACAGTTACGCTTTCATATAATGTCAACTCATTAGAGTGATAATTCTATGGCTGATCCTGCTTCATGCATTGCTACTACCATGGATGTCTCTGAGGAGAATATTGCAGCTGGGGTTTTTATACCCCTCGGTCAGTCAACAGCAACGGGGGCAACTTTTTCTAATTTACTGACTATGGTGGTAACTAGACTTGCGCCCCTATGGGACCTCCTGTGCCATTACAGCCACATATTGTCCCTGCAGTTAAACGGCCATGGGCAGATACTCTGTCCTCTCAGTTACAGCAATTAAATCCAGTCTATGGCTAAGCAAATTCCTAACCCTCTCCCACCTAAGACCAAGGGGTCTTCTAAGCGGGCCATTACTTCCTCACAATCCACACATGTTTCAGATACTTCATCTGATAAAGATGGCGCATATACTGAACCCTCAGACACTGATGCAGATGCTTCTGATGGGGAGTCTATAACTCAAGTGGATGTTCCTGACCTCTTGGAGGCCATCAGGCTGATTCTTCAGATTGATGATGATGAAGAACCCCCAGCTACCTCTAAGAAACCAGTAAAGTTCAAGCGTCAGAAGGTCACTAAACTAGTTTTGCCACATTCTGACCATTCCCAGGAATCCTGGGAATATCCAGGCAAGAAATTCTCCGTCTAAGAAGAAGCTAGCTCGTTATCCCCTAGCTGCAGAGTTAAGTAAAAATTGGGAAACTCCGCCACCGGTGGACTCACAGGTCGCACGTCTGGTGGTATCATCTGCTCTAGAAATAGAAAGACTAGAGGGCTGCGCTTAACCACTAACTAAGGAAGGTAGCTGCTGTGAGTGACAGTAAGAGGGGTCCACACCCCCTCTATAGGTATACAAAGGGTAAAGAGTGTCACACTGCGCTTGTCTCCTCAGTTAAAAATACAAATTTAAATCCACACTATAAGGTAAGTGTAAAAAAAAAATATATAGATAGATATATAGATATATATATAGATATACACGAGAGAATAGTATATAGTAAAGGTATTTATTGATAAAATAAAGATAAAGTGACTATATGTACACAGGGCCTAATACCGGTATACAAACATAAACTTATACACACAAAGAAACATGTAACGTGGTAATCAGTATCACTGGGGAGTAGATACACCTGGAGGGCGGTTTACTCTCTCCCCAGAGCTGAAAGAGATATTGGTGGGTTTTTTATATATTGGTCCATTATGGATATTTTAGCAGTAGATGTTAGGTTGTAAAACCAAAAAAGTCCCAAAAATAGCCTGTAGAAGTCCAAAATGTAACTTACAGTGTGTCCAAATCAGGGCTGCTGAGGGTAAGTAACGGTCCAGAGGTCCAAAAAGCCTGCCGGCAGACAGGATCGTTTTGTGCTGGGATCACCTGGTTTCGCCTGTTACACAGGCTTCATCAGGATCCTGTCTGCCGGCAGACTTTTTGGACCTCTGGACCTTTACTTACCCTCAGCAGCCCTGATTTGGACACACTGTAAGTTACATTTTGGACTTCTACAGGCTATTCTTTGGGACTTTTTTGGTTTTACAACCTAACATCTACTGCTAAAATATCCATAATGGACCAATATATCAAAAACCTACCAATATCTCTTTCAGCTCTGGGGAGAGAGTAAACCGCCCTCCAGGTGTATCTACTCCCCAGTGATACGGATTACCACGTTACCTGTTTCTTTGTGTGTATAAGTTTATCTCTCTCTAACGTCCTAGTGGATGCTGGGGACTCCGTAAGGACCATGGGGAATAGACGGGCTCCGCAGGAGATAGGGCACTTTAAGAAAGCTTTGGATTCTGGGTGTGCACTGGCTCCTCCCTCTATGTCCCTCCTCTAGACCCCAGTTAGATCCTGTGCCCAGAGGATGAAGGGCGCACTGCAGGGAGCTCTCTTGAGTTCTTTGCTATAGAAAGCATTTTTGTTTAGGATTTTCACTTTTTTACAGGGAGCACTGCTGGCAACAGGCTCCCTGCATCGTGGGACTGAGGAGAGAGGGGCAGACCTACTTAACTGATATGATCTGCTTCCTCGGCTACTGAACACCATTGGCTTCAGAGGGGGTGAACACAGGTTCGTCCTGGGCGTCCACCCCCGGAGCCGCGCCGCCGTTCTCCTCACAGAGCCAGAAGAGCAGAAGCAAGAAGACGTCTCAGGCGGCAGAAGCCTTCAGCTTCACAGAGGTAACGCACAGCACTGCAGCTGTGCGTCATTGCTCCACATCACCTCACACACTCCGGTCACTGTATGGGTGCAGGGCGCAGGGGGGGGGGGGCGCCCTGGGCAGCAATAGTTACACCTCTTGGATATCAAATAGGTATATACATGTACAGCTGGGCACTGTACATGTATATAATTGAGCCCCCGACATTTTTTCACGATTTTGAGCGGGATAGAAGCCCGCCGCCGAGGGGGCGGGGCTTTTCCCACAGCACTCACCAGCGCCATTTCTCTCCACAGAACGCTGAGAGGAAGCTCCCCGGACTCTCCCCTGATTACACACGGTGAAGGGGGTTTAAAAAGAGAGGGGCACATAATTGGCGGATACAATATAATACAGTGCTACTGGGGGAAAAACATTCTGTGTTGGTCTCCAGGTTGTTGCGCTGGGGTGTGTGCTGGCATACTCTCTCTCTGTCTCTCCAAAGGGCCTTTCAGGGGATACTGTCTTCAGAAAAAGTTTCCCTGGGTGTGTGCAGTGTGTCGGTACGGGTGTGTCGACATGTTTGATGAGGAAGGCTCGCTAAATGTGGAGGGGGAGTGCTTGAATGTCAGGTCGCCGTCGGCAACGCCGACACCGGACTGGGTGGATATGCTGAATGTCTTGAATGCAAATGTAAATCTGCTGCATAAAAGATTAGACAAGGCTGAAGCTAGGGATCAGTCAGGTAGCCAGCCCGTGCCTGTCCCTGGGGAGCCAGGACCTTCAGGGTCTCAAAAGCGCCCCATATCCCAGGTCGCTGACACAGATACCGACACAGATACTGACTCTAGTGTCGACTATGAGGATGCAAAATTACAGCTGAAGGAGGCAAAAGGTATTAGGTACATGATTATTGCCATAAAGGAGGTTTTGCATATCACGGAGGAACCCCCTGTCCCTGACACAAGGGTTCACATGTATAAAGGGAAAAAGCCTGAGGTCACGTTTCCGTCCTCATTTGAGCTAAGCGAATTATGCGAAAAGGCTTGGGAATCTCCAGATCGGAGACTACAGGTTCCCAAAAGGATTCTCATGGCGTATCCCTTTCCACAGAAGGATCGGATACGATGGGAATCTGCGCCTAAAGTAGACAAGGCGCTGACAGGCTTATCCAAGAAGGTGGCACTGCCTTCTCCGGATACAGCTTCCCTCAAGGATCCTGCTGATCGCAATCAGGAAATCACCCTGAAGCACATTTACACACATTCAGGAACTATAGTTGGGCCGGCCATGGCGTCGGCCTGGGTTTGTAGTGCTGTCGTGGCATGGGCAGACTCCTTATCTACGGAGATTGACACCTTAGATAGGGATACCATCCAAATGACCATGGAGCATATCGGAGATGCTGCCTTGTATATGACGGATGCTCAGAGAGACATTTGTTTACTAAGCTCTAGAATAAATGCTATGTCTATTTCTGCTAGGCAGACAGTGGACGGGAGACGGCGACTCGAAGCGGCATATGGAGTCATTGCCGTACAAGGGGAAGGAGTTGTTTGGAGAAGGCCTCTCGGACCTAGTCTCTACTGCTACGGCTGGTAAATCAAATTTTTTTACCTTATGTTCCCCCGCAGCATTCTAAGAAGGTACCGCATTATCAAATGCAGTCCTTTCGTTCCAATAAAAACAAGAAGCTACGTGGATCGTCCTTCGTTGCCAGAGGTAAAGGCAAGGGAAAACGGCTGCACTCAGCTAGTTCCCAGGAGCAGAAGTCCTCCCCTGCTTCCGCAAAGTCCACAGCATGACGCTGGGGCTTTCCGGGGGGGGGGGGTCAGATCAAGTGGGGGCACGTCTTCGTCTTTTCAGCCACGTCTGGGTTCAATCACAGGTGGATCCCTGGGCAATAGAGATTGTTTCCCAGGGATACAGACTGGAATTCGAAGACATGCCCCCTCGCCGGTTTTTCAAATCGGCTCTGCCAGCTTCCCCGTCAGAGAGGGAGCTAGTGTTAGCGGCAATTCACAAATTGTACATTCAACAGGTGATAATCAAGGTTCCTCATCTCCAGCAAGGAGAGGGTTATTATTCATCCCTGTTTGTGGTACCGAAACCGGACGGTTCGGTCAGACCCATTCTAAATCTAAAATCCCTGAACCTGTACTTGAATAGGTTCAAGTTCAAGATGGAATCGCTCAGAATGGTCATCGCCAGCCTGGAGGGAGGGGATTGAATGGTGTCCCTGGACATAAAGGATGCGTACCTTCATGTTCCGATTTTCCCCCCTCACCAGGCGGTTCTGAGATTTGCAGTACAGGATTGTCACTACCAATTTCAGAAGTTGCCGTCTTTCCACGGCCCCGAGAATTTTCACCAAGGTAATGGCGGAAATGATGGTGCTCCTGCGCAAGCAGGGAGTCACAATTATCCCGTACTTTGACGATCTCCTTATGAAGGCGAGATCTCGGGAGAAGTTGCTGGACAGCGTGTCTCTGTCCGGTGAAGACGTTGCAGAGGCACGGTTGGATTCTCAATTTACCGAAATCCCAGCTAGTACCTGCAACGCGTCTGACCTTTTTGGGCCTGATTCTAGACACAGACCAAAAAAGAGTTTTTCTTCCGGTGGAGAAGGCTCAGGAGCTCATAGCCCTGGTCAGGAACCTTTTAAAGCCAAAAAAGGTTTCTGTGCATCATTGCACAAAAGTTCTGGGGAAGATGGTGGCTTCATACGAGGCCATTCCCTTCAGCAGGTTCCATGCGAGGACCTTCCAATGGGACCTATTGGACAAATGGTCCGGGTCCCATCTACATTTGCAGAAACGGATCATCCTGTCTCCCAGGGCCAGGGTATCTGTCCTGTGGTGGCTGCACAGTGCTCACCTCCTAGAGGGTCGCAGGTTCGGCATTCGGGACTGGATCCTGGTGACCACGGACGCGAGCCTCCGAGGTTGGGGAGCTGTCGCACTGGGAAGAAATTTCCAAGGTCTCTGGTCAAGCCTAGAGACTTGTCTCCACATCAATGTCCTGGAGTTAAGGGCCATTTACAACGCCCTACGCCAGGCGGAGAAATGGCTTCAGAACAAACCGGTTCTGATTCAGTCGGACAATGTCACGGCAGTGGCTCATGTAAACCGCCAGGGCGGCACAAGGAGCAGAGTGGCCATGGCAGAGGCGTCCAGGATTCTGCGCTGGGCGGAAGGCCATGTAAGCGCGCTATCAGCAGTGTTCATCCCGGGGGTGGACAACTGGGAGGCGGACTTCCTCAGCAGGCACGACCTGCATTCGGGAGAGTGGGGACTTCATCAAGAAGTCTTCACACAGATCGTGGATCGGTGGGAACTGCCTCAAATAGACATGATGGCGTCCCGTCTCAACAAAAAGCTAAAGAGGTATTGCGCCAGGTCAAGAGACCCTCAGGCGGTAGCGGTAGACGCTCTGGTGACACCATGGGTGTTCAGATCGGTCTATGTGTTTCCTCCTCTGCCTCTCATACCCAAGGTGTTGAGATTAATAAGACTAAGAAGGGTCAGAGCAATTCTCATTGTTCCAGATTGGCCAAGGAGGACTTGGTATCCGGATCTGCAAGAGTTGCTCACAGAAGATCCGTGGCCTCTTCCTCTAAGGCAGGACCTGCTGCAGCAGGGGCCCTGTCTGTTCCAAGACTTACCGCGGCTGCGTTTGACGGCATGGCGGTTGAACGCCGGATCCTAGCGGAAAAAGCTAGGAAGGATGTGACATCGAAACATTACCACCGTATATGGCGGAAATATGTTTCTTGGTTTGAGGCCAGAGCTGCTCCTACGGAGGAGTTCCATTTGGGCCGTTTGCTTCACTTCCTTCAAACGGGAGTGAATTTGGGCCTAAAATTAGGGTCCATAAGGTCCAAATTTCGGCCTTATCCATTTTCTTTCAAAGAGAATTGGCTTCTCTTCCTGAAGTACAGACTTTTGTGAAGGGCGTGCTGCATATTCAGCCTCCCTTTGTGCCTCCGGTGGCGCCTTGGGATCTTAACGTGGTATTAAGTTTCCTCAAGTCACCTTGGTTTGAACCACTCAAAACAGTGGAGTTGAAATACCTCACTTGGAAAGTGGTCATGTTGTTGGCCTTCGCTTCTGCAAGGCGTGTTTCAGAATTAGCGGCTTTATCATATAAAAGCCCATACCTAATTTTTCACGTGGATAGGGCAGAGTTGAGGACTCTGCCTCAATTTCTGCCCAAGGTGGTCTCATCTTTTTATATGAACCAACCTATTGTCGTGCCTGTGGCTACTCGGGACTTGGAGGACTCTGAGTCCCTGGATGTGGTCAGGGCTTTGAAGATTTATGTGACCAGAACAGCTAGGATCAGGAAGATGGAAGCTCTGTTTGTTCTGTATGCGGCCAACAAGGTTGGCGCTCCTGCTTCAAAGCAGACTATTGCTCGCTGGATCTGTAACACGATTCAGCAGGCGCATTCTACGGCAGGATTGCCATTACCTAAATCGGTTAAGGCCCATTCCACTAGGAAGGTGGGCTCTTCTTGGGCGGCTGCCCGAGGGGTCTCGGCATTACAGCTTTGCCGAGCGGCTACTTGGTCAGGTTCCAACACTTTTGCGAAGTTCTATAAGTTTGATACCCTGGCTGAGGAGGACCTTGTGTTTTCTCAATCGGTGCTGCAGAGTCATCCGCACTCTCCCGCCCGTTTGGGAGCTTTGGTATAATCCCCATGGTCCTTACGGAGTCCCCAGCATCCACTAGGACGTTAGAGAAAATAAGATTTTACTTACCGGTAAATCTATTTCTCGTAGTCCGTAGTGGATGCTGGGCGCCCGTCCCAAGTGCGGACTTCTTCTGAAAGACTTGTATATAGTTATTGCTTCAATAAGGGTTATATTATAGTTGGTCGGTCTTGAACCGAGACTATATGTTAATTGTTCATACTGTTAACTGGGTAGTTTATCACAAGTTATACGGTGTGATTGGTGTGGCTGGTATGAATCTCGCCCTTAGATTACAAAAATCCTTTCCTCGTACTGTTCATATCCTCTGGGCACAGTTTCTCTAACTGAGGTCTAGAGGAGGGACATAGAGGGAGGAGCCAGTGCACACCCAGAATCCAAAGCTTTTAGTGCCCTATCTCCAGTCTATTCCCCATGGTCCTTACGGAGTCCCCAGCATCCACTACGGACTACGAGAAATAGATTTACCGGTAAGTAAAATCTTATTTTATATATATATATATATATATATATATATATATATATATATATATATATATGAAAAAAAAAAAATATATATATATATATATATATATATATATACACACACACACACACACACACACACACACACACACACACACACACACACACACACACACACACACACACACACACACACACACACATATATATATATATATACATATACATATATATATATATACACACACATACATACATATATATATATATATATATATATATATATATATATATATATATATATATATATATATACATACATACATACATGTTGAGTATCCCTTATCCAAAATGCTTGGGACCGGAAGAATTTTGGATATCGGATTTTTCCGTATTTTGGAATAAATGCATACCATAATGAGATATCATGGCGATGGGCCCTAAGTCTAAGCACAGAATGCATTTATGTTTCATATACACCTTATACACACAGCCTGAAGGTAATTTTAGCCAATATTTTTAATAACTTTGTGCATTAAACAAAGTGTGTGTACATTCAAACACTTCATTTATGTTTCATATATACCTTGTACACACAGCCTGAAGGTCATTTAATACAATATTTTTAATAACTTTGTGTATTAAACAAAGTTTGTGGACATTGAGCTTCAGAAAACAAAGGTTTCACTATCTCACTTTCACACAAAAAAAATCCGTAATTCGGAATATTGATATGGGATACTCAACCTGTATATGAAAAAAAAAAAAAAAAAAATATATATATATATATATATATATATATATATATATATGTGTATATGAAAATATATATGTATATGAAAATATATATATATATGAATATATATATATATATATATGAATATAATATTTTTTTTTTACACTTACCTTATAGTGTGGATCTAAATTTGTATTTTTAACTGAGGAGACAAGCGCAGTGTGACACTCTTTCCCCTTTGTATCATCTGCTCTGCCTGTCACTACAGTCACTTCTCTGAAGGAACAGACGGATAAGCGTGTGGAGGGTTGCTTGAAGTCTATTCACACTCTTGCTGGAGCTGTACACTGGCCTACTATTGCGGCCTCTTGGGCCGCTAAAGCTATAGAGACCTGGGTTCAGGAAGTTGAAGTGGAACTACTGTCTAATTTTCCTGATAATGCTAGACAGTGTCTTTCATACATTACAGCCTCTCATTATATTCAGGAGGTGGCATCTATTGCAGGTATCCTGGTGGCCAAAGCGTCTAGCTCGCCGGATCCTCTGGTTGTGGTCCTGGTCTGTAGATCTGGACTCTAAAAAGACCTTGGAGGTGATCTCTTTTAAGGGAAACATAGTTTTTGGGGAAGACCTCAATAAGATTGTTGCTGATTTATCATCTGCTAAGACTGCATGTCTACCTAGTACTACACCTTCAGCTCCGAAGGCTAAGAGTACTTCTTTTCATTCCTTTCGACCTCCAGGTAAATCGAAGGGTCATGCGTACCCGAAACAGGCTCGCACTGCCAAATCCACTAAGCCCAAACCTAAACGTGCCTGGGCTGCCTGTCAGCCTGCTTCCAAAACAGACAAGCCTGCTGCCTGACCAGGCGGGCCTCCCCCTGGGGGATCCCAGGGTGGGAGGCTGACTTCTTCAATTTGCTCAGGTATGGTTACAGACCACTTCGGACGCATGGGTAAGGGAAGTCGTTGCTCACGGACACGCTATCTCTTTCAAGAAGAGTCCCCCTCGCCAGTTTTGCTTGACAAACATCCCTGCGGATCCAGTAAAAGCACAGACTCTCCATCTGGTGGTACAATCCCTCCTGGACATGGGAGTGATAGTGCTGGGGCCTCTGTCTCAGACTGGCAGGGAGTACTATCCCTGGACATACAGGATGTTTACCTGCATATACCTATTGCAGTGCCGCATCAGCAATACCTGCGGTTTGCTATTGGCAACCTACATTTTCAATTCCAGGCCATACCTTTTGGTCTGACCACGGCTCCAAGAATTTTCACCAAGGACATGGCGGTCATGATGGCTCTACTCTGCTGTCAGGGTATCAGGATCCTGCCGTATCTGAACGAGGTGTTTATCCTGGCGAACTCTCCAGAGGTTCTCCTCTGTCATCTGGAACGGACTGTCCAATTCCTGCAAGCTCATGGGTGGCTCATCAACTGGAAGAAATCTTCCCTGGTCCCTGCTCAGAGCATGGTGCACCTAGGAGCACTATGGGACACCCACAACCACCGGTTGTTTATATCTCTGGAGAAGGTCCTGAAACTTCAGGACAAGATAAGATGCTTCCTCTCCCTCCCACGTGTGTCGATACACTCGGCGATGCAAGTACTAGGCCTCATGGGGTCGGCTTTCGACATGGTAGAGTACGCTCAATTTCACTCCCGCCCTCTGCAGAGGTTGATACTCTCCAAGTGGAGCGGTTGCCTCACCGGATCAGGACTCACATGATCTCCTTTACTCTGGAGGTCCGCTTGACGCTGACCTGGTGGCTATAGGACCAGCAACTGAGCAGGGGTCGTCCCTTCTGGATTTCCAACTGGGTCCTCCTGACGACGGATGCCAGTCTGCGGGGCTGGGGCACAGTGTTGGAGCAACACTCTCTTCAGGGTCGGTGGACCAGGGAGCTCTCCTCCCGATAAACATTTTGGAATTGAGGGCAGTGTTAGCTGCGTTGACACTAGCAGTGCCTCTAGTACAGAACAGGCCTGTTCAAATACAGTCAGACAACGCCATCACGGGGCGTACATAAATCATCAAGGCGGCACTCGAAGCCGCATGGCAATGATGGAAGTATCAAAAATCCTTTGTTGGGCGGAACGCCATCTGCCAGCCATATCTGCAGTGTTCATTCTGGGTGTCCTCAACTGGGAAGCGGACTTCCTTAGTCGTCAGGACGTAGATGCCGGAGAGTGGAGTCTTCATCCGGAAGTCTTTCAACTCCTAGTGGACAAGTGGGGCCTACCAGATGTAGACCTGATGGCGTCTCGACACAATCACGAGGTTCCGGTCTTCAGAGCAAGAACAATGGATCCTCAAGCAGCGTTCATGGACGCACTGACAATTCCATGGAACTTTCGGCTGCCATACGTGTTCCCTCCGGTGTTACTACTGCCCAGGGAGATAAGGAAGTACAAGCAAGAAGGAGGAATCCTTCTAATCGCTCCAGCATGGCCCAGACTGCATTGGTTCTCAGACCTGCAATGTCTAATGATAGAGCGTCCTCTTCTACTTCCGCAACGCCCAGACCTCCTTGTTCAGGGCCCTTGTGTCTACCAGGATTTGGCCTTGCTTGCTTTGACGGCGTGGCTCTTGAAGCTTCCGTACTGAGGGCCAAAGGATTTTCTAAGGCGGTCATTCAAACTATGTTGACCCGTAAACTGGCGTCTGCTCGGATTTATTATAGGGTCTGGAATTCCTACTTCGCCTGGTGTGCGACTAACCATTATGACGCATACAAGTTCAGTACTGCCAAGCTTTTGGCTTTCGTGCAACAGGGCCTGGACTTAGGCTTTCGTCTGGCCTCTCTCAAGGTTCATGTTTCTGCCTTGTTGATATGGTTTCAGAGAAAAATTGCGACTCTTCCTGATGATGATAATACATTCACGCAGGGTGTTTTACGGATTCAACCTCCCTATGTCCCGCCTGTGGTTCCTTGGGATTTGTCTGTTGTACTGGACGCTTTACAAGAGTCTCCGTTTGAACCTCTTGAGTCTGTGGACCTTAAATGGCTTACTCTTAAGGTCTTGTTCTTGCTGGCTATTGCCTCTGCTAGACGGGTTTCAGACTTGGGTGCCTTGTCCTGTCTGTCATCCTTTTTGATTTTTCACCGTGACTGGGCGGTTCTTAGAGCTTGTCCTGGTTATTTGCATAAGGTGGTGTCGTCTTTCCACCTTAACCAGGAAATTGTGGTTCCAGCATTTACCTCTCCTGGTTTATCCTCCAAAGAACGGTCCTTGGATGTGGTACGGGCTATCGGTATTTATGTGAAGAGAACAGCTTCTCTTAGGAGATCTGATTCCCTCTTTGTCCTTTTTGGTTTTCACAAACGTGGCTGGCCTGCTCACAAGCAGACCTTGGCCAGATGGATTAGAATGGTGATTGCACATGCTTATGTACAGGCTGGCTTTCCAGCTCCTGCTACCATCAAAGCCCATTCTACTCGGTCTGTTGGACCTTCTTGGGCGGCCCTTGAACAATTGTGCAAGGCTGCTACGTGGTCCTCAGTGAACACGTTCATCAGGTTCTATGCCTTTGATACTTCCGCCTCCCAGGCTGCCTCCTTTGGACGCCGGGTTCTTGTGCCCGCTACAGTGCGTCCCCTCCCATGAGGAACTGCTTTAGGACATCCCCGATGTTATCCCTGTGGAACCCTAGTGTACCCCGCTGCAGAAAAGGAGATTTATGCTAAGAACTTACCTTTGTTAAATCTTACTGCAAGGTACACTGGGTTCCACAGGGAGCCCACCCTGACGTACTTAGCTTCTTTGGGTTTGTATGGCATTAGCAGCTGGTACCTTCTCCTGTCGTGAGAATGTAGTGTATGTGGCTACTAACGGTTGTCGTCTTTTACCTGCTACTGCATTGGACTGGTTAACAAAACTGAGCTCCAGTGCACGGAGGTAGGGTTATAGAGGAGGCGGCGCTATGCATCCTGGGAACAGTCAAAGATTTTAGCCCGTTGGTGCCTCGGATCAAGATCCAACTCTACACCCCCGATGTTATCCCTGTGGAACCCAGTGTACCTCACAGAAAGAGATTTAACAAAGGTAAGTTTTTACCATAAATCTCCTTATAAAACCCATGTAATATATGATATGCCGTCACCATGACTACACGAGAATGTCAAATGTTGACTACAGAATGACTACAATAGACATGTTAGTGTTAACTCAGGGGTAAAGTGGTTGGTCGACATTTAACCATTGTTGATCATGTTGACATACTATACCAAACCCGTAATATACTGCATGCAGGATTTTTCATTGAGGTAACTGCATTAACAGCAAAAAATGTTGCAGGGAATGCTTGGATGTGTAGTTCCACAGCAGCTGGATTGCCAAATGTTGATAACCCTGCAGGCCTACTACCGGCATCTCCCATCCGCTGCTTACGTATAACAGTGGAAACATTGGATGCAGATTGGTCGGCCATCGGCTTCCTGAGCCTATGATGATGCATACAAAATGTCTCTCCTAAGTCGCATAAAGCTTTCTGGCTGCGAGCGAATTGGCAGTGGCACGCCCAGGAAACGCAACCTCTCCCAAACACTGACGACCTGTCACTCCTTTTTGCTAATCTTCGGTGTGTGTGCTATTACAAATTAATTGCTGTGCACGCGCAGTCTGGCTTTTTGAGCATGTGCAGTGCCAAATATCTCCACTGCGTACAACTTTGACATTGCGTACTGTGAATCAGGCCCATATTTCTAAAGAATCGCTATTTGCTGAGGTCTGAAGCTGCGTTTTAATTAGTAACCAAGATTCACATAAATGTCGCCCTTCCCATATTATTACAATCACAATTAGCTTGCATGCCAAATAGAGGTCTGTTATTTTATGGACTTCATTAAGTAGGAAGTTAAATATTACAACCAGCTGTAAGGAATCAAGCACAAAATAAGTTTGAGCAACATTCTGTGTTTCCTCCTGGGAAGAATACAATGGCCCTGTGATAAGCGAATACAATGATAGTCAAGACTGTTGTACATCTGTTCTTGTAGAGCAGAGGTTCTCAAACTCGGTCCTCGGGGGTCCACACAGTGCATGTTTTGCAGGTCTCCTCACAGAATCGCAAGTGAAATAATCAGCTCCACCTGTGGACCTTTTAAAATGTGTCAGTGAGTAATTAATACACCTGTGCACCTGCTGGGTTACCTGCAAAACATGCACTGTGTGCGCCCCCGAGGACCGAGTTTGAGAACCTCTGTTGTAGAGTGTTACGCTAATTGTTAAGTATAAAGAAGTGACATGAAAATGTTAGAAAGAATAGGTGTGTATTATGCTTTGGGAATTTTTGTGTTTTTAAAGTTGAAACAAGTTTTGCAAACAGGAAGAATAAAGGAGAGGAACCCAGGTCCAGGGAGCTGACAATCTGATGGTAGACACAAATGCAGGTTTATATAAGCTAGCCTTCTTATTCCATCATGGTAAAGGACTCCCATTAGATATATGTACATAAATAGCATAGGTTTCAACATAAGAAAAACTGCACAAAATACACATAATAAGCGCCAAGTAAGGCAGAATGATCTCTGATAGGCTCTTGTAACTAAAGAAATACGTCAGAGGTCTGTTACAGTTTTCAGAGCATACTGAGCCCAAGGTTAGTTAAGAATTTAGATGCTGAATCAGAGAGAAGGGTCAAGACTGAAGAATATGAGTGCTGGCCTCCAGGCAGGGACCTCCAGTAGCTAGTCATTTGTTGATGCCATAGAAACATAATGGCAAGAACATAAAACATTTAGTATAGAAACACAAAACGACAAAGGAAGAACCCCCCCACCCATGCACCCCACCTCAAGGGTGCACACTATTCCCTTCATTTGTAGAGTGCCAGCTCCAATCTGGGGAACATGGAGTGCCAATTAATCATCTATGGGATATTTTTGGAATCTGAAAATAAGCATGTTCACTAAAGAAAGTGATTAATCCAGCCAGGCCATATAGGTACATAAATATTGAAGTGTAAACACCGCATTTAAACTTTTTTTTCTCTGACGTCCTAGTGGATGCTGGGAACTCCGTAAGGACCATGGGGAATAGACGGGCTCCGCAGGAGACTGGGCACTCTAAGAAAGAATTAGGACTACTGGTGTGCACTGGCTCCTCCCTCTATGCCCCTCCTCCAGACCTCAGTTAGACTCTGTGCCCGGCTCGAGCTGGTTGCACACTAGGGGCTCTCCTGAGCTTCTAGTAAAGAAAGTATTTATTAGGTTTTTTATTTTCAGTGAGATCTGCTGGCAACAGACTCACTGCTACGAGGGACTTAGGGGAGAGAAGCGAACCTACCTGCTTGCAGCTAGCTTGGGCTTCTAGGCTACTGGACACCATTAGCTCCAGAGGGATCGAACACAGGCCCAGCCTCGGTCGTCCGGTCCCGGAGCCGCGCCGCCGTCCCCCTTGCAGAGCCAGAAGCAAGAAGAACGTCCTGGAAATCGGCGGCTGAAGACTCCGGTCTTCATTAAGGTAGCGCACAGCACTGCAGCTGTGCGCCATTGCTCCCTATGCACACCACATACTCCGGTCACTGATGGGTGCAGGGCGCTGGGGGGGGGCGCCCTGGGCTGCAATTAGAGTACCTTAAATTGGCAAAACAACACATAATATAGTCTAATAAACTATATATGTGTGTAAAAATCCCCTGCCATAATATTAATAAAAGAGCGGGAGAAGCCCGCCGAAAAAGGGGCGGGGCTATCTCCCTCAGCACACTGGCGCCATTTCCTCTACACAGCTCCGCTGGAAGACAGCTCCCCAGGCTCTCCCCTGCAGTTTCCAGGCTCAAAGGGTAAAAAAGAGAGGGGGGGCACTAAATTTAGGCGCAAAACTGTATTGTATAGCTGCTATAGGGAAAATCACTTTCTGTAATAGTGTAAATCCCTGTTTATATAGCGCTGTGGTGTGTGCTGGCATACTCTCTCTCTGTCTCCCCAAAGGACTTTGTGGGGTCCTGTCCTCAGTCAGAGCATTCCCTGTGTGTGTGCGGTGTGTCGGTACAACTGTGTCGACATGTTTGAGGAGGCTTATATGGAGGCGGAGCAGGTGCCGATAAATGTGATGTCACCCCCTGTGGGGTCGACACCAGAGTGGATGGATATGTGGAAGGTATTAACCGACAGTGTCAACTCCTTACATAAAAGGTTCGATGACATAACAGCTGTGGGACAGCCGGCTTCTCAGCCAGTGCCTGCCCAGGCGTCTCAAAGGCCATCAGGGGCTCAAAAACGCCCGCTACCTCAGATGGCAGACACAGATGTCGACACGGAGTCTGACTCCAGTGTCGACGACGACGAGACAAATGTACATTCCTCTAGGGCCATCCGTTGCATGATTACGGCAATGAAAAATGGGCCAGACTAAATGGGCCAAGTGGTTCTTATCTGCCGACAAATTCTATGTTGCACATTTCTGACATTAACCCAGGTACCACTAAAAAGGGTATTATGTTTGGGGAGAAAAAGCAACCAGTGGTTTTTTCCCCATCAGATGAGTTAAATGAAGTGTATGAAGAAGCGTGGGCTTCCCCTGATAAAAAAACTAGTGATTTCTAAAAAGTTACTAATGGCGTACCCTTTCCCGCCAGAGGACAGGGTACGTTGGGAGACATCCCCGAGGGTGGATAAAGCGCTCACACGCTTGTCAAAAAAGGTGGCACTACCGTCTCAGGATACGGCCGCCTTAAAGGAGCCTGCGGATAGAAAGCAGGAGGCTATCCTGAAGTCTGTATATACACACTCAGGTACTATACTGAGACCTGCTATTGCTTCAGCATGGATGTGCAGTGCTGCAGCAGCGTGGTCTGATTCCCTGTCTGATAACATTGATTCCCTTGACAGGGACACTATATTGCTAGCCATAGAGCATATTAAATTCCGTAGTCTTATATATGAGAGATGCACAGAGGAATATTTGCCGGCTGGCATCTAGAATAAATGCAATGTCCATTTCTGCCAGGAGAGTATTATGGACTCGGCAGTGGACAGGTGATGCGGATTCTAAAAGGCACATGGAGGTTTTGCCTTACAAGGGTGAGGAATTGTTTGGGGATGGTCTCTCTGACCTCGTTTCCACAGCGACAGCTGGGAAGTCGACATTTTTACCTCAGGTTCCCTCACAGCCTAAGAAAGCACCTTATTATCAGGTACAGTCCTTTCGGCCCCAGAAAGGCAAGCGGGTTAAAGGCGCGTCCTTTCTGCCCAGAGGCAGGGGTAGAGGGAAAAAGCTGCACCATACAGCCAGTTCCCAAGAACAAAAATCCTCCCCTGCTTCCACTAAATCCACCGCATGACGCTGGGGCTCCACTGGTGGAGCCAGGTGCGGTGGGGGCCCGTCTCCGGAACTTCAGCGACCGGTGGGTTCGCTCACAGGTGGATCCCTGGGTTCTACAAGTGGTATCTCAGGGATACAAGCTGGAATTCGAGACGTCTCCCCCTCGCCGTTACCTCAAATCAGCCTTGCCAGCCACTCCCCCGGACAGGGAGGTAGTGCTGGCGGCAATTCACAAGCTGTACCTCCAGCAGGTGATAATAAAAGTTCCCCTCCTTCAACAGGGACGGGGTTACTATTCCACAATGTTTGTGGTACCGAAACCAGACGGTTCGGTGAGACCCATTCTAAATTTGAAATCCTTGAACACTTATATAAGGAGGTTCAAGTTCAAAATGGAATCGCTCAGGGCGGTTATTGCAAGCCTGGAAGAAGGGGATTACATGGTATCACTGGACATCAAGGATGCTTACCTGCATGTCCCCATTTACCCACCTCACCAGGTGTACCTCCATTTTGTGGTACAAGACTGCCATTACCAATTCCAGACGTTGCCGTTTGGTCTGTCCACGGCACCGAGGGTATTTACCAAAGTAATGGCCGAAATGATGATACTCCTTCGAAAGAAGGGAGTTATAATTATCCCATACTTGGACGATCTCCTTATAAAGGCGAGGTCCAGGGAGCAGTTGTTGGTCGGAGTAGCACTATCTCAGGAAGTGCTACAACAGCACGGCTGGATTCTGAATATTCCAAAGTCGCAGCTGGTTCCTACGACGCGTCTGCTGTTCCTGGGTATGATTCTGGACACAGAACAGAAGAAGGTGTTTCTCCCGGAGGAGAAGGCCAAGGAGTTGTCATCTCTGGTCAGAGACCTCCTGAAACCAAAACAGGTGTCGGTGCATCACTGCACGCGAGTCCTGGGAAAGATGGTAGCTTCTTACGAGGCAATTCCATTCGGCAGGTTCCATGCAAGGATCTTTCAGTGGGATCTGTTAGACAAGTGGTCCGGATCGCATCTTCAGATGCATCGGCTGATCACCCTGTCCCCGAGGGCCAGGGTGTCTCTGCTGTGGTGGCTGCAGAGTGCTCATCTTCTAGAGGGCCGCAGATTCGGCACACAGGACTGGGTCCTGGTGACCACGGATGCAAGCCTCCGAGGTTGGGGGGCAGTCACTCAGGGAAGAAACTTCCAAGGACAATGGTCGAGTCAGGAGGCTTCCCTACACATAAATATTCTGGAACTAAGGGCCATTACAATGCCCTAAGTCAGGCAAGACCCCTGCTTCAAAACCAGCCGGTGCTGATTCAGTCAGACAACATCACGGCGGTCGCCCATGTAAACCGACAGGGCGGCACAAGAAGCAGGATGGCGATGGCAGAAGCCACAAGGATTCTCCGATGGGCTGAAAATCACGTGATGGCACTGTCAGCAGGGTTCATTCTGGGAGTGGACAACTGGGAAGCAGACTTCCTCAGCAGGCACGACCTCCACCCGGGAGAGTGGGGACTTCATCCAGAAGTCTTCCAACTGATTGTAAACCGTTGGGAAAGGCCACAGGTGGACATGATGGCGTCCCGCCTAAGCAAAAAGCTAAAAAGATATTGCGCCAGGTCAAGGGACCCTCAGGCGATAGCTGTGGACGCTCTAGTGACATAGCGGGTGTACCAGTCGGTTTATGTGTTCCCTCCTCTTCCTCTCATACCAAAGGTGCTGAGGATAATAAGAAAGAGAGGAGTAAGAACTATACTCATCGTTCCGGATTGGCCAAGAAGGACTTGGTACCCGGAACTGCAAGAAATGATCTCAGAGGACCCTTGGCCTCTGCCTCTCAGACAGGACCTGCTACAGCAGGGGCCCTGTCTGTTCCAAGACTTACCGCGGCTGCGTTTGACGGCATGGCGGTTGAACGCCGGATCCTGATGGAAAAGGGCATTCCGGTTGAAGTCATTCCTACGCTGATAAAAGCTAGGAAAGATGTGACAGCAAAGCATTATCACCGCATATGGCGAAAATATGTTGCTTGGTGTGAGGCTATGAAAGCCCCCACAGAAGAATTTCAGCTGGGTCGATTTCTGCACTTCCTACAGTCAGGAGTGACTATGCGCCTAAAATTGGGTTCCATTAAAGTCCAGATTTCGGCCCTGTCTATTTTCTTTCAAAAAGAACTGGCTTCACTGCCTGAAGTTCAGACGTTTGTTAAGGGAGTGCTGCATATTCAGCCCCCTTTTGTGCCCCCAGTGGCACCTTGGGATCTCAACGTTGTGTTGGATTTCCTAAAATCACATTGGTTTGAGCCACTTCAGACCGTGGAAATAAAATATCTCACGTGGAAAGTGGTCATGCTTTTGGCCTTGGCTTCGGCTAGGCGGGTGTCAGAATTGGCGGCTTTGTCCTGTAAAAGCCCATATCTGATCTTCCATATGGACAGAGCAGAATTGAGGACGTGTCCCCAATTCCTCCCTAAGGTGGTATCAGCGTTTCATTTGAACCAACCTATTGTGGTGCCTGCGGCTACTCGGGACTTGGAGGCCTCCAAGTTGCTGGACGTAGTCCAGGCCCTGAAAATCTATGTTTCCAGGATGGCTAGAGTCAGAAAGACTGACTCGCTGTTTATCCTGCATGCACCCAACAAGCTGGGTGCTCCTGCTTCTAAGCAGACTATTGCTCGCTGGATCTGCTCCACGATTCAACTTGCACATTCTGCGGCTGGACTGCCGCATCCTAAATCAGTGAAGGCCCATTCCACGAGGAAGGTGGGCTCTTCTTGGGCGGCTGCCCGAGGGGTCTCTGCTTTACAACTTTGCCGAGCTGCTACCTGGTCGGGATCAAACACGTTTGCAAAATTCTACAAGTTTGATACCCTGGCTGAGGAGGACCTTGAGTTTGCTCATTCGGTGCTGCAGAGTCATCCGCACTCTCCCGCCCGTTTGGGAGCTTTGGTATAATCCCCATGGTCCTTACGGAGTTCCAGCATCCACTAGGACGTCAGAGAAAATAAGAATTTACTCACCGGTAATTCTATTTCTCGTAGTCCGTAGTGGATGCTGGGCGCCCATCCCAAGTGCGGATTGTCTGCAATACTTGTATATAGTTATTGCCTAACTAAAGGGTTATTGTTATGAGCCATCTGTTAGTGAGGCTCAGTTGTTATTCATACTGTTAACTGGGTATAGTATCACGAGTTGTACGGTGTGATTGGTGTGGCTGGTATGAGTCTTACCCGGGATTCCAAATCCTTTCCTTGTTGTGTCAGCTCTTCCGGGCACAGTTTCCCTAACTGAGGTCTGGAGGAGGGGCATAGAGGGAGGAGCCAGTGCACACCAGTAGTCCTAATTCTTTCTTAGAGTGCCCAGTCTCCTGCGGAGCCCGTCTATTCCCCATGGTCCTTACGGAGTTCCCAGCATCCACTACGGACTACGAGAAATAGAATTACCGGTGAGTAAATTCTTATTTTTCTCTTACGTCTTAGAGGATGCTAGGGACTCCGTAAGGACTATGGGGTTTCGATGGCTCCGCAGGAGACATGGGCACTGTAAAGCTTTAGAATGGGTGTGCACTGGCTCCTCCCTCTATGCCCCTCCTCCAGACCTCGGTTATTTCCTGTGCCCAGTGGAGACTGGATGCACTGCAGGGGAGCTCTCCTGAGTTTCTCTGAAAAAGCTTTTGTTAGGTTTATTATTTTCAGGGAGCACTGCTGGCAACAGGCTCCCTGCTTCGTGGGATTGAGGGGAGAGAAGCAGACCTACTTAAATGATAGGCTCTGCTTCTTAGGCTACTGGACACCATTAGCTCCAGAGGGAGTCGGAACATAGGTCTCACCCTGTAGTTCGTCCCAGAGCCGCGCCGCCGTCCTCACAGAGCCTGAAGATAGAAGCCGGGTGAGTATAAGAAGAAAGAAGACTTCAGATCTTCATGAGGTAACGCTGCGCGCCATTGCTCCCAGCTCACACACACAGGCACCACAGTAAGGGTGCAGGGCGCAGGGGGGTTGCCCTGGGCAGCATTAATATACCTCACATAACACTGGCAAAGTACTTATATTCACTAAAAAGGATATATATTTCAGAATCCCCCGCCAGTATAGAGATTTAGAGCGGGAACGAAGCCCGCCGTCGGGGGGCGGAGCTTGTTTCCTCCAGCACTAACCAGCGACATTTTTTCTCCTCAGCATACAGAGAAGCGGCCCCGGACTCTCCCCTGCTGTTTGTTAATACAGTGGGTCAAAACGAGGGGGGGGGGGGCACGTTTATTGGCGCAAAATATGTGTTGTTTTACACTTGTAATAAAAAGCGCTGACAGACTGGGTTTTTTGTCTCCGTATACAATGGTGCTGGGTGTGTGCTGGCATACTCTCTCTCTGTCTCTCCTAAGGGCCTTATGGTGGGTCAGTCCCCATTATATTAGGTATCCCTGTGTGTGTGGGGATGTCAGTACGTCTGTGTCGACATGTCTGAGGTGGAAGGCTCATATAGGGAGGAGGCAGAGCAGATGATTGTGGTGTCTCAGTCGGCGCCGCCGACACCTGATTGAATGACTAATGTGACTTTATTATAAAGTTTGGACAAAGCTGAGTTCAAGGATTAAAGCAGGGAGTCAATCCATAGCTTTTACTGTGTCACGGGCCCTTCGGGGTCGCAGAACCGTCCCTTTTCACAGGTAGTAGACACCAATACCGACACGGATTCTGACTCCAGTGTCAACGGTGATGATGCTAAGTTGCACCCAAGGGTGGACAAGTGTATTCAATATAAGATTGTGGCAATTAAAGATGTTTTGCATATCACTGAGGACCTTTCTGTCTCTGACACACAGGTCGGCATGTTTAAGGGAAAGAATCCTGAGGTAACTTTTCCCCCATCTCGCGTGCTGATCGCCCTGTTTGATAAAGCTTGGGAAACTCCAGATAAGACACTGCAGATTCCCAAGAAAATATTATGGCGTAACCTTTCCACTCCCAGGACAGGTTACGGTGGGAATACTCACCCACGGTGGACAAGGCATTTACGCGCTTGTCGAAAAAGGGGGGCGCTAACTTCCCCTGATACGGCAGCCTTTAAGAGTCCTGCTGATGGCAGACAGAAAGCTACCTTAAAATCAATGTATACATATGCCAAGGGACAGGTAGGCTGTTTTAAAAAAATAAAAAAAAAAGGACTTTGCCTTACAAAGGTGAAGTTTTATTTGGGGAGGGCCTCGCGGATCTGGTAACCACAGCGACTGAGGGTAAATCTACTCTTCTGCCATATGTTCCCCCCACAGGAAAAGAAAACACGGCAATATCAAATGCAGTCCCTTCGGCCGCATAAGTTCAGTAAGGGTCGGGGCTCTTCCTTCCTTCCTCGCCAGAGGTGGAGGTAGAGGGAAAAGAACACCAGCTACGGCTATTTTCCAGGGACAAAATGTCCACCCCGTCCTCTACAAATGCCACTACATGACGTGGGGGCTCTGCTGAGGGAGTCCGCGCCGGTGGGGGCACATATTCGACTCTTCAGACAAGTCTGGGTTCAGTCGGACTTGGATCCTTGGGCGGCAAAAATTGTATCCTAGGGATGCAAATTAGAATTCGAAGATGTGCCTCCTCACCGATTTTTTAAATCGGTCTTGCCAGTTTCCTCCTCAGAGAGGGAAACAGTGGCAACTACCATACAGAAACTGTATCATCAGTATGTGATTATCAAGGTTCCCCTTCTACAGGGGATGGGGTTTTCATTCAAGCCTTTTTTTGTGGTCCCGAAACCGGATGGCTCGGTCAGGCCCATTCTGAATCTAAAATCCCTGAACCTATATCTGAAAAGGTTCAAATTCGAGATGGAATCTCTCCGGGCAGTGAGCTCCAGCCTGGAAGGGGAGGTTTTTATGGTGTCACTTGACATAAAGGATGCATACCTTCATGTCCCCATTTATCCTCATCAGGCGTGCCTAAGATTCGCTGTACATGATTGTTATTCCCACGTCCGACACGTTCATGGCGGACATGATGGTGCTCCTGCGTGAGCAAGGCGTCATATTTATCCCATACTTGGACGATGATCTGGTAAAGGCGAGTTCAAGGGGGAAAATTATTACAAAGCGTATCTCTCTGCCTGAGAATACTACAACAACACGGCGGGATCCTAAATCTACCAACGTCACAGTTGGTTCCAACAACTCGACTGCCGTTTTTGGATACGATTCTGGACACAGAAAAACAAAAGGTCTTTCTCCCAGAGGAAAAAGCCCAAGTACTCCAGAACATGGTCAGAGACTAAATGCACTCATTTATTAGGAAGGATGGTGGGGCCTACGAGGCCATCCCACACGGACCTTTCGGTGGGATCTTCTGGACAAGTAGTCAGGCTCCCACCGTCACATACATCGGAGCCCGGTCCCCCCGGGCCAGGGTTTCTCTCTCTTTCTCTTTATCTCTCTTTCCCTCCCCTGTGGTGGCTCCAGAGTGCTCACCTTCTAGAGGGTCGCAGGTTCAGCATTCAAGATTGGGTTCTTGGGACTACGGACGCGAGCCTCCGAGGATGGGGAGCAGTCACACAGGGAAACAATGGTCAGAAAATATGGTCAGGCCAAGAGGCTTACCTACACATCAATGTGCTGAAATTGAAGTCCATTTGCAACAGCCTCAAACAAGCGGAGAATTTTCTTCACAATCCTGCCTGTTCTGATCCAGTCAGACAACGTCGCGGCAGTGACGCAGGTGAACCGCCAGGACGGGACAAAAAGCACAGCAGAAATGGCAGAAGCCACCAGGATTCTTTGCGGGGCGAAAAAGCATGTAAGCGCTCCGTCAGAGGTCTTCATTACAGAGGACACAATATCCATCCAGGAGAGTTGGGACTTCATCAGGAAGTCTTTACAGTGGTGACAAGTCGTTGAGGACTTCCTCATATAAACATGAGGGCATCACGCCTCAACAGGAAGATTCGGACGTATTGTTCCAGGTCGAGGGACCCTCAGGCAGTGGCGGTGGACGCCCTGGTGACACCGCGAGTGTTTTCAGTCGGTCTATGTGCTTCCTCCACGTATTCTCATCTCAAAGATATTGAGAATCATATTACAAACAAGAGTGCAGACAATACTCATTGTTCCAGATTGGCCTTGAAGGGCCTGGTATGCAGATCTTCAGGAACTGATCTCAGAAAATTCGTGGCCCCTTCCTCACAGGGAGTTCTACAGGGGCTGTATGTGTTCAAAGACTTACCGCGGTTAAGTTTGACGGCATGGCGGTTGAACACCAAATCCTAGCTGATAAGGGTATTCCAGAGAAGGTCGTTCCTACTCTTATTAAAGCAAGAAAGATGTTACGGCGAAGCACCATCACCGTATCTGGAGAAAATGTGTCTTGGTGTGAAGCCAAGGATGTTCCTACTGAGGATTTCCAACTAGGAAGTTTTCTCCATTTTCTACAAACAGGTGTGGATATGGGCCTAAAGTTAGGCGCAATTAAGGTGCAGATTTCTGCCTTATCCATATTCTTTCAGAAGGAATTGGCTTCTCACAGAAGTCCAGACTTTGGTAAAAAGAGCGTTACACATCTAACCTCTTTTTGTGCCCCCAGTGGCACCATGTGACCTTAACGTGGTGTTAAGTTTCCTTAAGTCACAATGGTTTGAACCGCTTCAAACAGTTAAATTGAATTTTCTCACTTGGAAAGTGATCATGTTATTGGCCTTGGCATCTGCGAGGCGGGTGTCCGAATTGGCGGCCTTGTCTCACAAAAGCCCCTATCTGATTTTCCATGCGGATCGAGCAGAGTTGAGGACTCGTCCTCAAAGTCTGCCTAAAGTGGTTGCGTTATTGCATGTACACCAACCTATTGTAGTGCCTGTGGCTACTGGTGACTAGGAGAATTCCAGGCCCCTGGTTGTAGTCAGGGCCTTAAAGTTTTATTTAGCCAGAACGGCTATGATTAGGAAAACGGATGCACTGTTTGTCCTGTAGGCAGCCAACAAGGTTGGCACTCCTGCTTCTAAGCAGACTATTTCTAGCTGGATCAGTAACATGATTCAGCAGGTTAATTTTACGGCTGATTTGCCGGTACCAAATTCAGTAAAGGCCCATTCCACTAGTAACGTGGGCTCTTCTTGGGCGGATGCCCGAGGCGTCTCGGCGTTACAATTTTGCCGAGCAGCTACTTGGTTGGGTTCAAACACTTTTGAAAAATTCTGTAAGTTTGATACCCTGGCTGATGAGGACCACGTGTTTGCTCAGTCGGTGCTGCAGAGTCATCCGCACTCTCCCGCCCATTTGGGAGCTTTGGTATAATCCCCATGGTCCTTATGGAGTCCCCAGCATCCTCTAGGACGTAAGAGAAAATAAGATTTTAAACCTACCGGTAAATCTTTTTCTCCTAGTCCGTAGAGGATGCTGGGTGCCCGTCCCAGTGCGGAAACATTCTGCAAGACTTGTATATAGTTGTTGCTTACATAAGGGTTAAGTTACAGTTGAGATTGGCCTATGGCTGATGCTGTTTTTATTCATACTGTTAACTGGTTATTGTATACCACGTTGTACGGTGTGTATGGTGTGGGCTGGTGTGTATCTCGCCCTTAGATAACAAAGTCCTTTTCCTCGTACTGTCAGTCTCCTCTGGGCACAGTCCTAGCTGAGGTCTGGAGGAGGGGCATAGAGGGAGGAGCCAGTGCACACCCATTCTAAAGCTTTACAGTGCCCATGTCTCCTGCGGAGCCGTAGATACCCCATGGTCCTTACGGAGTCCCCCAGCATCCTCTACGGACTAGGAGAAAAAGATTTACCGGTAGGTTTAAAATCTTATATTTTTTTTTGTAATCAGAAGTTCAGTGATACCCACCTGCATATTTGGTCTTAAGGTGTGTACACATGGTGAGATAAATCTGTAAGATTTTGACTATATAGTCAAAATCTTAAGGAAAGTTAGTGCATATCAAGGTATTTGGCAGCTTGCGATACAGATTCGATCCCGATGCGCACTCCCGTGGGGTCTTATCGTAGGGCTAGATAGACTATGCAGGCAAGTCAATCTTGACTATCCAGTGTATTATCTAGTACAAAGTATAGTCAAAATTGGCACTTGGTCAAAATCGTACATAGACAAAATCAAAAGTACAGATAGTCAAAAAATCTGTCTGGCTCTGGGGAAGCTCATGGGAAATCACAGTCAAAATCGGGCATAGCAAGCATCTCACCATGTGTATGCATCTTTACATTGCTATGTAGTTGTGTTTTAAGTTAGGTGGTTTAAACCCCCTTGCCCCCTCCCCCTTCCCGACCAGTCCCACATTCATGTTTGCTGCATCATTTAGTCTGGGAATATAATTGTAATTTTCCATTCTATTAAAACTGCTGGCTGCTAGTTCATGAAAAATAAGGGTTTCTATTGTTACTATAATGGATTTTATATTACATGAATTACCATACATAAAAAAGCACAAAGAAGTAAGTTCCGACTGTTTCACTTACATAATCTAAACAAGCACAAGAACTTACCATGAAATGTATTTGTCTACGGCTGCCAAGGATGGGCAAAACTGTAAATACTGATATACAAAACTAATGAACCTCAGTGGCAGAAGATTCATTATTTGGCATTGTCAGACATTACAAAAATAAAGGACAGAGTACATTTTGTACCAAGATATTAAACTGGAGCACTCGAGTATGAGACAGATATATATAGTCGGTGTCAAGAAATATAACTTATAATATCTTTACCTTTGGTGGTAAAGGAACGTTTGCTGCAGTCGGTTGTATTCTCTCATAGGGGGTAATTCCAAGTTGATCGCAGCAGGAATTTAGTTAGCAATTGGCCAAAACCATGTGCAACGCAGGGGAGGCAGATTTAACATGTGCAGAGATAGTTAGATTTGGGTGGGTTATTTTATTTCTGTGCAGGGTAAATACTGGCTGCTTTATTTTTACACTGCAAATTAGATTGCAGATTGAACACACCCCACCCAAATCTAACTCTCTCTGCACATGTTAAATCTGCCTCCCCTGCAGTGCATATGGGGGGTCATTCCGAGTTGTTTGCTCGGTAAATTTCTTCGCATCGCAGCGATTTTCCGCTTAATGCGCAATGTTCGCACTGCGACTGCGCCAAGTAAATTTGCTATGCAGTTAGGAATATTACTCACGGGGGGTCATTCCGAGTTGTTCGCTCGGTAAAAATCTTCGCATCGCAGCGATTTTCCGCTTAATGCGCATGCGCAATGTCCGCACTGCGACTGCACCAAGTAAATTTGCTATGCAGTTAGGATTTTTACTCACGGCTTTTTCATCGTTCTGGCGATCGTAATGTGATTGACAGGAAATGGGTGTTACTGGGCGGAAACAGGCCGTTTTATGGGCGTGTGGGAAAAAACGCTACCGTTTCCGGAAAAAACGCAGGAGTGGCCGGAGAAACGGAGGAGTGTCTGGGCGAACGCTGGGTGTGTTTGTGACGTCAAACCAGGAACGACAAGCACTGAAATGATCGCAGATGCCGAGTAAGTCTGGAGCTACTCAGAAACTGCTACGAGGTGTGTAATCGCAATATTGCGAATACATCGTTCGCAATTTTAAGATGCTAAGATTCACTCCCAGGCGGCGGCTTAGCATGAGCAAATCTGCTAAAATCCGCTTGCGAGCGAACAACTCGGAATGACCCCCACGGTTTTTTCATCGTTCTGGTGATCGTAATGTGATTGACAGGAAGTGGGTGTTTCTGGGCGGAAACAGGCCGTTTTAGGGGCGTGTGGGAAAAAACGCTACCGTTTCTGGGAAAAACGCGGGAGTGGCTGGAGAAACGGAGGAGTGTCTGGGCGAACACTGGGTGTGTTTGTGACGTCAAACCAGGAACGACAAGCACTGAACTGATCGCACTGGCAGAGTAAGTCTAGAGCTACTCAGAAACTGCACAGAGATGTCTTATCGCAATATTGCGAATCTTTCGTTCGCAATTTTAAGATGCGAAGATTCACTCCCAGTAGGCGGCGGCTTAGCGTGTGCAATGCTGCTAAAAGCAGCTTGCGAGCGAACAACTCGGAATGACCCCCATGGTTTTGCCCAATTGCTAACTAAATTCCTGCTGCGATCAACTTGGAATTACCCTTATAGCTGGGAAGCCATGGGTGTTAAGTGCCTAAATCATTGTCTGGTGCAAAAGAGTTAAACAGCCAGAAAGGTAGCCGTGTTCAGCTAAAAGGCCATACTCAAGAATCAATAATACTTTTAGCAGCTTTGCTAAACAAACAAATGCAGGTATTCGGTATAATGGAACAGGAATATTGGTCTACAGAAGCTCGATCAGATGAACTGGCAAAATGTACTTGTAGAAAGCCATCTTATAAAAGCCTGATGTTTCCAAATCATGACTAACAGCTGGCCTTGAAGAGATTTCTAGATCCAAGTCTGCCCATAGGCTTTTGAGATCGGCAAAGCTGCAACAGAACTTGTGGCTCCCTGTGTACCCTCCTTCCTGCAGGGCACCTATGTGATGGCAGTAAAAGCGTCCGTGAGTGTGGAACATGGACATCCGCTGCAGATTATACACTTTCCATTTAGCCACATAGTTTAAATGGCCATTGTCTCTGCAGGAATCGAAGATGTATTCAGGGCCGGTTCTACACCTTGTGGCACCCAGTGCAAAAGTTTCCACTGGCGCCCCCTCCCACAGCAAAATGGGTGTGGCTTCATAGGGGAGGGTCGTGGCCAGTTATGCCCCCAGTAGTTGTGCCCCCCCAGTTGATTTGCCCCTAGTAGTTGTGCCCCCAGCAGCTGTGCCCCCCATTAATTTGCCCCAGTCACCGTTTCCCCTGTAGCAGTGCCCCCTGTAGTTCCCCTGGTAGCTGTGCCCCTTGTTGCTGTGCCCCTGTAGTAGTGCCCCCAGTAGCTGTGCCCCCAGTTAATTTGCCCCCAGTAGCTGTTTCCCCTGTAGCAGTGCCCCCTGTGGCTGTGCCCCTTGTAGTAGTGCCCCCTGGAGATGTGCCCCTTGTAGCTGTGTCCCCAGTAGTAGTGCCCCCTGTAGCTGCTTTGAAACCCTAAAAGAAAAATCACAATACTTACCAGCCTCGCTCCTGCTTCCGGACCGCTGTTGCCGCTGCTGCTGCAGTCTCCGGGCGCCGGCTCCTCTCTATGGGAGAGACGTCATGACGTCTCTCCCATAGCAGCGCCGCACTGACACTAGGGGTCAATTTTTACCTCTAGCGTGAGTCGGCGACGCCGGCTGCAGCAGGCGCGCACGGCGCTCGCTGCAGCCGGGAGCGGGGAAGGAGGGAGGATAATAGTAGCTGCTCTTGCTACAGCGGCGCCCTCACAGTAGCGGCGCCCCGGGCAAAAAGCCTGCTTGCCTGTGGCAAGAGCCGCTACTGGATGTATTCTCCAATGTACTGTACTCGCAATGTTCTTGGACTGGATAAATGATCCTTTGGAGGACTTGGGGCTGAACTTGCTGGTTGGAATAATGACACATGAAAGGCTGGATGGATTGCTGTGAGGACAGTAGTTGAAGTTGTAAATTGTAAAAAATGCCTGGACTTAGTCCCTTGGCCTCAGGAACCCTTCGCCATTTAACTACAGAAGTGGGGTCCGGGTCAGACACTAGCAGCGTAACGCTGCACAAGGGAGAACAGAGCTTAACTGCGAAGCACTGTTTGTCCCTGAAATAAAATCTGCACCATCCTGAAGCTGCAACGGTCCGGTGAGTACATCCTCCCTGTACAGATATGTGGCCACATCTTCCACCAGTGCAAGTTCCCCAGGGTCAGAGGTAGCTGCGGCAGCGGTATTGTTGTCTTCACTACCGTGCTGAGCGCACACAGCGCGGCAGCGTCTAGCACAATGGCCAACCCCCTCTCCTCCTTCACAGAGCTAACGGAGACCAGCTTCCCGTCATCACAAGTAGAAGCGGCGTGGTTTCCACTTCACTGACACGCTGGTTGCACACAACGCGGCAGTGTGAACTAGCTACAGCTTGCAATGTCGCCCACTAGAGGCGCACTGCAAGGAATGGGGAACTTGCAGCCAGAATACTGCCATGGGACAGCAGGGTTCATAACAGAACACATTTTCTCTGACGTCCTAGTGGATGCTGGGAACTCCGAAAGGACCATGGGGAATAGCGGCTCCGCAGGAGACTGGGCACAAAAGTAAAAGCTTTAGGACTACCTGGTGTACACTGGCTCCTCCCCCTTTGACCCTCCTCCAAGCCTCAGTTAGATTTTTGTGCCCGAACGAGAAGGGTGCACACTAGGTGGCTCTCCTGAGCTGCTTAGTGAAAAAAGTTTAAGTATAGGTTTTTTATTTTCAGTGAGTCCTGCTGGCAACAGGTTCACTGCACCGAGGGACTAAGGGGAGAAGAAGCGAACTCACCTGCGTGCAGAGTGGATTGGGCTTCTTAGGCTACTGGACATTAGCTCCAGAGGGACGATCACAGGCCCAGCCATGGATAGGTCCCAGAGCCGCGCCGCCGGCCCCCTTACAAAGACAGAAGAGGTCCGGGAAATCGGCGGCAGAAGACGTCCTGTCTTCAATAAGGTAGCGCACAGCACCGCAGCTGTGCGCCATTGCTCTCAGCACACTTAACACTCCGGTCACTGAGGGTGCAGGGCGCTGGGGGGGGGGCGCCCTGAGACGCAATAAAAACACCTTTAGATGGCGAAAAATACATCACATATAGCTCCTGGGCTATATGGATGCATTTAACCCCTGCCAGTTTTTCCTTAAAAAAGCGTGAGAAAGGCCGCCGAGAAGGAGGCGGAGCCTATCTCCTCAGCACACAAGCGCCATTTTCCCTCACAGCTCCGTTGGAGGGAAGCTCCCTGACTCTCCCCTGCAGTCCTGCACTACAGAAACAGGGTAAAACAAGAGAGGGGGGGCACCAATTTGGCAGATTAATCAATACAGCAGCTATATAAGGGAAAAACACTTATATAAGGTTATCCCTGTATATATATATATAGCGCTCTGGTGTGTGCTGGCAAACTCTCCCTCTGTCTCCCCAAAGGGCTAGTGGGGTCCTGTCCTCTATCAGAGCATTCCCTGTGTGTGTGCTGTGTGTCGGTACGTTGTGTCGACATGTATGAGGAGGAAAATGGTATGGAGGCGGAGCAATTGCCTGTAATAGTGATGTCACCCCCTAGGGAGTAGACACCTGACTGGATGGTCTTATGGAAGGAATTACGTGATAGCGTCAGCACTTTACAAAAGACTGTTGACGACATGAGACAGCCGGCAAATCAGTTATTACCTGTCCAGGCGTCTCAAACACCGTCAGGGGCTCTAAAGCGCCCGTTACCTTAGATGGTCGACACAGACCCAGACACGGACACTGACTCCAGTGTCGACGGTGAGGAAACAAACGTATTTTCCAGTAGGGCCACACGTAACATGATCACGGCAATGAAGGAGGTTTTGAACATTTCTGATACTACAAGTACCACAAAAAAGGGTATTATGTGGGGTGTGAAAAAACTACCCGTAGTTTTTCCTGAATCAGATGAATTAAATGAGGTGTGTGATGAAGCGTGGGTTTCCCCCGATAAAAAAACTGCTAATTTCTAAAAAATTAATGGCATTATACCCTTTCCCGCCAGAGGTTAGGGCGCGTTGGGAAACACCCCCTAGGGTAGATAAGGCGCTCACACGCTTATCAAAACAAGTGGCGTTACCGTCTCCTGATACGGCCGCCCTCAAGGAGCCAGCTGATAGGAAGCTGGAAAATATCCTAAAAAGTATATACACACATACTGGTATTATACTGCGACCAGCAATCGCCTCAGCCTGGATGTGCAGTGCTGGGGTGGCTTGGTCGGATTCCCTGACTGAAAATATTGATACCCTGGACAGGGACAGTATATTATTGACTATAGAGCATTTAAAGGATGCATTTCTATATATGCGAGATGCACAGAGGGATATTTGCACTCTGGCATCAAGAGTAAGTGCGCTGTCCATTTCTGCCAGAAGAGGGTTATGGACGCGACAGTGGTCAGGTGATGCGGATTCCAAACGGCATATGGAAGTATTGCCGTATAAAGGGGAGGAGTTATTTGGGGTCGGTCTATCGGACCTGGTGGCCACGGCAACGGCTGGGAAATCCACCTTTTTACCCCAGGTCACCTCTCAGCAGAAAAAGACACCGTCTTTTCAGGCTCAGTCCTTTCGTCCCCATAAGGGCAAGCGGGCAAAAGGCCACTCATATCTGCCCCGGGGCAGAGGAAGGGGAAAAAGACTGCAGCAGGCAGCCTCTTCCCAGGAACAGAAGCCCTCCCCCGCTTCTGCCAAGTCCTCAGCATGACGCTGGGGCCTTACAAGCGGACTCAGGCACGGTGGGGGCCCGTCTCAAGAATTTCAGCGCGCAGTGGGCTCACTCGCAAGTGGACCCCTGGATCCTGCAGGTAGTATCTCAGGGGTACAAATTGGAATTCGAGACGTCTCCCCCTCGCCGGTTCCTGAAGTCTGCTTTACCAACGTCTCCCTCCGACAGGGAGGCGGTATTGGAAGCCATTCACAAGCTGTATTCCCAGCAGGTGATAATCAAGGTACCCCTCCTACAACAGGGAAAGGGGTATTATTCCACGCTGTTTGTGGTACCGAAGCCGGACGGCTCGGTGAGACCTATTTTAAATCTGAAATCCTTGAACACTTACATACAAAGGTTCAAATTCAAGATGGAGTCACTCAGAGCAGTGATAGCGAACCTGGAAGAAGGGGACTATATGGTGTCTCTGGACATCAAGGATGCTTACCTCCATGTCCCAATTTGCCCTTCTCACCAAGGGTACCTCAGGTTTGTAGTACAGAACTGTCACTATCAGTTTCAGACGCTGCCGTTTGGATTGTCCACGGCACCCCGGGTCTTTACCAAGGTAATGGCCGAAATGATGATTCTTCTTCGAAGAAAAGGCGTCTTAATTATCCCTTACTTGGACGATCTCCTGATAAGGGCAAGGTCCAGGGAACAGTTAGAGGTCGGAGTAGCACGATCTCAAGTAGTACTACGACAGCACGGGTGGATTCTAAATATTCCAAAATCGCAGCTGATTCCGACGACACGTCTGCTGTTCCTAGGGATGATTCTGGACACAGTCCAGAAAAAGGTGTTTCTCCCGGAGGAGAAAGCCAGGGAGTTATCCGAGCTAGTCAGGAACCTCCTAAAACCAGGCCAAGTGTCAGTGCATCAATGCACAAGGGTCCTGGGAAAAATGGTGGCTTCTTACGAAGCGATTCCATTCGGCAGATTCCACGCAAGAACTTTTCAGTGGGATCTGCTGGACAAATGGTCCGGATCGCATCTTCAGATGCATCAGCGGATAACCCTGTCTCCAAGGACAAGGGTGTCTCTCCTGTGGTGGTTGCAGAGTGCTCATCTTCTAGAGGGCCGCAGATTCGGCATTCAGGACTGGGTCCTGGTGACCACGGATGCCAGCCTGAGAGGCTGGGGAGCAGTCACACAGGGAAGAAATTTCCAGGGCTTGTGGTCAAGCATGGAAACGTCATTTCACATAAATATCCTGGAACTAAGGGCCATTTACAATGCCCTAAGTCAAGCAAGGCCTCTGCTTCAGGGTCAGCCGGTGTTGATTCAGTCGGACAACCTCACGGCAGTCGCCCACGTAAACAGACAGGGCGGCACAAGAAGCAGGAGGGCAATGGCAGAAGTTGCAAGGATTCTTCGCTGGGCGGAAAATCATGTGATAGCACTGTCAGCAGTGTTCATTCCGGGAGTGGACAACTGGGAAGCAGACTTCCTCAGCAGACACGACCTCCACCCGGGGGAGTGGGGACTTCACCCAGAAGTCTTCCACATGATTGTGAACCGTTGGGAAAAACCAAAGGTGGACATGATGGCGTCCCGCCTCAACAAAAAACTAGACAGATATTGCGCCAGGTCAAGGGACCCTCAGGCAATAGCTGTGGACGCTCTGGTAACACCGTGGGTGTACCAGTCAGTGTATGTGTTCCCTCCTCTGCCTCTCATACCCAAGGTACTGAGAATCATAAGAAGGAGAGGAGTAAGGACTATACTCGTGGCTCCGGATTGGCCAAGAAGGACTTGGTACCCGGAACTTCAAGAGATGCTCACGGAGGACCCGTGGCCTCTACCTCTAAGAAAGGACCTGCTCCAGCAGGGACCCTGTCTGTTCCAAGACTTACCGCGGCTGCGTTTGACGGCATGGCGGTTGAACGCCGGATCCTGAAGGAAAAAGGCATTCCGGATGAAGTCATCCCTACCCTGATCAAAGCCAGGAAGGATGTAACCGTGCAACATTATCACCGTATTTGGCGTAAATATGTTGCGTGGTGTGAGGCCAGGAAGGCCCCTACAGAGGAATTTCAACTGGGTCGTTTCCTGCATTTCCTGCAAACAGGACTGTCTATGGGCCTAAAATTAGGGTCCATTAAGGTTCAAATTTCGGCCCTGTCGATTTTCTTCCAGAAAGAACTGGCTTCAGTTCCTGAAGTTCAGACGTTTGTCAAGGGGGTACTGCATATACAGCCTCCTTTTGTGCCTCCAGTGGCACCTTGGGATCTCAATGTAGTTTTGGGGTTCCTAAAATCACATTGGTTTGAACCACTCACCACTGTGGACTTAAAATATCTCACATGGAAAGTGGTAATGCTGTTAGCCCTGGCTTCAGCCAGGCGTGTCTCAGAATTGGCGGCTTTATCCTATAAAAGCCCTTACCTAATTTTTCATACGGATAGGGCAGAATTGAGGACTCGTCCTCAATTTCTCCCTAAGGTGGTTTCAGCGTTTCACTTAAACCAGCCTATTGTGGTACCTGCGGCTACTAGGGACTTGGAGGACTCCAAGTTGCTGGACGTAGTCAGGGCCCTGAAAATATATGTTTCCAGGACGGCTGGAGTCAGAAAATCTGACTCGCTGTTTATCCTGTATGCACCCAACAAGCTGGGTGCTCCTGCTTCTAAGCAGACTATTGCTCGTTGGATTTGTAGTACAATTCAGCTTGCACATTCTGTGGCAGGCCTGCCACAGCCAAAATCTGTAAAAGCCCATTCCACAAGGAAAGTGGGCTCATCTTGGGCGGCTGCCCGAGGGGTCTCGGCTTTACAACTTTGCCGAGCAGCTACTTGGTCAGGGGCAAACACGTTTGCTAAATTCTACAAATTTGATACCCTGGCTGAGGAGGACCTGGAGTTCTCTCATTCGGTGCTGCAGAGTCATCCGCACTCTCCCGCCCGTTTGGGAGCTTTGGTATAATCCCCATGGTCCTTTCGGAGTTCCCAGCATCCACTAGGACGTCAGAGAAAATAAGAATTTACTTACCGATAATTCTATTTCTCATAGTCCGTAGTGGATGCTGGGCGCCCATCCCAAGTGCGGATTGTCTGCAATACTTGTACATAGTTATTGTTACAAAAATCGGGTTATTATTGTTGTGAGCCATCTTTTCAGAGGCTCCTCTGTTATCATGCTGTTAACTGGGTTCAGATCACAAGTTGTACGGTGTGATTGGTGTGGCTGGTATGAGTCTTACCCGGGATTCAAAATCCTTCCTTATTGTGTACGCTCGTCCGGGCACAGTATCCTAACTGAGGCTTGGAGGAGGGTCATAGGGGGAGGAGCCAGTGCACACCAGGTAGTCCTAAAGCTTTTACTTTTGTGCCCAGTCTCCTGCGGAGCCGCTATTCCCCATGGTCCTTTCGGAGTTCCCAGCATCCACTACGGACTATGAGAAATAGAATTATCGGTAAGTAAGTTCTTATTTTATATATTAAGTGCAACAAAGACCTGTTGTTAATTTGGTCAGGCACCTAATCAAAATGGCGTTAGACCTGGTTGAGATGGGTGCTTGGGCAAGAAGGGGGGGGGGGGGGGGGTAGATTTAACCTTTCAATCACAAAAAGGTGCTTTTCTCAGCCAGGCAGTTCATGTGTTAGCAACAATGTTTCTTCTCTCCTCAGGAATCAGCACTGTTAGCAGAGACAGGAACACATTGCTACAGACTGCCAGAAACCTGAAAACTTGCACATAAAATACAGGCTGGTGGCTGAGGGAGTTTAGAATAGGGAAGCAGGGCAAATAATATATCTCCCTCTATCCTTCTGATATCTCTCTATGGCCCTCATTCCGAGTTGTTCGCTCGTTAGTGGTTTTCGCAACGGAGCGATTTATCGCAAACTGCGCATGCGCAATGTTCGCAGTGCGTCTGCGCCAAGTAAATTTGCCAAAAAGTTAGGTATTTTACTCACGGCTTAACGAAGAAATTTCTTTGTTCTGGTGATCGGAGTGTGATTGACAGGAAGTGGGTGTTTCTTAGCGGAAACTGGCTGTTTTATGGGTGTGTGCGGAAAAACGCTGCCGTTTCTGGGAAAAATGCGGGAGTGGCTGGAGAAACGGGGGAGTGGCTGGCCGAACGCACAGCGTGTTTGTGACGTCAAACCAGGAACGAAACTGACTGAACTGATCGCAGTGGCAGAGTAAGTCCCGAGCTACTCAGAAACTGCAAAGAAACTTCTATTTGCAATTATGCGAATCTTTCGTTCGCAATTCTGCAAAGCTAAGATTCACTCCCAGTAGGTGGCGGCTTAGCGTGTGCAAAGCTGCTAAAAGCAGCTAGCAAGCGAACAACTCGGAATGAGGGCCTATGTCTCCACTCTGTCCATCACAATGGCAGGCAAGGGACCAGCAAACAAGGCGTCACAAAAATTATTTGTCTGTGCGAAGTGCAACAAAAAGGCTTACACAGATGACTACTCCCTATGTGAAGCATGTGCTTCAGAGACTACATTAGTTAATCCGTCCCATGATGCTAATTTTCCCCCCTGGGTGGTAGCGCTCATAGGAACCATTCTCAATTACATACTGAGGTGTCTGCTTTACAGAAGACTCGCAAGACGGTTATGGAACCACCCGGGGTCAGTTGAAGATCTCTTTAAAACGCTTGGACACGTCCAATAAATAGCCGCAGACAGTGGATAAGGCTGAAAAGCGTCCAGTACCATTACATCTGCAGTTCGATGAATCAGAAGAACTTTTTCAGGACGAAACTGAAGATGATGAACGGGAGTTGGGCGAGATTACTGACGTGGATGATGAAGTTTCTCCGGAATCTTCCCAAAGGGTTGAATCTTTTTATTTTAGCAATAAAACAGGTTTTGAACATTTCCGAAACTACGGCACCGAAATCACCAGATTCTGCCTTATTTGCTAGACAACAGTGATCATCAGCCACTTATCCTTTTTCAAAAAAGCTGGATGATCAGCTGACGGAGGCATGGAAAACATCAGACAAACTGTTTCAAATGCCTAAAAGATTCCTCAGTAGTTATCCGTTTCCATCGTCCATGACGGATAAGTGGGAAAAGTCACCTGTGGTGGACTCTCCAGGCTGTCAAAGAAGACAGCATTACCTGTTCCAGGTGCAACTTCTTTGAAAGACCTGTCTGAATGGAAACTGGACACCATGCTGAAATCCATGTATTCATCCGCAGGTGTATCACTTCGACCAACCTTGGTGAGCACTTGGGTAAACAAAGCAGTGGAGCATTGGGCCACTAAGTTAATTACGGATTTACAAAATGGAGCTTTGATTGAAGAAGTCGTTATCCTATCGGAACACATTAAGAAGTTGGACGTATATTTAGGGGAAGCGGCTAGAGATATCAGCCAAGTGAATTCAAGAATCTCCGCTTCGACTATTGCTGCCAGAAGAATCTTTTGGCTAATGTCATGACAGGCAGATACGGAGTCCAACAGAGCGGCGGAGGCACTGCCGTTTACAGGTGACATTATTTTTGGAAAAGAACTGGATATGTTAATTTCGCAATCTACCCTTTTACTGACCCTTCCACCACCGCCTAAACGCTCTTATTCCAGAATATCTTTTCGGTCCTTTCGTCGCACTCAATCTTTTAGAGGACGTGGCAGAAATTCATCCTTGTGATGCAGAGGTCGCAACAAACAACCAGTCGTTGCTCGTCGTCAGGACCGAAAGCCTACAGAAAAGACCGTGGCATGACGTTCTCCCTTCCCACCAGGGCCCAGGTACGGTGAGAGCGTGGCTTCGAAATTTTCAGGATGCCTGGTTCAAGATATCCGACAATACGTGGATTCACAATATCATCTCCTAAGGGTACAAGTTAGATTTCTAAGTTTTACCGCCAAAGAAATATTTCACGACAAGTCTTCCAATTCTGCTAGACAAACAGTTAGCCCTTCAACGTGCAATACCGATCTTAGTGGAATCGGCAGTATTAATGCCGGTGGCACCACTTCAGCGAAAGAAGGGTGGTTATTCCAATCTTTTTGTAGTTCCAAAACCGGATGGAACTGTAAGACCTATACTGAATTTAAAATCATTGAATCCGTTTCTAACTTCATTCTGTTTCAAGATGGAGTCGCTCAACTCAGTGATTTCGAGCCTGGAACCCAAGGAGTTCATGATATCTCTGGATAACAAGGATGCGTATCTCCACATCCCGATCTGGGAACCTCACCAAGCGTTTCTCAGATTCGCTATTCAATAGGATAATTTTCAGTTCAGAGCCTTGCCATTCGGACTGTCCATGGCACCCAGGGTGTTTACCAAGGTCATGTCAGTGATGATTGCTCACCTCAGGTCATTTAGGAGTCACAATAATACCATACCTAGATGACCTCCTCCTCAAAGCTCCATCTGATCTCATTCTCTAGGAGCATACTTTAACATACAATGTGTTAGTGGAACACGGACGGTTAATCAATTTTCGAAAATCCAACCTTCAACCATCACAACGTATCCAGTTTCTCGGTGTGATCTTGGAAACCAACATGCAGAAAGTTTTTCTGCCACAAGACAAAGCTGAGTATAAGGAAACTGATCCAAGCTGTCATCAAACCACGACATGTATGCATTTGTTTGCTTGAAAATAATCATAGCTGCCTTCAAAACTCTGGAGTTCGGCCGTTTTCATTCACGTCCTTTCCAGCTGTTATATCAATGGTCGGGGTCGCAGCTACACCTTCAGCAGTTGGTTCGTCTGACTCCAGAGACATGATTTTAGCTTGTTTGGTGGTTCCAGCTGCACAATCTCACTGCGGGCAGGCGTTTTGGAATATGGAACTGGATGCTCATAACAACGGATGCCAGCCTCGGGATGGGGCGCTGTTGTGTTGGACTTCCATCTTCAGGGCCACTGGTCTCCACAGGAATCACTTTTGCCAATAAATGTGTTGGAACTGAGAGCGATCTACAATGCGCTGGTACAAGTTGCCCACATTCTTTGATCCGAGGTGATAAAGGTTCAATTGGACAATGCGACTGCTGTAGCGTATGTAAACAAACAGGGAGGAACTTGCAGTCGCCAGGCGATGCAAGAGGTGACATGCATCCTGCAGTGGGCAGAACGCAATTTTGTAATTTTCTCGCTGGTATTCATTCAAGGAGTGGACAATTGGGAAGCAGACTACCTCAGCCGTCAGGATCTATATCTGGGAGAAGAGCACTTCACCCAGAGGTGTTTGATGCCCTAACACAACACTGGGGGTGTCCAGAGGTGGATTGCATGGCGTCCCGCCTCAATCATCGGCTTCCTCAATGCATCTCCAGAACACGGGATTCTCAAGCGGAAGCTGTAGATGCTCTGGCAGTGCCTTGGCTGTACGACCTAGTATACGTGTTTCCTCCATTCCCTCTATTGTCTCGTATTTTCAAGAGAATCAAACTGGAGTTAATCACTGTGATTTTTGGTGGCACCAGATTGGCCTCTGAGAGCTTGGTTTTCAGACCTATGCCCGCTGCTAGCGGATGATCCTTGGCCTCTCCCTCTGCGTCCGGATCTACTCCAACAAGGGCCCTTCGTGCATCCAGATTTACCACAGCTACGTTTAACGTGATGGCTCTTGAGGCAGACATCCGAAAACGCAAAGGGATTCCTGAAGGTGTGATTCCCATGATGTTGCGGGCACGAAAACCTGTTACGGCAGCCCATTACCATAGCATCGGGCGGTCGTATATCTCTTGATGTAACCGTAAGGGTTTCAATCAGATTCTTTTCGTCTCACGGTTTTTGCTCTTTCTTCAGGCAGGTTTAGATTCCGAGATTCCGGATTTCGTCTGGAATCCCTGAAAGCTCAGGTATCTGCCTTATCTATATATTATTATTTTTTTTCAGAGACTCCTTGCGCTCCTACCGAATGTGCAAACTTTCGTACAATGGGTTCTACTGCTACAACCCCCGTTTGTTCCTCCTACAGTTCCTTGGGATTTAAATCTGGTGCTGGATTATCTACAATCACCCTGTTTTGAACCCTTGGAAGAAGCATACTTTATCTTACATGGAAGACTGTTTTTCTACTGGCCATAGCTTCAGCCCGGAGAGTATCTGAATGAAGTGCCTTGTCTTGTAAACCTCTCTACTTGATTTTTCATCCTGATAGGGCAGAGTTGAGAACACCTGCTTCTTTTCTTCCCAAGGTCGTGTCTGCTTTTCATATCAATCAGCCTATTGTGGTGTCATCCTTGCAGGAGGATTCTGGGACACCTTCTTCTTTGGATGTAGTGAGAACGTTGAAGATCTATGAGGAACAAACAGCACCGTTATGAAAGAGTGATGCTTTATTCATGCTTTATGATCTCCCGCGTCGAGGGTGGCCTGCTACTAAGCAGACCTTTTGCCCGCTGGATTTGGTTGACTATTCGTCAGGCCTGTCTCTACACCAATCTAGGCGACCTCCATTAACCATTGGTGCCCACTCTACACGCTCAGTTGGGACTTCGTGGGCTGCTAGTAGGGGGGCTACCATGTCTCAACTCTGTAGAGCAGCCACTTGGTCCAGTATTCATAGGTTTGCTAAATTCTACAAGTTTGATACTTTTGTGGCTTCATCTTCATGGTTTGGCCGTCTTGTTTTGCAAGTTCCTCAGTGATCTGCCCAGGAGGGTAACTTTGGGACGTCCCTACAGTCTTGAAGTTGCGCCAGTCTCCCCTAGTGGCTAACAGAAAAAGGAGGATTTTGGTACTTACTGATAAATCCCTTTTTCAGAAGGGGACACTGGCCGGCCTCCTGTCGCTGTTCTTTTGCCTTCCTTGTTCTGTTGTGTTTAATTGTTATATGCTCTCTTCCCTTGTCTAGTTTCTGTTCTCTTCTTCCCAATTTATAACTGAGGGATGATAGGGGCTAGAGGGGGAGGAGCCTGTTTCACTTCTTAGATTATTTAAAGTGCCAGCTCCCTGTAAGCCACCATCATCACCCCACAGTCTTGAAGTTGTGCCAGTGTCCCCTATGGCTTCCGAAAAAGGGATTTATCGGTAAGTACCAAAATCCTTCTTTCTTGTCACCCATGGAGCAGATGAATCACTAATGATGATGAATGAGGATCAAATCTGCCATAGGAGCGAAACAGGGGAACAAAACAACTTTGATGTACCCAACAATCACAAATATGTTTATACCCAGAAGGTGGAGGCAGCTCCTCTAATGGGACATCTATGGCAGTGGAGCACTGCGGCCCTTATGGCAGATGTAATACCAGTAGAAACCCTGCTGGGCAGATATGAGGGACATTTGTACTGGCACAAGTAAGACATGCCATTCAAACTGTCTATTGTATTGCTGTCCACCAGTAGTGTTATTGTTTATTCAAGTAGCTCCACCACTTTATGCAGTCCCTGCCCCATTGGGGCTTACAGTCCAGTCCCAGATCCGTAAAATTAAAACCGTACATACTGTATACACACACATATTAGTGTTCACTTTGTCAGAATCCAGTTAATTAACCAGTTTATTGTACCAGGAGCACCTGACAGCAATTCACGCAAACATAAACATACAAAATCTACACCTATGGGCCATGACTGGAAATTGAACCCATCACTCATTGGGCAATGCTGACCACTCAGTTACCCTGCTGCCCATAGCATTGGCATAATAGTATTATTGTTTTATAGACCCACCTATAAGAGCTTTGCCAAACCATTGATTCTGGTTGGTATGGACAGTCTGTTTATGTAGAGAAGACGTCCTTCACCTTGAACTATAGCCGATGGGTATGTATTTGGAATTCCAGGGAATGAATTATATTTTCTGTTCGTGCCTGCGACACTTATGCAGATAAGGGCAAACTCAGTGAAAATGATGACATCTTTTTGTGAATGGATTCTGGAGAAAGGTATCATGTTTAAGGTCTGAAATTGTTGAGATAAGCCATCAATGATTAGTGCTTCCATAGACGTGCTGACATAAAAGTGTTATTATAAAATTAGCGTTATACCTGCGTTAAACCGAAGGGAAACAACACACCAACATTACCACAAATGGACTGCCTTAATGCCTCAAAAGTATGTAATTCCTTTTATGCATATTATCTGTCTTTTTAACCTATGAAAAGGCATCCCCAATCTCCTCACTACAGTTCTCTCTTATACAAACTCATGTATGTTTTTTGATAGAATGATTTTCTTGTAATTGTCATTGCATGTGTGGGGAAGTTGCTCGGTGAAACAGTTTATTATTGCATGCTGACTGGTGTTTACCTCCTTTGAACATTTGGCCATTGTGATCAGGTGTACTATATCTTTATATTTAGTGAGGTGTAGTCGTGGTGTAAAGGACAGAGTATGATTACTAAAAGAAAACAAATAACAAACACTGAGCAACATCACCAAACAGGTAATTCAAGTTTAAACTTGTCATTTATTTTGTACTTTCTTGACATGGTTACTAGTAACAGATGCACAGGCCAAATTCTTAAAGCTATGTGTGCAAATGCTAGGTGCGTAGGAGACAAAATTCCAGAGCTAATTGCAATAATGACAAGGGATAACCTGGATATTGTGGCAATTACAGAGTCATGGTGCAATGAGAATCATGACTGGGACATAGCTATACCAGGATACAATTTATTTAGGAAGGATAGAATGGGAAGAATTGGAGGAGGGGTTGCAATGTATGTGAAATAAAGCATAAATGCTACATTAATACAAAATATTGAAGACAAAAGCGAGGCCCTTTGGGTCACCATAGAAAACGGGGAGAAGGATATTATCCGCATTGGGGTGATCTATAGACCACCAGGCCAGGGGCAGGATTTAGACAGGAACCTGTTCTTGGACATCACTAAAATGGCTTTAAAGGGAGAAGTCATAATCATGGGAGACTTTAATCTACCTGATGTAAATTGGGAGGGGTCTTTTGCAAGTTCAGCTACAAGTGTCAAATTTCTAAATTCCTTACAGGGAGCATCTCTCAAGCAATTGGTGAGGGAGCCCACTCGCAAAGACTCAATATTAGATTTAATTCTCACAAATGGTGACAGGATATCAGACATATATGTGGGTGAGTACCTGGGATCCAGTGATCATCAAGCAGTATGGTTTAGTATAAAGACAGGATTCAACTCCTGTCACACAAAAAATAAGAATTTACTTACCGATAATTCTATTTCTCGGAGTCCGTAGTGGATGCTGGGGTTCCTGAAAGGACCATGGGGAATAGCGGCTCCGCAGGAGACAGGGCACAAAAAGTAAAGCTTTCCGATCAGGTGGTGTGCACTGGCTCCTCCCCCTATGACCCTCCTCCAGACTCCAGTTAGGTACTGTGCCCGGACGAGCGTACACAATAAGGGAGGAATTTTGAATCCCGGGTAAGACTCATACCAGCCACACCAATCACACTGTACAACCTGTGATCTGAACCCAGTTAACAGTATGATAACAGCGGAGCCTCTGAAAAGATGGCTCACAACAACAATAACCCGATTTAGTTAGCAATAACTATGTACAAGTATTGCAGATAATCCGCACTTGGGATGGGCGCCCAGCATCCACTACGGACTCCGAGAAATAGAATTATCGGTAAGTAAATTCTTATTTTCTCTATCGTCCTTGTGGATGCTGGGGTTCCTGAAAGGACCATGGGGATTATACCAAAGCTCCCAAACGGGCGGGAGAGTGCGGATGACTCTGCAGCACCGAATGAGAGAACTCCAGGTCCTCTTTTGCCAGGGTATCAAATTTGTAGAATTTTACAAACGTGTTCTCCCCCGACCACGTAGCTGCTCGGCAAAGTTGTAATGCCGAGACCCCTCGGGCAGCCGCCCAAGATGAGCCCACCTTCCTTGTGGAATGGGCCTTAACAGATTTAGACTGTGGCAGGCCTGCCACAGAATGTGCAAGTTGAATTGTGCTACCAATCCCACGAGCAATCGACTGCTTAGAAGCAGAAGCACCCAGCATTGTTGGGTGCATACAGGATAAACAGCAAGTCAGATTTCCTGACTCCAGCCAACCTGGAAACTATATTTTCAGGGCCCTGATAACATCCAGCAACTTGGAGTCCTCCAAGTCCCTAGTAGCCGCAGGTACCACAATAAGCTGGTTCAGGTGAAACGCTGACACCACCTTAAGGAGAAACTGGGGACGAGTCCGCAGCTTTGCTCTGTCCGAATGGACAATCAGATATGGCTTTGTGAGATAAAGCCGCCAATTCTGACACTCGCCTGGCCGAGGCCAGGACCAACAGCATGGTCATTTTCCATGTGAGATATATCAAATCCACAGATTTGAGTTGTTTAAACCAATGTGATTTTTTAGGAATCCCAAAACTACGTTGAGATCGCCCAGTGCCACTGGAGACATCAAAGGGGCTGTATATGCAGTACTCCCTTAACAACTTCTGGACTTCAGGAACTGAAGCCAATTTCTTTCTGGAAGAAAATCAACAGGCCGAAATTTGAACCTTAATGGACCCAATTTGAGACCCATAGACACTCCTGTTTGCAGGAAATGTAGAAATCAACCTAGTTGAAATTCTTCCGTGGAGCCTTCCTGGACTCACACCCTGGCACATATTTTCACCTAAGTGGTGATAATGTTGTGCGGTCACCTCCTTCCTGGCTCTGACCAGGGTAGGGATGACCTCTTCCGGAATGCCTCTTTCCCTTAGGATCCGGCGTTCACCCGCCTTGGCGTCAACGCAGCTGCGGTAAGTCCCGGAACAGACACGGTTCTTGCCGAATCAAGACCCTTCTTAGTATCTCTTGAAGTTCCGGGAACCAAGTCCTTCTTGGCCAAACCGGAGCCACGAGTATAGTTCTTACTCCTCTCCTTCCTATCATTTTCAATACATTGGGTATGAAAAGCAGAGGATGGAACACATACACCGACTGGTACACCGACGGTGTTACCAGAGCGTCCCAGCTATTGCCTGAGTGTCTCTTGACCTGGCGCTTCAGGTGGGACGCCATCATAACCACCTTTGGTCTTTCCCAACGGTTTACAATCATGTGGAAACTTCCAGATTAAGTTTCCACTTTTCCGGGTGGAATTCATTTATGCTGAGGAAATCTTCCCAGTTGCCCACTCCCGGAATGAACACTGCTGACAGTGTTATCACATGATTTTCCGCCCAGCGAAGAATCCTTGCTGTCATTGCCCTCCTGCTTCTTGTGTCGCCCCGTCTGATAACGTGGGCGACCGCCATGATGATGTCCTACTGGATCAGCACCGGTTGACTTTGAAGCAGGAGTCTTCCTAGGCTCAGAGCATTGTAAATTGCCCTTAGCTCCAGTATATTCATGTGGAGAGAAGTCTCCAGACTTGACCACACTTCCTTGGAAATTTTTTCCCTGTGTGACTACTCCCCAGCCTCTCAGGCTGGTATCCGTGGTCCCCAGAACACAGTCCTGAATGCTGAGTGTGCTGCCCTCTAAAAGATGAGCACTCTGCAGCCCCCACAGAAGAGACACCCTTGTCCTTGGAGACAGGATTATCCGCTGATGCATCTGAAAATGCGATCCGGACCATTCGTCCAGCAAATCCCCTGAGATCTGCCGAATGGAATCGCTTCGTAAGAAGCCACCATTTTTCCCAGGACTCCTGTGCATTGATGCACTGATACTTGGCCTGGTTTTAGGAGGTTTCTGACTAGGTCGAATAACTCCTTGGCTTTTTCCTCCCGGAGGAACACCTTTTTCTGGACTATGCCCAGAATCATTCCTAGGAACAGCAGACGTATCGTCGGAAAACAGCTGCGATTCTTGGAATATTTAGAATCCAGTCGTGCTGTCGTAGAACTACTTTAGATAGTGCTCTTCCGACCTCCAACTGTTCTCTGGAACTTGCCCTTTTCAGGATATCGTCCAAGTAAGGGATAATTTAGATGCCTTTTTTCTTTGAAGAAACATCTTTTCGGCCATTACCTTGGTAAAAGGCCCGGGGTGCCGTGGATAATTCAAACGGCATCGTCTGAAACTGATATTGACAGTTCTGTACCACGAACCAGAGGTACCCTTGTTGAGAAGGGCAAATTTGGACATGGAGGTAATCCTTGATGTCCAGGGACACCATATAGTCCCCTTTTTTCCGGTTCGCTATCACTGCTCTGAGTGACTCCATCTCGATTTGAACCTTTTATGTAAGTGTTCAAAGATTTCAGTTTAGACTATGTCTCACCAAGCCGTCTGGCGTCAGTACCACAATATAGTGTGGAAAAATAATACCCTTTTCCTTGTTGTAGGAGGGGTACTTTGATTATCACCTGCTGGATATACAGCTTGTGAATTGTTTCCAATGCTGCCTCCCTGTCGGAGGGAGCCGTTGGTAAAGCAGACTTCAGAAACCTGCGAGGAGAAGATGTCTCGACTCTCCAATCTGTACCCCTGGGATAATACTTGTACTATCTAGGGGTCAACCTGCGAGTGATCCCACTGCGCGCTGAGACTCTTGAGACTACCCCCCCACCTTGAGTCCGCTTGCATGGCCCCAGCGTCATGCTGAGGACTTGGCAGACGCGGTGGAGGGCTTCTTTTCCTGGGAAGGGGCTGCCTGCTGCAGTCTACTTCCCTTACCTCTATGTCTGGGCAGATATGACTGGCCTTTTGCCTGCATGCCCTCATGGGAAAGGAAGGATTGAGGCTGAAAAGACGGTGTCTTTTTCAGCTGAGATGTAACTTGGGGTAAAAAGGTTGGATTTCCCAGCTGTTGCCGTGGTCCCCAGGTCCGATGGACCGACCCCAACTAACTCCTTCCCTTTATACGGCAATACTTCCATGTGCCGTATGGGATCTGTATCACCTGACCACTGTCGTGTCCATGACATCTTCTGGGTGATATGGACAACGTACTTATCTTGATGCCAGAGAGCAAATATCCCTCTGTGCATCTCACGTACATATATATAGAATGCATCCTATTAAATGCTCTATATGAATAAAATATTTTCAGTCAGGGAATCCGACCAAGCCAACCCAGCACTGCATCTCCAGGCTGATGGCGATCGCTGGTCGCAGTATAACCACCGTATGTGTGTATATACTTCTTAGGATATCTTTCCAGCTTCCTATCAGCTGGCTCCTTGAGGGCGGCCGTATCTGGAGACGGTAACGCCACTTGATAAGCGTGTGAGCGCCTTATCACCCTAAGGGGTGTTTCCCAACGCGCCCTAATTTCTGGCGGGAAAGGGTATAACGCCAATATTTGCTATCGGGGTAACCCCACGCATCATCACACACTTCATTTTATTTTATCTGATTCAGGAAAAACTACAGGTAGTTTTTTCACTCCCACATAATACCCTTTTTTGTGGTACTTGTAGTATCAGAAATATGCAACACCTCCTTCATTGCCCTTAACGTGTGGCCCTAATGAGAAATACGTTTGTTTATTCACCGTCGACACTGGATTCAGTGTCCGTGTCTGTGTCTGTGTCGACCGACTGAGGTAAATGGGCGTTTTTAACGCCCCTGACGGTGTTTCTGAGACGCCTGGACCGGTACTAATAGTTTGTCGGCCGTCTCACGTCGTCAACCGACCTTGCAGCGTGTTGACATTCTCACGTAATTCCCTAAATAAGCCATCCATTCCGGTGTCGACTCCCTAGAGAGTGACATCACCATTACAGGCAATTTCTCCGCCTCCTCACCAACATCGTCCTCATACATGTCGACACACACGTACCGACACACAGCACACACACCGGGAATGCTCTGACAGAGGACAGGACCCACACTAGCCCTTTGGGGAGACAGAGGGAGAGTTTGCCAGCACACACCAAAACGCTATAATTATATAGGGACAACCTTATATAAGTGTTTTCCCTTATAGCATCTTTATATATATCTCAATATCGCCAAAATCAGTGCCCCCCCTCTCTGTTTTAACCCTGTTTCTGTAGTGCAGTGCAGGGGAGAGCCTGGGAGCCTTCTCTCCAGGCTTTCTGTGAGAGAAAATGGCGCTGTGTGCTGAGGAGATAGGCCCCGCCCCTTTTTCGGCGGGCTCGTCTCCCGCTATTTAGTGAATCTTGGCAGGGGTTAAATATCTCCATATAGCCTCTGGGGGCTATATGTGAGGTATTTTTCGCCAAAAAAGGTTTTCATTTGCCTCCCAGGGCGCCCCCCTCCCAGCGCCCTGCACCCTCAGTGACTGCCGTGTGAAGTGTGCTGAGAGGAAAATGGCGCACAGCTGCAGTGCTGTGCGCTACCTTTAGAAGACTGCAGGAGTCTTCAGCCGCCGATTCTGGACCTCTTCTTACTTCAGCATCTGCAAGGGGGCCGGCGGCGCGGCTCCGGTGACCATCCAGGCTGTACCTGTGATCGTCCCTCTGGAGCTGATGTCCAGTAGCCAAGAAGCCAATCCATCCTGCACGCAGGTGAGTTCACTCCTTCTCCCCTAAGTCCCTCGTTGCAGTGATCCTGTTGCCAGCAGGACTCACTGTAAAATAAAAAACCTAAGCTAAACTTTCTCTAAGCAGCTCTTTAGGAGAGCCACCTAGATTGCACCCTTCTCGGCCGGGCACAAAAATCTAACTGGAGTCTGGAGGAGGGTCATAGGGGGAGGAGCCAGTGCACACCACCTGATCGGAAAGCTTTACTTTTTGTGCCCTGTCTCCTGCGGAGCCGCTATTCCCCATGGTCCTTTCAGGAACCCCAGCATCCACAAGGACGATAGAGAAACAAAGGTGTTGGATTTTAGGAATGCTGACTTTGCAAAAATGGGGAGATGTTTAAGTGATTCATTGGCGGACTGGAGGAACTTGGAAGGAGTGCAGGAGAGGTGGGAAAACCTGAAAAGTGCAGTACTAAGGGTAACAGACCTTTGTTTTAAAAGGGTGAGGAAAAGCACCAGGAAAAGGAAGACAGTGTGGTTCACAAAAGAAGTATCAACTAGTGTGAAAGCAAAAAAGTTGGCTTTTAGGAAATACAAACAGACTCAAAATAATAATAACAAAAGGTGTATTTTGACAGACGGCAGGATGCTAATAAAGTGATCAGACGTGCAAAGGCAGATGCTGAGGAGAAAATGGCCCAGTCAGTAGATAAAGGGGGCAAAACTTTTTTTAAGTATATAAATGAAAGGAGAAAATCAAATGGAGGAATAATAAGACTTAAGACATAGAGTGAGAATTTGGTGGAGGGAGACAAGGCAATAGCAGATCACCTAAATCATTATTTTTGCTCTGCATTTACTACAGTAGAAGGGAAGGGGCCACAGTTAAGCTGCAAGGATATTCATAAAAATAAGGTAGATGAAACTACATTTACAGAAGAGAAGGTCCTAACAGAACTTTCAAAACTAAAAGTGGAAAAATCAATGGGGCCAGATTGGATACACCCAAGGATACTAAAAGAGCTAAAAGATGTGCTGGTAGCACCATTAACAGAATTATTTAACCAGTCACTAAATACAGGTGCCATTCCAGAGGACTGGAAAAGAGCGAATGTAGTTCCACTGTACAAAAGTGGAAGCAAGGAAGAAGCAAGTAACTACAGACCAGTAAGCCTTACATCAGTAGTAGGGAAAGTAATAGAAAAACTATTAAAAGAAGGAGTTGTGGAATATCTTAAATAAAACAACTTACAGGATCCAAAACAACATGGTTTTACTGGTGGGAGATCATGCCAAACAAATCTTATTTAACTTTTTTTTTGACTCTGTGATGAATATAATAGCTCAAGGGGGAGCTGTAGGAGCTGTAGATGTAGCATATCTAGACTTTAGTAAGGCATTTGATACTGGCCCACATCGCAGACTGCTAAATAAACTTGAAAGCATGGGGGTGGATTATAAAACAGTTAAATGGATAAGAACCTGGTTGCAGGATAGGAAACAGTTGTAGTAAATGGAGTGCAATCTTTGGAAGGAAATGTTACCATGGAGTACCCCAGGGATCTGTACTTGGACCAGTTCTCTTTAATATCTTTGTTGGTGACATTGCAAATGGTATTAAAGGGAAAGTATGCCTTTTTGCAGATGATACAAAGATTTGCAGCAGGGTAGACACACCAGGAGGGGTAAAACAAATGATTGATGACCTAGCTAGGCTTGAGAAATGGTCAAGAACGTGGCAACTACAGTTTAATGCTAAAAAATGCAAAATAATGCACTTGGGTCTAAAAAACCCAAAGGCTAAATATAGTATTAAGGGTACTATAATGGAAACTACCGAGGAGGAAAGGGATTTAGGAGTCCCTATTTCAAGTGACTTAAAGGCAGGAAAGCAATGCAACAAAGCAATGAGAAAGGCAAGTCAGATGCTTGGTTGCATAGCCAGAGGAATCAGTAGAAGGAAAAAAGAAGTAATGATGTCACTGTATAGGTCATTGGTACGGCCTCATCTTGAATACTGTGTCCAGTTCTGGAGACCATATTTCCAGAAGGATATAAATACATTAGAGAGTGTACAAAGAAGGGCAACTAAAATGGTGCATGGCCTACATCACAAAACTTACCCGGAAAGGCTAAAAGATCTTAACATGTATAGTTTGGAGGAGAGAAGGGAAAGGGGGGACATGATAGAAACTTTCAAATATATAAGGGTTTTAACAAAGTTCAGGAAGGAAACATTCTTCAAAGGAAGAGGAGTATTAGAACTCGAGGGCATACACTGAAACTGGAGGGAGGCAGGTTCAGGGGAAATTTAAGGAAAACTTCACAGAAAGGGTAGTGGACAAGTGGAATAGCCTCCCATCAGAGGTGGTAGAGGCTAAGACTGTAGAGCAATTTAAACATGCTTGGGATAGCCATATGAATATCCTTACAAAGAATTAAGGTTCAAAAAGAGTTGAGATTACCTAAAGGATAAAAAAGGGGCAGACTAGATGGGCCAAGTTGTTCTTATCTGCCGTCAAATTCTATGTTTCTATGTTTAAAACAAGTACCAGGGCAATAGGTTGCTTGAACTGAAACTGGGCAAAGACAAGTACATTGAGTTTCCAGAGAATTTGGTCTTTGGCCTGTGTTGAGATACTCCCCAAGTTTTTGCGGTTCACGACAAACTTAAAATTGAACTGAAGACACCTCTAATAAATGCTTCCATTCTCGGAAGGTGGCCTTCATTGCCAAAAGTTGTTTATCCTAATATCATGAGAGAGAGAACCACAAGGATGGAGTATTTTATCCCCATCTTTGTTACATGATGGCTATGAGGACCGTGTATGAAGCAGCAGTTTCTAAATCGTAGCACCATAACAACTTGGACAAAAAGAAGAGAGAAACATCACCAGAAGGTATATAGTGTGACTCCTTTTTCTGTATCCGCTAAGAAATACTGTTGTGTGTACTTTATTTTTTCATCTTTGTGTTTTTTTGCTGTTCATTTTTGTTATGCTGATTTGTACATTTTTTTTATTATTTTTTTTTCCATTTGTTTAAGTAAATTAAAGTCAGTTGGAGACAATATACACGTGTTTACACACTTCTGACGAAGGACGATGATGTCTGAAACGCGTTAAGCGTACTGCTCTCCCATTTATCACCATCCCATCTCAGCGCTACTTCTTTGGACATCCTGCTGTTTCCTTGTTCCGGAGCTTGGTACAGCCAACCCATATTCCATCTGGGACAAAAAAGGATCTTCCAAATCTGCTGCTGCTATTGCCTGAGAGGGAATTCTTTGACATGCGCTTTTATCTTCTATGTTTGTGTGTCTTTGTCATTAAACCTGTGTGCTTTTAAAAACGATAATTTGCATTATTATTTCTCTTAATGTGTTCCCCTTTATGAGCAAAAATAAAACAGCTCTTGTATTATACGAAGGGGACACATTTTATTGCAGATGGCACCTTAAAGATGCATTTGGAAAATACTATCAGCCAATTGTGAAGTTGATACCACTTAAAAAAGACGGTATTATCCTCTTTTTTTTTTTTTTTTTTTTTTTTTTTTTAACTTTGTGGTGAATAAAGGGTGAATTGGTTTTATCTTTGGAGCGCTTGTGCTCTATTATCTGAATTTTCCATAAAATTGTATTGATTTGTAGTGCAGTGGGGAAGCACTATTAGATATAGACTACAGCTGCACCATTGATTGTCTTTGCGCAGATTATCTCTGAATACTTTTCTCACACATACAACCCAAAGAAGCTAGGTGCATCAGGTGGGGCGCTCTTTGGAACCCAGAGTACCTCGCAGAAAGAGTTAACCATGGTAAGTCTACCATAACGCTCCTTTTCTGCAGTGGGGTACTGTGTTCCACAGGGAAAACATCGGGGATGTCCTAAAGCAGTTCCTCAAGGGAGGGGACGCGCCCTAGCGGATAAGAGAATCTGGCGTCCAAAGGAAGCATCCTGGGAGGCGGAAGTATCAAAGGCATAGAACCTAATGAACGTGTTCACTGAGGACCATGTAGCCGCCTTGAGCAATTGTTCTGTGGACGCGCCACAGCGGGCCTCCCAAAAAGGTCCAACAGACCGAGTAAAATGGGCTTTAACTGCAGCAGCAGCCTGAGCATAAGCTTGTGCAATCTCCATTTTAATCCATCTGGCCAAGGTTTGCGTATGCGCAGGCCAGCCACATTTGTGAAAGCCAAACAGTACTAAAAGGGAATCTGACCTCATGATGGATGCAGTCCACTCCACATCAGAATCAGCTTTATTGGCCAGGTATACTTGCGTATACTAGGAATTTGTCTTTGGTTTGCTATACAACAGCCAAGTAAGTAACAGATAAGCAGGTGGGGGTGGAGGGCAAGTAAAGTTATACAGAGAAGCATACCTTAGGGACACAAGTTAGTTACATTTACGTCTAGTCAGTCAATGTTCAGGAGTTCAGCAGGCGGACCGCTTGGGGAAAGAAGCTTTTGAGGCTTCTGGTGGACCTGGCGGGGATGGCCTTGTAACGCCTGCCTGAAGGAAGCAAGTTAAACATGCTGTGGCCGGGGTGTAGCTGGTCTTTTACTATCTTCGTTGACCGCTTTTTAGCTCTGGACAGGTACAGGTCCTGGTCCTGGACTGAGGGAAGGTCAGCCCTGATGATCTTCTCTGCGGTTCTGACCACCTTTAGGAGCATGCATCTCTCCCTCGCGCTGGCGGAGCTGTAGCATACCAGTATCGAGGAGTAGAAGAGGCGCAGAAGCTTCTGTGGGATGTTGAACTTCCTTAGTTGCCTGAGGAAGAACAACCTCTGCTGCGCTTTCCCGACAGTGGCGTCAGCGTTGGACCCCCATTTAAAGTCCCGGGAGATTGTGGTCCCCAGAAACTTGAAGGAGTCCACTAGCGATACCACACTGTCAGCAATAGTTAGCGGAGGTGCACTAGCTGACTTTTTTTTCCTGAAGTCCACTAGCATCTCAAATGTTTTGAGGGGGTTGAGCGCAAGGTTGTTGTGGATGCACCACTGGGCCAACTGGTCTACTTCCCGTCTATAGGCCGATTCGTCCGCGTCCTTGATGAGGCCGATGACAGTGGTGTCGTTGGCGAATTTGATAATCTTTACAGATTGCGCCTCTGAGGTTCAGTCATTTGTGTACAGGGAGAAGAGCAGGAGTAAGAGGACACAGCCCTGAGGGGCCCAAGTACTAATGGACCGCACTTGAGAGGTGAATTCCCCCGCTTTCACAACCTGTGTTCTGTCTGTCAGGAAGTCTACTATCCAGGAACAGGTAGCTTCTGACACAGAGAGCCCTAACCACATCCAAAGAACGTTCTTTGGGAGACAAATCCGAAGAGACAAAGGCCAGAACCACAATCTCTTGGTTAAGGTGAAAAGTTGACACCACCTTAGGCAAATAACTGGGGCGAGTTTGTAGAACCGCCCGGTCCCGGTGGAATATGAGAAAGGGTGGACGACAGGACAAAGCGCCTAAGTCCGACACCCATCTTGCAGAGGCAATGGCCAGCAAGATCAGGACCTTGGCTGTGAGCCATTTAAGGTCCACCGATTCAAGAGGTTCAAATGGAGACTCCTGCAGAGCATTCAGCAATCCCATGGAGGGACATAGGGAGGCTGAATCCAAATAATGCCCTGAATGAACGTCTGAACATCAGGTACAGTATAGAGGCATTTTTTTTTCTGAACCAAACCGACAAGGCAGATAGATGAACCTTGAGGGAGGCCAGATAAAGACCTAAGTCCAGGCCTCTTTGCAGAAAAGCCAGTATTCTGGAAGTTCTGAATCTATGGACATCATAATTCTTCTCAGCACATCAGGTGAACTAAGAATTCTAAACCCTATAATAAATCCAGGCAGAGGCCAGATTGCTGGCTTTCAACATCATTTGATTAACCGCCTCTGAAAATCCTTTGGCTCTCAGGACTGATGCTTCAAGAGCCACACCGTCAAAGCCAGTCTGGCCAGGTCTGGGTAGAGATAAGGGCCCAGTACGAGGAGGTCTGGTCATTGAAGACGTAGAAGGGGATGCCCCGTTTAGAGACCCTGCAGGTCTGAGAACCAATGCCGTCTGGGCAACGCCAGAGCGACTAGAAGCAGATTCCTCCTTCCTCTTTGAACTTTCTTAGAACCCTGGGCAGGAGTGACACTGGAGGGAACACGTAAGGCAGGCGAAAGTTCCATGGAATTGCTAGTGCGTCCACGAATGCTGCTTGAGGATCCCTTGTCCTTGATTCGAAGACCGGAACCTTGTGATTGTGTTGAGACGCCATGAGGTCTACATCCAGTAGACCCAACCTGTCCACTAGGAGTTGAAAGACTTCCAGATGAAGATTCCACTCTCCGGCGTGTACGTTCTGGCGACTGAGGTAGTCCGCTTCCCAGTTCAGGACACCCAGAATGAACATTGCCGATATACTTGGCAGGTGGCGTTCTGCCCAACAAAGGATTTTTGACACTTCCTTCATAGCCATGTGGCTTCGAGTGCTTCCTTGATGGTTTATGTATGCCACTGTCGTGGCGCCTGACCGTACGTGAACCGGTCTGTTCCGTACCAGAGGCAGGGCAAGTGATAATAAGATTTTACTTACCGGTAAATCTATTTCTTGTAGTCCGTAGAGGATGCTGGGACTCCGTAAGGACCATGGGGAATAGACGGGCTCCGCAGGAGATAGGGCACTTTAAGAAAGCTTTGGATTCTGGGTGTGCACTGGCTCCTCCCTCTATGACCCTCCTCCAGACCTCAGTTAGGGAAACTGTGCCCAGAGGAGATGGACAGTACGAGGAAGGATTTTTGTAAATCTAAGGGCGAGATTCATACCAGCCACACCAATCACACCGTATAACTTGTGATAAACTTACCCAGTTAACAGTATGAACAACAACATAGCCACGGTATCACCGAAAACTATAACATAACCCTTATGTAAGCAATAACTATATACAAGTCTTGCAGAAGAAGTCCGCACTTGGGACGGGCGCCCAGCATCCTCTACGGACTACGAGAAATAGATTTACTGGTAAGTAAAATCTTATTTTCTCTAACGTCCTTGAGGATGCTGGGACTCCGTAAGGACCATGGGGATTATACCAAAGCTCCCAAACGGGCGGGAGAGTACGGATGACTCTGCAGCACCGATTGAGCAAACAGGAGGTCCTCCTCAGCCAGGGTATCAAACTTATAGAACTTTGCAAAGGTGTTTGTCCCCGACCAAGTAGCTGCTCGGCACAACTGTAATGCCGAGACCCCTCGGGCTGCCGCCCAAGAAGAGCCCACTTTCCTAGTGGAGTGGGCCTTAACCGATTTCGGTAACGGCAATCCTGCCGTAGAATGCGCCTGCTGAATCGTGTTACAGATCCAGCGAGCAATAGTCTGCTTTGAAGCAGGGGCGCCAACCTTGTTGGCCGCATACAGAACAAACAAAGCTTCAGTCTTCCTGATTCTAGCCGTTCTGGTCACATAAATCTTCAAAGCCCTGACTACATCCAGGGACTCAGAATCCTCCAAGTCCCTTGTAGCCACAGGGACGACAATAGGTTGGTTCACATGAAAAGATAAGACCACTTTTGGCAGAAAGTGAGGACGAGTCCTCAACTCTGCCCTATCCACGTGAAAAACCAAGTATGGGCTTTTATGCGATAAAGCCGCCAATTCGGAAACACGTCTCGCCGAAGCTAACGCCAACAACATGACCACTTTCCATGTGAGGTATTTCCACTCCACAGTTTTAAGTGGTTCAAACCAAGGTGACTTGAGGAACCGTAACACCACGTTAAGCTCCCAAGGCGCCACCGGAGGCACAAAAGGAGGCTGAATATGCAGCATCCCCTTCACAAAAGTCTGTACCTCAGGAAGAGAGAATAATTCTCTTTGAAAGAAAATTGATAAGGCCGAAATCTGGACCTTTATGGACCCTAATTTTAGGCCGAAGGTCACTCCTGTTTGAAGGAAGTGAAGTAGACGGCCCAAATGGAACTCCTCCGTAGGAGCAGCTCTGGCCTCACACCAAGAAACATATTTCCGCCATATACAGTGATAATGTTTTAACGTCACGTCTTTCCTAGCCTTGATCAGGGTAGGAATGACTTCCTCCGGAATTCCTTTTTCCGCTAGGATCCGGCGTTCAACCGCCATGCCGTCAAACGCAGCCGCGGTAAGTCTTGGAACAGACAGGGCCCCTGCTGCAGCAGGTCCTGCCTTAGAGGAAGAGGCCACGGATCTTCTGTGAGCAACTCTTGTAGTTCCGGATACCAAGTCCTCCGTGGCCAATCTGGAACAATGAGGATTGTTCTGACCCTGCTTATTCTTACAATTCTCAACACCCTGGGTATGAGAGGAAGAGGAGGAAACACATAGACCGATCTGAACACCCAAGGTGTCACCAGAGCGTCTGCCGCTACCGCCTGAGGGTCCCTTGACCTGGCGCAATACCGCTTTAGCTTTTTGTTGAGACGGGACGCCATCATGTCTATTTGAGGCAGGCCCCACCGATCCGCGATCTGTGCAAAGACTTCTTGATGAAGTCCCCACTCCCCCAGATGCAGGTCGTGCCTGCTGAGGAAGTCCGCCTCCCAGTTGTCCACCCCCGGGATGAACACCGCGGACAGCGCGCTTACATGGCCTTTCACCCAGCGTAGAATCCTGGTCGCTTCTGCCATGGCCACTCTGCTTCTTGTTCCGTCTTGGCGGTTTATATGAGCCACTGCCGTGACATTGTCTGACTGAATCAGAACCGGTTTTCTCTGAAGTAAGTTCTCCGCTTGGCGCAGGGCGTTGTATATGGCCCTCAACTCCAGGACGTTGATGTGGAGACAAGTCTCCAGGCTTGACCAGAGACCTTGGAAATTTCTTCCCAGTGCCACTGCTCCCCAGCCTCGGAGGCTTGCGCCCGTGGTTACCAGGACCCAGTCCTGAATGCCGAACCCGCGACCCTCTAGAAGGTGAGCACTGTTCAGCCACCACAGGAGAGATACCCTGGTCCTGGAAGACAGGGTGATCCTTTGATGCATTTGTAAATAGGACCCGGACCACTTGTCCAAGAGGTCCCATTGAAAAGTCCTCGCATGGAATCTGCCGAAAGGGATGGCCTCGTATGAAGCCACCATCTTCCCCAGGACCCGCGTGCACTGATGCACTGAAACCTTCTTTGGTTTCAATAGGTTCCTGACCATGGTCATGAGTTCCTGAACCTTTTCGATCGGAAGAAAAACCTTTTTCTGGTCTGTGTCTAGGATCAGGCCCAGAAAGGTCAGACGCGTTGTAGGAACTAGCTGGGACTTCGGTATATTGAGAATCCAGCCGTGTAGTTGCAACGTCTTCATGGACAGAGACACGCTGTCCAGCAACTTCTCCCGAGATCTCGCCTTTATTAGGAGATCGTCCAAGTATGGGATAATTGTAACCCCCTGCCTGCGCAGGAGCACCATCATTTCCGCCATTATCTTGGTGAAAATCCTCTGGGCCGTGTAAAGCCCAAACGGCAACGTCTGAAATTGGTAGTGACAGTCCTGCACTGCAAATCTCAGGAATGCCTGATGAGGGGGGAATATTGGAACATGAAGGTATGCATCCTTTATGTCCAGGACACCATCCAATCCCCCCCCCTCCAGGCTGGCGATGACCGCCCGGAGTGATTCCATTTTGAACTTGAACCTTTTCAAGTACAAGTTCAGAGATTTCAGGTTTAAAATGGGCCTGACCGAACCGTCCGGTTTCGGGACCACAAACAGGGTTGAATAATATCCCTCTCCCTGCTGGAGATGAGGAACTGTGACAATCACCTGTTGAACATACAATTTTTGGATTGCTGTCAACACTGACTCCCTCTCTGACGGGGAAGTCGGCAGAGCAGATTTGAAAAACCGGCGAGGAGGCAAGTCTTCGAATTCCAGCCTGTATCCCTGAGCAACAATCTCTATTGCCCAGGGATCCACCTACGATTGAACCCAGACGTGGCTGAAAATCCGAACACGAGCCCCCACCAGATCTGCCTCCTCCCGGGAAGCCCCAGTGTCATGCGGTGGACTTTGCAGACGCAGGGGAGGACTTCTGCTCTTGGGAACTAGCTGTGCGCAGCTTCTTTCCCCTGCCTTTTCCTCTGGTAACAAAGGACGATCCCCGCACCTTCTTGTTTTTATTGGAACGAAAGGACTGCATTTGATGAGGTGCCTTCTTAGCATGCTGCGGGGGACATAAGGTAAGAAATTCGACTTACCAGCCGTAGCCGTAGAGACTAGGTCCGAGAGGCCGTCTCCAAACCACTCCTCCCCCTTGTACGGCAAAGACTCCATGTGCCGCTTAGAATCGGCATCTCCCGTCCACTGCCGGGTCCACAGGAGTCGCCTAGCAGAAATAGACATAGCATTTATTCTGGAGCTTAATAAACAAATGTCTCTCTGAGCATCTCTCATATACAAGGCAGCATCTCTGATATGCTCTATGGTCATTTGAATGGCATCCCTATCTAAGGTGTCAATCTCCGCAGATAAGGAATCTGCCCATGCCACAACTGCACTACAAACCCAGGCTGACGCCATAGCCGGTCTAGCAATAGTACCGGAGTGAGTGTAAATGTGCTTCAAGGTAATTTCCTGCCTGCGATCAGCTGGTTCCTTAAGGGAAGCTGTATCTTGAGAAGGCAGTGCCACCTTTTTGGACAAGCGTGTCAGCACCTTGTCCACTTTTGGTGAAGATTCCCAGCGTATCCTATCAGTTTGTGGAAAAGGATACGCCATAAGAATCCTTTTGGGAACTTGTGGTCTCCTATCTGGAGAGTCCCAAGCCTTTTCGCACAATTCACTTAACTCAAATGATGATGGAAAAGGGACTTCAGGCTTTTTCTCTTTATACATGTGTACCCTCGTGTCAGGGACAGGGGGTTCCTCAGTAATATGCAAAACCTCTTTAATGGCCATAATCATGTACCGTATACCCTTAGCCACCTTCGGCTGTAATTTTGCATCTTCATAGTCGACACTAGAGTCAGAATCTGTGTCGGTATCTGTGTCATCGATCTGGGATATGGTGCGCTTCTGAGACCCCGACGGGCCTGGCGCTACAGGGACAGGCATGGACTGGGTACCTGACTGATCCCTAGCTTCTGCCTTGTCTAACCTTTTATGCAATAGATTTACATTTGCATTCAAGACATTCAGCATATCCACCCATTCCGGTGTCGGCGTTGCCGATGGCGACCTGGCATTCAAACACTCCCCCTCCACCGTAAGCGAGCCTTCCTCGTCAAACATGTCGACACACGCATACCGACACACTTCACACACACAGGGAACCCCTTTTCTGAAGACAGTATCCCTGTCAAGGCCCTTTGGAGAGACAGAGAGAGAGTATGCCAGCACACACCCCAGCGCAATAACCCTGGAGACCAACACAAAATGTTTTTCCCCAGCAGCGCTGTGTAATATGTAAACCGCCAATTATGTGCCCCCCCTCTCTTTTAAGCACCCTTTCACCGTGTGTAAGCAGGGGAGAGTCCGGGGAGCTTCCTCTCAGCAGTGCTGTGGAGAGAAAATGGCGCTGGTGAGTGCTGAGGGAGAAGCCCCGCCCCCTCGGCGGCGGGCTTCTATCCCGCTCAAACTTAGGAAAATATGGCGGGGGCTCTTTTCTATACATGTACAGAGCCCACCTGTACATGTATATAGTCTTTTTGCCATGCAGAGGTTTATATTGCTGCCCAGGGCGCCCCCCCCTGCGCCTTGCACCCTTACATTGACCGGAGTGTGTGAGGTGTATGGGAGCAATGACGCACAGCTGCAGTGCTGTGCGTTTCCTCAGTGAAGCTGAAGGCTTCTGCCGCCTGAGACGTCTTCTGACTTCTGTACTTCTGGCTCTGTGAGGAGAACGGCGGCGCGGCTCCGGAGGTGGACGCCCAGTAAGAACCTGCGTTCACCCCCTCTGGAGCTAATGGTGTTCAGTAGCCGAGGAAGCAGAGCCTATCTTTGACAAGAAGGTCTGCTCCTTTCTTCCCAGTCCCTCGATGCAGGGAGCCTGTTGCCAGCAGTGCTCCCTGTGAAAAAGTAGTAGAAAGTAGAAGAAAAATTCAAACAAAAATGCTTTCAAGCAGAGAACTCTAGACAGCTCTCTACAGTGCACCCATCTTGCTCTGGGCACAGTGTAAAACTGAGGTCTGGAGGAGGGTCATAGAGGGAGGAGCCAGTGCACACGCAGAATCCAAAGCTTTCTTAAAGTGACCTATCTCCTGTGGAGCCCGTCTATTCCCCATGGTCCTTACGGAGTCCCAGCATCCTCAAGGACGTTAGAGAAAATGCATTGAACACTGCCCTCAGCTCAAGGATGTTTATTGGAAGGAGTGATTCTTCCTTGGTCCATCAACCCTGAAAAGAGTGTCCATCGTCAAGAGGACCCAGTCGGGGATACAGAAGGGATGGCCCCTGCTCAGTTGCTGGTCCTGGAGCCACCAGGTCAGCGGCAAACGAACATCCGGAGTCAACAAGATCATTTGGGATCTGATCCGATGAGGCAGGCTGTCCCACTTGGCAAGAATTAATCGTTGCAGAGGGCGGGAATGAAATTGAGCGTACTCCACCATGTCGAACATCGACACCATCAGGCCAAGTACTTGCATCGCCGAGTGAATCGACACTGGCGTGACAGATGAAGTGCCTTATCCTGTCCTGGACTTTGTCTGAAGACAGGAACAGTCTCTGACTATGTGTGTCCAGAAGTGCCCCTAGGTGCACCATGCTCTGAGCTGGGACCAGCAAGGACTTCTTCCAATTGATCAGCCATCTGTGGGCTTGTAAGCAACTCACTGTCAATTGTAGATGACTGAGGAGGACATTGTGGGAACTCGCCAGAATCAGCAGGTCGTCCAAGTGCGGCAGGATTCTGACTCCATGGCGACGGAGGTGCGCTGTCATCACGGCCATAACCTTGGTGAAGATCTGAGGAGCCGTGGCCAGTCCGAACGGCAGAGCATGGAATTGGTAGTGACTGTCGCCAATAGCAAACCGCAGGAACTACTTATGCGATATGGCAATAGGAATATGCAAATAAGCATCCTGTATATCCAGGGATACCATGTAATCTCCGGGTTCCATTGCCAGCACAAAGCGCAATGTTTCCATACGAAACTTGGCTACCCTCACAAATTTCTTCAGTGACTTGAGGTTGAGTATAGGCCAAAAAGACCCATTGGGTTTCTGCACCAGAAACAGGGTCGAATAATAGCCTTTGCCATGCTGGGACTGAGGTACCGACACAACCACTCCTGTATTCAGGAGGGAACCTGCCACCGTTTGCAGATCCTGCGCCTTTAACGGGTCCGAAGGGAGTACAATAGTGCAGAACTGGTGAGAGGGACGTCTCTTGAAGAAGACAGCGTACCCGTGAGAAACAACTTCCAGTACCCAAGCGTCTGAAGTGGTCTAACCAGACCTGGGCGAAGTGTAGAAGTCAGTCTCCCACCCTGGGGTCCCCCAGGGGGAAGCCCTCCTCGTCATGCAGCAGGCTCGTCTTGTTTCGAAGCAGGGTGACGGGCTGCCCAGGACTGTTTCGTCTTGGGCTTGGTGGTCTTGGGAGCACGAGATTGTCTGGGGTAAGGCTGACCCTTTGCTTTCCCTTGAGGTCGAAAGGAATGAAAAGTGGTAGTCTTCACCTTCTGAGTAGAAGGATTAGTAGGAGGAAGAAAAGCAGTCTTAGCAGCTGCTAATTCAGACACAATTTTATTCAGGTTCTCTCCAAATAAAATGTCCCCAGTAAAGGGGAGTACCTGCAAGGTCTTTTTGGAGTCCAAATCTACTTTCCATGACCTTAACCACAGTATGCGGCGAGCCAGGACAGACGTGGATGACGCTTTAATCAAACATGGGTGCAGTGTGGGGCCCATGTGTACTGCACACACTGCACCCATTATAGATACACCAATGTACTACAGCGTCCAGAAAGACAGTTCCCACAGCGAAACAAAGTCATCTGGTCTGGACATCTGGTGAAAGCTATGAAGTGATGCTGACAGCGGCTGATTGGCCAGATGTCTCACCCAATTATGCAAATACAGTATTATGTATACTACTTGTACCTTACTTTATCCGTCTTCTCACAGTTTATCCGTTTTCTTGCGTTGG